>NC_056729.1:271774438-272074438 GCF_019279795.1 Protopterus annectens | reverse complement strand
AGGAATGCTAAAGGATACGAATACGTATACTGAGATTAACTATGAATCTTTCACCAAGATAGTCAGGAGAGTGTATGATGATCTGTATGATCTATTAATGTGTAGAAAGATCACTCAGGAATTATATAACTATTTCTTAGTGGAATCTCCATTGATTCTTTATATCAAAGGCTTACCTAAGGTCCTTAAAAATGGCTTCCCTTTTCCAATGCGGCCTGTAGTGGCAGGAGAGGGATGGGTAATGGAGAAAATATCGATTTATATAGAAATCTTATTAGGACCCTTGGCAAGGCGTATACCTACTATTTTAAAGGATACGTATCAATTAATTGATGAGCTAGAAAATCTATCCGCAGAGGTAATGCCATCTTCCTGTATACTTGTAACTGGATGTTAAGAGTTTATTCACCTCGATTCCAAATGATTATGGCATTGAAACTGTTAGAGAAGTTATATGCTCAGTAGGTGGATTTAGTAATGAACAACAAATACTTGTATGTACTCTGGATACTGTACTGTCTAATAATGTTTTTATGTTTAATGATGCATTGTATGCACATAAATGGGGTGTCGCCATGGGCACCCCATGTGCTAATTCTTATGCAAACCTTGTGGTATACTGCTGGGAGAGGAAATTCTTGTTCAACAGTGCATTCTATCCACACGTGCTTCTCTATAGGCGGTTTGTTGATGATACCTTACTTTTTTGGTAAGGAAGTATGGACATGCTTATTTCCTTCATTAGTTATTTAGAGTGAACTATAGAGTTTTTAAGATTTACTCTGGAATCTTCGCATACTAAGATAAATTTTTTGGATATAACTATTTTTAAAGATTCAGAAGGCTATATATCCACATCCCCTGTATAGGAAGCTGTGTTGGAAGAATGCACTGCTGCATTTCAGCAGTATGCATCCTCGATTTATATTTCCAAATATTGTTAAAGGAAAATGCATAAGAATTACTAGGGTTTGCAAGGATATCCTGGATGTACAGGAACAGTTGGACATCATGCAGAGATTGTTCATAGAGAGAGGGTATACTAGCACTATGGTGAGCAAAATTAAAGATTCAGTTTTAGATATGTTAATAGGGGATAGAGCTAGGATACGTGCGACCACTACTGGACCCAGAAAGGTTTTTAATGGTTCCAGGATTGCATTTATAACCAGATACACAAATGATAATAAAAGGATAGTAGATATCAAGAGAAATTGGCATGTACTTACTGTTGACTCTTCTACTCTGAACATTATAGGAGAGTCACCTATGTTTAGATATAGGAATAGTAGGGATCTCAAAAGGATATTATGTAGAGAACATTCTCACATGGAACAGGACAGAAAAAACAAAACCACACCACGCTGTGAGCCTCCAGAGAAAACAGTCAAAAATATGGAGAAAAAACACTGGAATGCTCACCACAGCAGAACTTCCAAGCTAAAAGCTGGTATGAAATGCACAGTCCACCGCTTCAAAAGTTAAAATCTCTTTATTAGAACACTGCAGGCACAAAAGGATAAGCGCTTTCGCGTGCTGCAACACACGCTTCTTCAGATCTATTTAGTCAAAAAAACAGGGAGTTTATATACACTGGATGAAATTCAATCAAGCATTTAATGCACATCAATTAAATAATTAATGAAGCATCCAGTTTTAAAGATACAAGTGCTTGTCCACCTGTCTATGGATTCACTACTGTATAAAGTTTAAAACACACTAAAACTATTTAGCACATAAAACCTCACTACTACTAAGTTGAAACTAAAAAGGGAAAAAAATACATACATATAGATTTCCAGATGTATGGAGCAACAATAATAACTATACTTAGACATCTAGAGTATAGTGCAAACACATACAATGCAAGCCTAAACATTAAGCCCAATGAAAAATGGCTGACTAACATTAAAACATAATCAATATAAAAATATAAAAAACTATTTTTCAAAACAGGTTTAATAGACACATAATTGTTGATGCCTGGGGGTAAGTGGGCCCTTAATCTAAAAATCCACTGTAATTCAACATTCTCTAATAGATTCATGTGATCACCCCCTCTACTGCTGCACTTAACTATTTGTAGGACTCTGAATTTGAAAAAATGATCAGGATAGGTTATAAGATGTCTTGCCAATGCATTCTGTTCCCTATGCTGTTTAATATCATACAAATGGTTGTACATTCTTTGTTTCAACTTTCTCTTAGTGAGTCCTACATAGAATGCATGACAAGTATTACATGTTGCTAAGTATATGACGCTTTCCGTGTCACAGGAGGCATAAAACCTTGGGCGTAAATGTATATTTGAACTGGGAATGCACAAACACCTGATCGTCAGTTATATACTTACACATATTACACTTCCTACATGAATATGTGCCTAACTTACAGGCGATGTTCAGTACAGGATCAATGTCAACCTTAGGGTTATGGCACAATAATCTTTTTAAGTTCTTATGATTTCTATAAGCAAATTTAGGTTTATCACCCACTAATTTCCTAGTCTGATCATCTACAGTCAATAACTTCCAGTTATTACATATGATGATGTTCAATGCCTTATTGTCATTAGCATAAGTAATTGTAATCCTAACATCATCTCTAATGTCTTTGACCATTTTCTTCGAATGACAACTATATGTGTTGCTAGGTACAGTGGGTCTATCCTCATACAAGATTTCAGATCTAATCCTTGTCACCATATTGGAGTCATAGCCCCTTTGCAAGAATAGATCTTCCATCAGATCTGATTCCTTCTGTCTATCTGGTTGATTCTTGCATAACCTTGCTATTCTTGTAAACTGGCTTCTCACAATCCCAGGAAACGTATGCCTAGGATGCATACTGTTGAATAATAAAAGCGTATTTTTCCAACATTTTTTCCTGTATAAGGTTGACATTAACTTGCCTCCTTGTATGGACAAAGTAATATCCAGAAAATTAATCTCTGTGTGGGAAGTCTCTAGTGTAAATCTAAGAAAATCACTGGTGCCCTCAAGGTACATAAGGAAATCTATAAACTCACTTTTAGACCCATCCCATACAATTAGTATGTCATCTACAAATTAGTATGTCATCTACAAAGTTTTTAATGGTTCCAGGATTGCATTTATAACCAGATACGCAAATGATAATAAAAGGATAGTAGATATCATCAAGAGAAATTGGCATGTACTTACTGTTGACTCTTCTACTCTGAACATTATAGGAGAGTCACCTATGTTTAGATATAGGAATAGTAGGGATCTCAAAAGGATATTATGTAGAGAACATTCTCACATGGAACAGGACACATAATACCTAGGAAACGGGTACAGTCCGGAACTTTTCCATGTAACAAATGTAAGATGTGTAATTTTATTATAGATGTGCAACATTTTGTTCACCCCACAATTGACTATGTATTTGTACCTAGGCAATATGCAACATGTGATGATATGAATCTCATTTATTTAGTGACATGCATGAAATGTACAGCTTTTTACGTAGGAATGACATCGAGGAAATTAAAAGATAGGGTGTACAATCATATGTACGATATTGGAAGGAAGAACCAGCAGAATGCACTAGCTAAGCATATTGCGGTCTATACAGACCATTGTTTTAAGTTTAGGGTATTACAGTTTGTCACTAAGAATAAGAGGGGTAGGGATAATATGAATTATTTAGAGTCAGTAGAGTTATGCTGGATTTTTAAACTATGAGCACATGTGGATCCTGGCCTTAATCAAGTTATTAGTATAAAACCTATACTTGCTGCTCGTAAATATTGATAGTTAGCTAATGGTCATATTTAGCCATTATAAATTATTATAGATACATGTAGCATTTATATCCGTAATTAATAGTATTTAAGACATATATTTTCTATTAAATAGTTTATAGATTGACATGTTAATATTAATGATCAATTAGTTGATTGTGGTTTATATTGTATTCATAATATATGGGTATATTTATTCATGTATTTAATTGTGCATTTTAAGGCAGTATGGGATTTTCATGTTTCGTTCTATGTTTTATATATTATGGTGTTTTTATACAAGGAAGATTACTATTTGTATTTATTTTTATATTATTTTTATGTTGTATGTCTTATTTACTTGTAGTAACTATATAAAATGCATAGCTAACTTTGTGATTTTTAAATAACCCTATTGACTCTATTTAAATGAATTTTATTTAGTTTCACATCAATGTGATGCAGTAGTGAATGTTTAATGGATGATTAATGATGTTTTAATAGGTTTGCTCTGGCTGAATTGATGCTCAATTGATTGATTTAGAAGGAGTGTATATATATATATATATATATATATATATATATATATATATATATATATATATATATATTATGTAATTTGAATGGTTTAGTGAAATCTGAAGAAGCGTGCCTTGGCAGCACGTGAAAGCGCTTATTCATCTGCAATAAATTTTGTTTTATGTTTCATTTTGTGGTGGTCCTATCCTATTTTGTTCCTGATGTTTGACTTTGTCTATACAAATGTTGCCTCTGCCAACTCAAGGAGGGAATGATGTTAGTATTTAATCAAATTTGACCACCAAACATTCCTTTCAAGTGTCCAGATTTTTTGCCTCATTTTTACTCCTTTACTCATAAAATTTGTGTTTTTCTGGAAAATCTTTGAATATTGAAGTCAATAAGTGACACACATTTGAGTTGCGGACTTCATGTCCTTCAGAAATCGCATAACATAAATCAGGTAATTCTGTAGCAGCTTTAAGTTTGTAAGAGCAACATTTAAAATCTGTCTGTATTATTGGGTTTCTGTCCCACCCCCCATTATTTTGGGTTTTGTCCAGATTTCTTGCACTAAAGTTTGAAAAGTGCATCTCTAAGCTATTTTATCCTGCATCAGAAATTGCACACTACTGCCCCAGTATAGCTACAATATTGAGTGATTAGTCTAAAGCCAACCTAGTAGTCCTGTCTCTGGGCCTGAAGATATTCAAAAGCACCTCACTCTGGGCCTGAAGATATTCAAAAGCACCTCACTTTGTGCTGTTATATAAAAGTCTGATTTTTTTTTTTGTTTGTTTTTGTGCTCATCTAAACCAGTGTTGAGTGCCAACTCTGTTGGAGTTCTTAAATGAACAAACAAAGGGACAAATCTACTTGCTTCATATAAATGATTCTCCATTTTCCACCTTAAGAAGATACCCAGGCAGGCCAGCAAAGAGCTCAAACACACCATTAGAAAACTTAAGACAGGGTATAAAAGTTGCCACCTAATTCGAAAATGGCCATAAGGCTGAATAGAGAGCTGCGGTCTAACAATAATACCTGTTCTGATCCCAAAATCCAAGCCGGTGTCCTAGCTGACAAATTAATTTCCAGATTCACCTTTACCAATCATCTGTATTCCACCACTTGAATCAGTACTCCGTTTCCCCCAAGATCACTGTGGACCAGGTCTAGAAGCTGTATCTAAAACCAAAAACAGTAGCTATATAAGCCCAAACAATGTACCGGGCTGTCTCCAGTTTAGTACAAAGTGCAGTATTACTGACCCTCTGTACTATTTTAAACCTTAGTCTCTCCAACAACTATATTCCTGACCTCTGGTAAATAGTTCCCATGGTGACACCACCCAAGGGTGTCTCTAACACTGACTCTGGCAGCAGTCATACCTTTAGCCTTATCAACATCATCTGTAAAATCATAGAATGCATCTTGGGTCAGCTTAGTGAATAGTAAATTTGTTGACAGTTTGTTCATACTGCTTTTCTGGGTTGTGTTAATGCCTTCTGTATGATTCCTCATGCTGGCATTTATAGGAAAAATTAGGAGTGTAGAAAGGTAAACATTTATGTCATCTGTTGGGTTGCATATTGGCTCTTGATCAAACTTGTAAGAAATTTCATTAGTATTTATCTAAAAGGCATGTTACTGGCAGCGCCCTTCATGGGACTGTCCTGGACAAATACCCCCTTCAATCCTCTACTTTTGCAGTGTGAAAAATAGATCTCAAAGGTCTATGATTAAGCTAGTTTGACTGATTATAAACTGAGAGATGCTATTGACTTCCCCATGGACACTTGCATCTTCCAAGAGAGGCTTTCCAGAGTTTGCACTTGAGGTGCAATACTAATGGCCTTTAGCTTAATGCCCAAAATGTAGTAAAGCTGCATTTGTGACAGACATCTATCCCACCTAGTGCCATGTAAATGAGACCCCACCTGAGTGACTTGGTTTGTGTTTATACATTTGGTTAGCTTTACTTACAATGAACTGTCTTTTGATCATAGTGTAACAGTTATAGTTGTGAAATTTTACCTTGCCAAATTATGTTCTGTTCCACGTTTATGCATGCCATAATCTCTCTAGTCTTTTCTTATTAGGTTAGGGTCTGAATTTGGTGCACTATTGGAATGTACCTCTCCAAATAAAACCCTGAAAAAGGTATTTCTCAAAAGATGATGCATATCTGCCAGTAGTTAGAGCTTTCACCCTGACTTTCCCCTTGTGATTTTTCGCATGAGTGGACACCCTCACCTAAACTATTGTCTACATTATAAGCCTATTGTTCTAAGCAATTTCTACAAACCCTGCTGCCTCTACCAAGCTTCCAATAGAGGAATCCAAGGAAGTATGTGTATTTGCTACCTTACCTTGTAATACTATAGTCTGTAAGCCCTGCTAGGTGCTTAGCTTGCTCCTTGCCAGGAAAGCCAGCAGCCGAACCCCTCTTATTCTCCCTTTCTCCATTCTTCCCCCTTACCTAGTCCCCTGACCTTTCTTGCTCCCTTCTCCCATCAGTCCAACCCAGACCTGGGTTAGCCCTTGGTGTACTTAGGTGCAATTTCTGCATTTATCCTCTAGATGGCACCCTCTCTCCATTAATAGCTACTTCTACTCCCTAACTCTACCTTACCCTTTAACTATAACTTTTCTTAATTCTCCCTCTCTCTGTATACTCTATTTTTTCTTTTTTTCTCTCTCTTATTTCTATTTTTTAGTCCAATTCAGCCCATTACTCCTAGGCCTGGTTCACTTACCTTTCTGCTATACAACTTTGCACTGATAGGTTTTCAATCCTGTCCTGATCACTTTGGTTCAGACCTCCTGCCCACCTCCATAGGTGTCCCTCAGGGCTCTATTTTAGGTCCACTACTGTTTTCCATTTTCATAAATGACCTTCATCTCTCTAATCCACTCACTACCTGCATCCAATATGCTGATGACTCTAACATCATTTGTTAAGCCTCACCTCTAACAAAACTTCATTCTCTAACACACAAAGCCTTCTCCACTATAGAACAATGGTTCTCCAACCATTGTCTTCTCCTTAACCCAAAAAAAAAACAAGCTAGTACTCTTTACACCCTCTCACTTGTCTCCCCCTCTTCATTTTACGCTTACATCCAACAATGGTACCATTATCTCTCCAGACCCCACCACCAAACTCCTAGGAATTACAATTGACAATCAACTAAAGTTTGACACTCACATAAATACTACAATAAAATCTATTAACAAAAAACTTGGATCCCTCTATAGAATAAAACCTTTCCTGACACCAGTAGCCAGAACCACTATAGCTAGAACCCACTTAATCTCTACCCTGTTATATGCTTCCCCCATATATACCAATCTTTCTAAAAATAATCTTAACAAACTAGCTAAATCATATAACAATATTGCCAGATTTGCTACAAACTCTCTATACAGGACTCATCACTGTCAGAATCTAAAACAACTAGGCTGGCTTGAATTACCTCACCTATTACAATTTCACCAACTTATAATAACCCACAAAGCCCTGTACCAACCCAACAACACTCCATTTCTCTCTACCTTCATAAGACCATACAATAACTTGAGGAATCTGCGCTCTGATTCATACTTGCTTATCAAATAACTTAGCAGGTGATTCCATATTCTCTAATTCAGTTGGTAAAATATGGACTCAATTACCACAAGAACTGACAACCCTAATCTCTCACTATTTAAAACTAACCTAAAACTTTTCTTCTCTAACCACTGGTTATGCTCTTGTACCAATCCTGACTGTTTTTTTTTCTCTAATTATCTGATACCCTCAAAACACATTTTTCTTAACCGCAACCGTGCATTTATCATTCTTTAACCTAGCCTTCCTTCTTGATTTCTAACACTGTCACTCACAAGTACTACTTAATCATGCTTAACTCTCCCACTCATTTTTTTTCCTACTCCTTTTTTATATATTGTTAAACTAAGATGAATTTATTTCTTACTAATGCCTTTTCTAATTTTTGTATTAAATATTTCAGTAAGTTTTTGTAGTATGTTTTTCACTGTTTTTTACTATGTTTTTTTTAACTGGAGCTTTTCTCCCCGGGCCTCCACTGAAAATGGACAGGTATCCAGTTGGACTAGCCCGGTTAACAAATGTAAAATAAATTAAAATAAATAAATACCTTGCCCAACTAGAAGTAGCACAGCACTTTACCACTAAATAGGTTGGTGTAATGGTTAGTGTTTACGTCACAAATACAAGGTACAGGGTGTGAGCCTCATAAAATGGAAACTGGCTAGGCTGAATATGGCCCACAAGGGCAGGTAGCCTATTATTTTCTGGGGTAGTGCCTATGTCATTTAGGGACAGAGGCAATCTGTAAGATACTGAAGGCATAGGCGCACAAACCTATGCCATCCTGTTGCCCCTCGGAAACATATATTAGGTAATGTCTGGTTATATTGGCTAGGCGTGTAAAAGGTTGTTAAGCTGTTAGCCTAGTAAACTTTAACTCCATCAAGAACTAAGTTTTTTTAGCTGTCTAGAAAGACTAAAACCTCTTGCATGTCTCTCTTACTGGCTCCTAAGTGGAAATCTCTACCACACCTTCTAGTTTATGAAATCTCCTTTCTTAGTTAACATCATACACTTCAGAAGTACTAATGCTAAACATTCATCCACAGACAGCCTTCATGACAACATAAACTAGACCTGTTTGAGTGAGGCTGTTTTTCCAAAGAATCCCAACCCTATGGAGCAAACTCCTGCATTCATATGCATGGTGCACAAGTAGTTAACTGAAGCATATCTTTTGGTGTATGTATTTTTGTTGGCTTATTCATTCATTCATTCATTCATTCATTCAGTGAGGTTTAGGTTCTGAATGACTGAAAAATAAAAACTGAAACAAAACTCTTAAACTACAAAGGATTACACCCCCCCCCAAAAAAAAAAAGTCAATTAAACTTGAAGTACTAAAATAGTGGTTGACTATGTACATTAAAACAATAACAAAACATTAATTTTATCATGCAAAATAACGAACCCATGGATTATTTTCTTTAGAAATGCTTGGGTTGTGTTCCTCAATACCCCTTAAATATATATGCCACCACACATATGGCCCACCTAATGCAAAAAGCATCTCACAAGGTCCTATACCCTCAAGCATCAATAGGATGTCAGACACCAGAATCATGTTAGTCACATTCCCTTCCACCTTCTCTTTAGAATGCTCCTTTCTCAAAGGGACATCAGAAGTAATGAATTTGTGGATGTTGCAGTAGAGTGGGTGCAGACTTCATAGGTGTGTACTAGGCTAATGGCCCTGGAGCCTTTACAAGCCTAGCCCATAGAAGTGCCCTGGCATCGTGCTGCCCGTTAGCTCTCAGTGCCTCTGTAAAGTAGAGCCACTGGAGTGATCCCCGGGGTGAACTTTCTATTACCCATCCACTCATCAAGATCTCTCTTGGAGAGGGACAGCAAGGTGCTCTGCTTGACATGTATGGGAAGTCTGTTCCAGAGCACGAGTAGTCTGAGTGAGGAACTTGTCCCTCCATCATGTTCTGTTGATTGTGGTAATGAGGTTGAGGTCTCTGGAGCATGTGGTTCGGAGGGATTGGGATTTCTTTAGATGTAGCATTTCTAACAGAGCTGGGTCAGACATGGCTTTGTAAGTCAAGCAACGATCACCTCTAAGTAGGCGATATGAGACAGAGAATAGCTGGAGTCTTTTGGGAACTGAGTTTTTACCAAAGGGGATGGCGATATTTTCTGGCATTAAGCTTAAAGCCATGGTTTCGACACCAGTCATTGGGCTAGGTGAGGGCTTTTTGTAGGATGTCTGCATCACCTGGGGAGTTAATAACTGCTCCCAGCTTGCAGTAGTCTGCAAACTTGGTCAGACAGAGTCCCTCTGTTTTGGCCTGGACTTTTGAGATGTAGATTCCGAACAGGAGAGGACCCAGAACCGATCCCTGTGGGACTCCACTCATGACTGGTCAGCAGTTTGACGTGGAATCTACTACTTTCACACTGTGTGTTCTATCTGTGAGTCAGTTTGCAACCCCCTCCCCCCCAGTGATATAGGGGTTGATGCCTAGTTTGGCGAGTTTATCAATAATTCCTGAGTGAGGAATGGTATCTAAGGCCTTGGCCAGATTGAGGTAGGATGTATGCACTGACTTACCTTCATCCACAGCCCTGGTGACTGACTCAAAGAAGTCAACCATGTTGAGCAAGCATGATCTCCCTTTCACAAAGCCAAATTGTGTGGCGTATAGAGTTTGGAGATTTCCTATCTGTTAATCAGGTCCATGATGATGCGCTCCATAGCTTTACCTATCAGACTCGTCAGGCTAATGAGGCGATAATTCCCAGGGTCTGTAGTTGCTCCCCCTTTATGTAGAGGGATGACTGTAGCAGTGCGCCATTCAGTTGGGACAAAACCTGAGGTGAGGCTGTGACTGGACAGGGCACACAGATGTGGTGCCAGTTCGCTGTGTAGCTCATGTAGAGCGCAGCTATGGATATTATCGGGTCCCATGGAAGCTTTATTCTTGGCTTTGGACAATGCAGCTTTAACCTGTGCTGCAGTAATGCTGGGTGCCTGGCATTCTTCTGGTATTGTGATTGGTCCTTTAGGATGGGAGAGCGGGGTAAAGTTGGCACCAAATCTGTTGGCCAGTATGTTGGCAATATCGGTTGGCTCAGTATAGGAGGTACCATTGTGCAGTAACTCGGAGCAAATCTGGGTATTGCCGTGGAGGTTTATGATATAACTATAGAAGGCTTTGTGATTGTTTTTAGTGTCTGCCGCAATTCTGCCGCCTTAGCTGGCTTTAGAGGATTTGATGAGGAATCTCAACTTTTTGTTGAGGCTAATAAGGGAGTTTTCCACTCTTGGGACTTCACCATTTTCTGCAACAGTTTCTTCCTTCTGTTGTAGAGTTTATGGCAGGGGACCATCAGATTGGCTTCCGTTTTTTGGAGAACAGTGTCTTGGTTCTGTTGGGTATGGCTAGTTCATGCATTTATGTATATGTTCATACAGTGCATTGGTGTATGATTCAGCAGTCATGCAGCTATTTTCCATTGGCATGGGTGCCGTGAAGTTAGCCACCTCTGTTTTTTAGAGCTCAAAGTCAGCTTTGGAGGAGTTTTTCGAGGTGGTTACCTTTGCTGGGAGTGTGGGTGAGATGTGGAGTTCCATGGTGATTAGTTTGTTTGATTTGACCAGGGAGGGATTGACTACTGGTGTAGAGCAGTGGCCGCCCATGTTAGTAATAACCAAGTCAAAGATGTTGCTTCCTCTAATGGGGGTCAGAATGAACTGGTCCAGGGCATTGAAATTGATGAATTCCAGGAAGCGTTGGGCCAGTGTATTGGTGCTTAAGTAGTTCTCCAAGTTGATGGAGGGGTAGTTGAAGTCTGCTAGTATGAGAGTGTTGGATTGGACCTTGATAGATTCCCGGGTGCTTAGGAACGTGGACTGAGAGTCTAGGGACATGGTTGGGGACCTGTAGCAGGCTATGACCTGGTTCACTATCTTACCAAGTGTTAGTTTTATCTAAAGTATTTCAGATGCATTATGCTGGGCTATTAGTCTGGAGGTGTGCATATCCTTGATGGATATGGAGACACCACTGCCTTTGGAGCTATGGTCCATGTTTTGGGGCAGGAAGGTGTAAAATTAGTTATAGCCTGATAGTGCAGGGTTGCTTTCTGCATCTTTAAACCAGGTCTCTGTTACAGAACAAATGTCGATGTTCTAATTTTGAGGAGTGCTTCGAGAGAGTGAGATTTAGACTTCTTGCATTAAGCAGGATGACCCTCAGATTGCATTTATTTATAGCTGTTATGGTGGTAATTTGGTCTTTGGAACACTGTCTAAAAAAGGGCACTATAGGGGTGGCAAGAGCCTTGGCCAGTACCTGGAATCCCAGGGGTGACAGATGCAGGCCATCTCTGGCAAAGCATTGAGGTCTGTCAATGATGTTGACCCAAGCAGACAGATACTGGATCCCCTTAGAATGACACCAGAAACTTGGCCAATTGTTGAGTCAGTCATTTTTTTGTACTGCGGTGTCATTCTCAAGCGTCTGATAACAAATACATTTTGTAAAATAGGGTCCCTTATGTTTATTGTCCTGCCATTTGTCCAAACCGAAACTGAGAAGGTGTGGATTTGTGTTCACTTCCCTGTGTAAAGAAATGGTATTTACTGTGGTGTGAATTCAATCACTTGTGTTACTGGGCACTAATAGATGCTGATGTGATAGAATTTGTAAGATATATATGATGGGAGAATTTGCATTAGATTTATGTCAAGGTAGCTGCCTACTAGAGCCACGTCTACAAGGCAAACTTCATAGTTCATCATAGATGCTCATTGGTTTCACCAAAGAAATGTTTACCACTGCTGACTTCTGATTTTTTTCCACTTCTACCACAGCAACACAGTAAAATGCTTATAGTCCTCTACCTTTAACTGGAATTCTAAAAAAAAAAATGATTTTAAACGCACTTTAATTAGGTAATATATATGAACTGGCAAACTAAGGAGGTTGATTACTTTGAAATACTTAGTGCATTTTGACTGCCTTTCTGAAAATTTTGAACTGTTTTAGTGTAAAATGCTTCTTTAAGAATTTGCATTTGGATTAATTGTGTGTGTATTTTCCCTAGAGGATTTGTGAATTACAGAGACAGCAAATTGACTCGAATTCTGCAGAATTCACTGGGTGGCAATGCCAAAACTGTCATTATATGCACTGTTACTCCAGTCTCTTATGATGAAACATTAAGCACTCTTCAGGTGAGTAGCTTTACTTGTATGACTGAATTCTATTTGGGGTAATGCTGCAGAACTAGTTATGTAAATTGTTTAACGGTTTTGACTCATTGTGTCTGAGCCGATTTATTCTTTCAGACAATTGAGATAGACCTGTTCCAAATTATAAAACTGAATAAAGAGGGTTTATTTGGCTGTGATCAAAGAGATGTGCATTTCTCCCACAGTAATGGTTCCGAGAAGTTCAGATGACATTTAAAAAAAAAAAAAAAAAAAAAAAAAAAATGCTGCCTGTTATGGTGAAGTCTTCTTTTTTTTTTTTTCTGAGCTGCTGTATAAAAATCTTGTACTTGCACTGATGACAAGATGGGCAGTTGAGAAATGAGTTTAATTTATTGGCAGAAGAACTTAGATCCTTGAGTTCTTCTCTGTATGTGATGGGCCCTTTGCTTGGAATGTTGCAGTGCCTTCATGATCTTCGTGTTTCTCTGTTGCAGTCATTACATTTGGATTCTCTGCTTGCAGGTAGCCCTCAGTCGGCCTGATTAACAAAGTCTTGGGTCCTGCGTCGGTTGCTTTCCCTTCTTCCATGACGTCAGGTCGTCAGAGGTATAAAACATGCAGCCGATGCCATTACATCAGTCTTTCTTGCCGTGCAGTGCCCGAAGCAGAAGCATTTCGCAAGTGCCGGTCGGCCGACTATTGAAATATTGGAGTTGGAGTTTCAGAACCGAAGTCTTCACTAAAGCTAAGTACCCGTTAGAAACTTTTTCTTGCTTTTTACCGATGTCAGAAAAAGTTAATAATTGTATTACATGTGGGAAGCAAATACCTCATAAGGATTTCCATTTATACTGTATTTCTTGCCTAAGCCCTGATCACAACGTGCCTGGCCGTCGGTTTTGTGCTAGATTTAACCAACGCACTATTAAGCGTCGGTATATTTTTGCCTCAAAATATTTTGAAAACAGATTTAACTACCCAAAAATGTCATCGGATAGCAATCCGACTACCGGAGTAGATAAAAATCGCAAAGAAAAGGACAGAGGAAGGCAGCTAAGATCCAGAAACGACGAAGCTTCTCCTAAGCCAGTCGCCGGTACTCAGTGAGACGCTTTCGCAGCCGCTGATACCCGCTACCTTTGAGTCGCAGGCCTCTACCGACACCCATGTGGTGTCAGACATGCCGCAAGATACTTAAGGTATTGGACCGACGGATGTATCTCCCTCGGATGGATCCGGAGCCGCTGAGCATGCACCAGCTTCTGAGGGTGTATTCAGACCTCAACATTTATATATCAAACCGAAGACAGCTGCAAAACCAAAGGCAAAGACTACTTCTAAATCTAACAAACCGACGCCTGAGCCACATGCACAGGCCTCTGTGCCTAAAAAACAGATTATCAAAATGGCAGAAGACCTTATTACCTTGATCAGGGGTACCCATCCCCCTCCAGATAAGAGGCCTAGGCAAGACACTGATTATGAATCTTCAGATCAGGTTTCTATTTCTTCTGATTCCTCTTCTGATCAGGAATTATCTATACCTCCCTATGAGGATTCTTATGCTGAGGAGTCTATTCCATCTGCATCTCCTCCAGAGGATTATTCATTTGGAGAAACCTTGCGTACTTTGAGGGAGCATTTTCACTGGGGGAGTCAACTTCTCGGAATGAAAAAAGAGGCTCGGGGATTTCCTTCTCCCTCAGCAGAAGCCTTTAGCCATTCCCCCTGTTTTAGACATTGTGGATGATGTGTTTTCGGAGTCAAGCTAGACCCCTGACTCCTTACCTCCGGCTCCCAGCAAGCCTGACAAATATTACAGGGTCCCTGACTCTCATAAATTTTTATTTAGAAACCCTGCTGCTGACCCTGAAACTATTTCACAGGGTCCAAAGGGAGTTAAGGCCTCGACAGCAAAAAAATCTACCCCCTCAGACAGAGATTCAAGGGCACTAGACAGATGGGGAAAAAAAGGTTTATACATCTGCAACCTTGACAGTCAGGGCCTTAAAACTGTCAATTTCACATGCTTAAGTACCAACAACATGTTATGGGATTGCTGAAACAGAAAATGATGTTGATTTCAGACTGTGCAGAAAATAAAGAATTGTAGGAATTATTGCATGCAGCTGAACAAGTTGGAAAGCAAACTTTGCAGTGTGCTTTTTGATTCCTTAGAGGCCTCCTGCAGGGCCGCAGTTACTGGATCTGTGATTAGGAGGCATGCCTGGTTAAAGGAACAAAATTTGCCCGATCATGTTAAAGCTAAATTGCTAGATGCACCTTTACAGCATGATTCTTTGTTTGCTATTAAGGCAGAGGAGGTTTTAAAGAAAATGGAAGACAAAGCTAAGTCTATGCAAACTGTTAGACTTCTTACAAGTGCAGCCACCAAGATTCAGAAGACACTGGCCTACAAAAACTTGGACCTTTCCTGTGTCAGACAGAGCTCAAAGGGGCAAATCCAGACACCCAAAGGGTTCCAGATACCAGGCGCAAGATTCATACAGGTCAAAGCAATGGGGCACATCTACCTCCAAATCTGGGGGAGATAAAGCGCAAACCTACAGAAAACAGTCCCAATGACTTCCCTCTGCCTACACCAAGCACTTATCTTTTGACAGCACCCTTAGGGGAAAATTAGCACTTTTTGCTCAAAATTGGCAGTTGATAACCCAGGACAAGTGGGTACTAAACATAGTATCACAGGAATACAGATTCCATTTCCACACTCTGCCAATGGCAAACGGTTGACCAGATCTTCCCAAAAATCAATGGGCAGAGGCACAGAAACAGGTTACGTTCCTCATGGATAATGGGGGCCATTCAACCAGTACCAGAACAGGAAAAAGGACAAGGTTTTTACTCCAGACTGTTCTTGGTACCCAGTAAAGGACAAGGCCTGGAGGCCAATACTGGCTTTATCAATTTTGAACACATACTTGGACATTCCAAAATTCAAAACGCTGATTTTGCAGCAGCTTCTGTCCATGCTGGGCAAGAATGCTTGGCTGGTGACATTAGACCTAAAAGAGGCATACCCGCATGTCCCAATAAGACAGTCGTGCAGAAGGTACCTCAGATTCAAGGCTGGCTTAATGCATTACCAATTCTCTGCACTGCCCTTTGGCTTATCTACTGCTCCCAGGGTCTTTACAAAGTGCCTGGTACCAGTAATTGCATTTTGCAGGCAAAGAAGTATACAAATATATCCTTATTTGGACGACTTGTCTCATTCAAGCAGAGAACAAGGACACTCTTCTTTGACACCTGGCGTTTGTGAAAAGGCTACTAACATGCCTAGGGTACACTATAAACGAAAAGAAATCACAACTGGTACCCTCTCAAAAGATAACATTCCTGGGTGCAAGCTTGAATACAACTGCCCAGATGGCTTACCTTACGCCAGACAAACCTTACACCAGACAAACAAAGGCAACTGACTACTTATTTCAAATTGATGGCAACAAAAACCCAGTTTTCTGCAAGACAAATTCTGCAGGCTCTGGGCTTCATGGCATCCTGCATCCTACTAATTCCATATGCAAGACTGCATATGAGGAAACTTCAATGGTACCTAAAAAGTTTATGGAGTCAACATTCACACAGTCTGGAAACAATGATTCCTCTTATTCCCTGCCTGCAACAGGAGATCCTATGGTGTGCAAAGGCCTGTCACCAAAACATGGGATGGCCCTTCACTCTACCCCTTGCCAGCCAAACCTTAACAGACTCATCATATTATGCCTGGGGGGGCCATATGGCAGGAAGATGCATTCAGTGCATATGGGCACCAAAACAAATGCATCTACATATCAACCAGAAAGAGATGCTAGCTGTTCAAAATGCCCTAACAGCCTTCAAGGACTTGCTTCATCCAGGACAACTACTGATAAAGATGGGCAACACCACAGTTATGTGGTATATAAACAAGCAAGGGGGCACACACTCGTACCCCCTTTGCAGATTAGCCATGGCACGGTGGGGCACAGCTTTGACCTACCAAATACATCTTCAAGCTAGATTCCTGCCAGGAAAACAAAACACTCTGGCAGACGATTTAAGCAGAAACCTTATGGATCCTCATGAGTAGAAACTAAATCCACAAGTCTTCAGCATGATAACAGAGAAATGGGGGAGCCCAGACATGGATCTATTTGCCTCCTCAAAATTATCAACTGAAAAGATTCTGCACAAGGACTTATCACAGACAAGCATGGGAAGTGGACGCCCTATCCTTCAGTTGGAAAAACCTATCCGTGTACCCCTTTCCTCCTCTGCCTCGTATACCCAAGGTCCTCTTTAAGCCAGACAAGAGAAGCCAAAGATGATAATTGCCCCGGACTGGCCCCTCCAATACTGGTACCCAATCCTAAGGAACTTGTCTCAATACCAAGCTTGGACCTTGCCTCAAATACCACAACTACTGTCCCAGCAAACCAATCAGGTCCTGCACAATCAACTACAGACTCTAAACCTGGCAGCTTGGCTAATCAGGTAATCATGCAAACAACACCTCTCAGTAAAGCTGTGATGGATGTCATTTTGAAAACCAGAAGGCCTAGTACTAGAAAATCTTATGCCGACAAATGGAAGAGATTCTGTGCTTGGAATCAAGCACAAGGAACTGATACAGTAGAACCAAATATTCCTCAGATATTGCAATACTTAACTGAGATGCTTGACAAAGGCCTATCTTTCTCATCAATCAAAATCCATGTCTCTGCCATTTTGGCTCATTACAGCACAGAGCCACCAATCTTTTCTCATCCTTTACTAAAGCAGTATCTTAGAGGAGCCAAACATTTAAGGCCTCCTAGAAGATCACCATTACCTGCATGGGACCTCAATTATGTGTGGAAAACCTCACCCTGCCTCCATTTGAGCCAGCTGCTACCGCTGATATAAAGTTCTTATCATGGAAGACAGCTCTGCTACTAGCAATTACTTCAGCAAGCAGAGTTTCAGAGCTACAGGCCCTCATGGATGTAGAGCCTTTTATCATATTTTACCCAGACAGGGTGTCTCTGAGGGCAAATCTTACCTTTATGAATAAGGTGGATGTCCTTCAAGGATGCAACTGCAGTCCTGACATATGGGTTGTCCTGCCTCAGGCAGCCCTTCGGTCGGCCGGATTCCAAAGTCTGGGTCCGGCGTCGGCTGATGTCGGCCTTTCCCCGACGTCACTGCGCCTGGGGTATAAATGCGTCAGCCGACGCCATCTTCTTCAGTCTTTCTTGCCGCACGGCGCCCGAAGCAGAAGCAGTTCGCAAGTGCCGGTCGGCCAGCTCCTGTGTTTTCAGCTACTGAAGTCTTCAAAAAAGCTAAGTACCCCATTGGGGACCTTTTCTTGCCTCAGCCGATGTCAGATAAAACTGTAAAAGTTAATAATTGTTTAACTTGTGGGAAACAAATACCTCATAAGGATTTCCACTCTTACTGTTTACCCTGCTTAGGCCCAGAACACAACGTCTCTGCCTGTACAGCTTGTGCTTCTTTCAATAGACGCACTCTTAGGCGTCGGTCAGAGTTTGCACAGGATTATTTTGGGGAAGATTTCTGTTGTATCATGCCGTCGGAGCTTCCGACAGCACATTTACCTAAAAAACGGAAGGATAAGGACCGACACCCGCGGTCTCTGCCAACACCACGCTTAGGCCCACCGCGAGTGTCTCGGTCTCTTCTGAGCCGGTTTCACAACCGCTACAGACCGACGACACCGCCCCACCGGTTACTTCGGTGCCGGAGGCCAGCTTGGTGCTGGTTTCTGTTCCCCCCTCTGAGACCGTAGCTCAGGATATTTCTGACACCATTTCAGTGGATAAGACTACTCCAGCACGTGGGGCTGCCAGGCCTCCAATGTCTGTCCATTAAGGCCTACACACGTGTTAAGGCTGCCAAACAGGCTAAGTCTTTCCCTCCAAGATCTGTTTCTCTGGGATCCACTTCTGCTTCTCAAATTTTAAGTTTAGCTGAGGACCTTATTTCCTTAATTAGGGGTTCTCAGCCACATCCAGATAGAGGCTCTCAGCCACATTTTGTCGAGGCCTAGGGTTGAGCAGGTAGATCCCCAGTCCTCCGATGAGGCCTCTGGTGATTCTGCACATTCAGACTACCAGGAGGAGGCCTTCCCGGCCTACGAGGATTCTGATGCGGAGGAATCCATTCCCTCTGCTTCTCCTCCTGAGGAGTTTTCCTTTGGGGAAACGCTTCATTCCATGAGGGAACACTTCAAATGGCAAGGCCAAGAATACTCAGATTCTAGGAAAAGGTTAAGGGAATTTTTAAAGCTACCTCAGCATAGACCCTTAGCTATTCCTGCAGTTTTAAATGTTTTAGATGATGTGTACTTAGAATCTAGTGTTTCCCCTGACTCCCTCCCCCCTGCTCCTGTCAAGCCAGACAGGTACTACAGGGTCCCAGACACATCGATTTCTGTACAAGGGCCATACTGCTGACCCTGAAACTATTTCTCAGGGGCCTAAAGGGGTTTCCTCCACTACTGCTAAGAATCCACTTCCTTCGGAAAGAGATTCTAGGGCTTTAGAAAGGTGGGACAAGAAAGTATATACATCTTCCACCCTTTCTATGCGAGCATTAAATTGTCAATTTCATATGATTCAGTATCAGGAATACATGTTGGATGACTTGCAAAAGAAATTGGCCTCCCCTGAACCATTAGATAGAAAGGGGTTACAGGAATTGGTTCATAATACTCAGCAGGTTAGCAACCATTTCCTTCAGTGTGGATATGACGCATTGGAAGCTTCATGTAGAGCAGCAATGACAGGTGCGGTCATACGCAGACATGCTTGGTCAAAGGAACAAACATTGCCATACCATGCGAAAATTAAGCTTTTGGACGCACCACTAGAGAAACATAAGCTATTTGGTGCTACTGCACAAGAGGTTTTAAAGAAAATAGAGGAAAAGGCAAAATCAGTGCAAACAGTCAAAGATTTCCTCCAGGTACAGCCTCCAAGATTCAGCAGGAATTGGCCTTCTAAGCATTGGTCCTTTCCAGACGCAGACAAATTTCAAAGAGGCAAAAACAGACGTGGCACAGGTCGAGGGCAAACTCGAGGCTCCTACAGAGGATGTCAATGGCAGCCTCCGAACCAGAGAGGTGGGGCAGGACCTTCCACTGCTCCACAGGGACAATCTCAATGACTTGACTTTGACTCCGCCATCCAGGGCTCAATTAGAAGCACCTTTGGGCGGAAAATTATCTTTATTCTCACAAAATTGGCACAATATTACAAAGGACAAATGGATACTGGACATAATAGACAAAGGATACAGACTCCATTTTCATACACTACCAACAAGACATGGCAGGCCAAACCTGCCACCAAATCAAAGGGCAGAGGCACTCAAACAAATAACAAACCTACTTCAAATAAGAGCAATAGAGAAGGTTCCTTCTGCAGAACAAGGCCAAGGATTTTATTCGAGACTGTTCCTTGTTCCAAGAAAAGAAAACCAATGGAGACCCATTCTGGACTTGTCCGCACTGAATACTTACCTTATTGTGCCAAAATTCAAAATGCTGACTTTACAGCAACTCCTTCCCATGCTGGGCAAGGGGTCTTGGCTGGTAACTCTGGACCTCAAGGAGGCATACCTGCATGTCCCAATCAGCAAAGTTGCAGAAGATACCTCAGATTTCTTGCAGGCTCAGAGCATTATCAATTCGCAGCATTGCCCTTTGGCTTATCTACTGCGCCCAGAGTGTTCACGAAATGCCTGGCATCAGTAATTGCACATTGCAGACTCCAGGGGATACAAATATACCCTTACCTGGACGACTGCCTTATACAAGCGGACAGCCAACAAGCTTTGTTAAAAAACTTGGACTATGTTATTCACCTACTGCAGGCCTTGGGATACAGAGTCAATATTCAGAAATCAAGTCTCGTACCATCCCAACAAATGCCTTTCCTGGGTGCCACACTGGACACAAACACCCAGATGGCGTTTCTGACAAAAGAAAAACAAAAATGATTACCAGAATGCTTCAGAAAATTAGCAACACACACCCAGATGACTGCAAGGAAAATCCTGCAGGCCCTGGGTTTCATGGCATCATGCATTCTTCTGATTCCACACGCAAGGCTGCATATGAGGAAACTACAATGGTATCTAAAAAGTCTATGGTCTCAACACAGCCACAGCCTGGAAGCATTGATCCCACTCATTCCATGCCTTCAAAAGGAATTTCTGTGGTGGGCTCAAGCAAGCCAGATAAACAAAGGGCTGCCTTTCAGCAAGCCTCATACAAGTCAAACCATAACAACAGACGCCTCAGACCATGGATGTGGGGGGCGCACATGGAGGGCAGATGCATTCAAGGACAATGGACACAAAAAGAAAAGCACCTGCACATCAACCAAAAAGAAATGCTGGCAGTGATACATGCATCAGGGCCATATACTAATAGACAGACAATACCACAGTTATGTGGTACATAAACAAGCAAGGAGGTACCCATTCCTACCCTCTCTGCAGACTGGCAATGAATCTATGGGATATTTCCCTACAATTGAAAATAGAGCTACAATCCCAGTTTGTACCAAGGAAGGACAATGTTCTGGCGGACAGCCTAAGCAGAAACATCATGGATCCGCACGAATGGATGTTGCATCCAGACATTTTCTTACAAATAACTCAAGCATGGGGAAGGCCGGACATAGATCTTTTTGCCTCCCACCTCAATCACCATCTGAAAAAGTTTTGCACAAGGACATACCATCCTCAAGCATGGAAGGTGGACGCTCTCTCCTTCAGTTGGAATTCTCTGACACTATATGCCTTCCCACCTCTTCCTTTGATGACCAAGGTGTTACTAAAGATCAAGACAGAGCAACCGAAAGTCATACTGATAGCTCCAGACTGGCCAAGACAACGCTGGTACCCACTGCTACGGAGCTTGACATACACCAATCCGTGGCTCCTTCCTCAAAGGCCACTTCTTCTGACACAGCACAATTACAGGACACTACACCCCAGCTTGAAAACATTGAAGCTGACAGCATGGAAGATTCCATGACTATTCCTCAGGATACACTTTCCAAAAGGGTAAAAGATATCATCCTGGAGGCGCGCAGACCTTCCACTAGAAAAACATACTCAGCAAAACGGAAGAGATTTCTTATCTGGAACAGCAAAAAGGGTCAAGACCCATCAGTGAGCATTCCACAGATCCTAGAATATTTGGCTGAAATGCTCCACAATGGCCTTTCATATTCTTCCATAAAAATACATGCTTCAGCAATATCTGCCAAATATAACACTGATCCGCCTGTATTTTCTCACCCATTGCTAAGACAGTTTCTAAGAGGTATAAAGAACATCAACCCTCCAAGGAAACCACCAGTGCCAGCATGGGACCTCAACTTCATGATGGAAAAATTAACTCTTCCTCTATTTGAACCAGCAGCATCTTCAGAGTTGAAATTTCTGTCTTGGAAGACAGCTTTCCTTCTGGCAGTAACCTCAGCAAGAAGAGTCTCTGAGCTACAGGCCCTTATGGCAATACAACCATTTCTCATTTTTCATCAGGACAGAGTTTCTTTGAGAACCAGTCCGTCATTCATGCCAAAGGTGGTATCCAGGGTGTCCCTGAATCAAGCTATTCACCTGCCTACCTTCTTTCCCAATCCTCAAAATAAAGGAGAGAGACTTCTGCACACCTTGGACATACACAGACAGTTGCGCTACTACTTGGACAGAACAAGGTCTTTCAGAAAATCTGACCAGCTTTTTGTACCTTGCGCTGCTGGATTGCAGGGAAAAGCAATTTCCAAACAGACAATTTCTAAATGGATTGGAAATTGCATTCGATTCTGCTACTCTTTTCATGGAAAAACTGTGCCAGCTGACATCAGGCCACATTCCACCAGAGCTACAGCCACCTCCGCAGCCTTTCTAAGAGGAGTAGCAACAAAGGACATTTTAGAAGCTGCTACATGGAGCTCCTTGCATACATTTTCCAAACATTACAACCTGCCTTTATATTCCAGATCCAGAGCAGTGTTTGCTTCTGCAGTTCTGCAGGGCATTTTAGCTACACCATCTTTGTCTTGGTGCCTACCACCCCCAGGTTGGCTATGGTATTCAACCCATATGTCAGGACTGCAGTTGCATCCTTGAAGGACATAGTACAGTTTTGTACCTACCATAAATGTAGATGTCCGATAGGTATGCAACTGCAGTCAGGTTTTCCCTCCCACCTACCCCTCTGTGGTATTCATTTGGGTTTCTACCCCTCATTTTAGCTACCTGGGGTAATCTTTTATGGTGTATTTGTTTTTATGTTGTTGTACTTGTCTGGAATTTTTTCTCTATTTTCAAATTTAGCCTTCCTTAGAGGGCACCTGGCATCTGGGGCAAGAAACAATGAAGAAGATGGTGCCGGCTGACGCTTTTATACCCCAGGCACAGTGACGTCGGGGAAAGGGCTACATCAGCTGATGCCGGACCCAGACTTTGGAATCCGGCCGACCGAAGGGCTGCCTGAGGAAGGACAACCCATATGTCAGGACTGCAGTTGCATACCTATCGGACATCTACATTTATGGTAGGTACAAAACTGTACTTTTCCAGTGTGGCTCTTAACCAAACAATTCATCTGCCAAATTTTTATCCAAATCCGCAGAACAAATGGGAGAGAATTCTGCATTCTTTGGACATTCACAGACAGCTAAGATTCTACTTGAGCAGGACTAAGCTCTAAGAAAAACTGAGCAATTACTAGTGTCGTATACTGCAGGGTCAGAAGGAAAGGCTATTTCAAAGCAGACAGTTTCAAAGTGGATAAGCCACTGCATCCGTTTCTGCTACTTACACCATGGTAAACCTGTGCCCAAGGGCATTAGGTCTCATTCCACCAGAGCTGCAGCTATTTCAGCAGCCTTCTCAGAGGAGTACCAACTAAAGACATTCTAGAGGCTGCTACTTGGAGTTCTGTTCACACCTTTACAAAGCATTACCATTTGCCTCTCTATTCTAAGTCCAGGGCAGGCTTTGCCACTGCAGTGCTGTAGGGCATTGTAGCCGCACCTAATGCTGTTTAGCTCCAGCCTCCCAACCATAGCTTTGGGATTCTACCCAAATGTAATGACTGCAACAGTGAAACTCGAAGTACATAGTGCAGTTTGTGTACACTTACCATAAATGTAGATGTTCGAGTGTATTCACTGTTGCAGTCCAGGTTACCCTCCCGCCATCCCCCTGTCATTCTGAAGTTTATCTTTCCTTCACTATCTTCTACAACCTATGTGGTGTATTTGCTTGTAGATGAAGGTAAAGCTTATATTGATGCATGTATTTATATATATATATATATATATATATATATATATATATATATATATATATATATATATATATATATATATATATATATATATATATATATATATATATATATATATAGAGTGCTACCTTTTTGGGGGCACCTGACATCGGGGGCAAGAAAAACTAAAGAAAATGGCGTCTGCTGCATGTTTTATACCCCTGACAACATGGAAGAAAAGACAGCAACAGACACAGGGCCCAAGACTTTGAAATTCAGGCCGACTGCGGGAAACCTGCCAGCAGATTACCCAAATGTAATGACTGCAACAGTGAATACACTTGAACATCTACATTTATGGTAAGTGTACACAACTGTACTTTGCTTTTAGGAGGCATATGCATTCTGGTGTACATGCCAACCTTCACAGTATTTCTCAAGAAAATATACCCAGTCTTCTGGATGCAATGAAAAACTCAATTTTCTGAAGCTTGCTAAACCCTGATATGACCTTTGCCACATTATGTAAGCCCACCATAGTCTGTCGCTATCTGTGGATTATCTCATTCTCTATCTAACACACTTGCATTAATATTTAACTCTCTCGTGTAAGTGTATATAACTTATCCATAAGCTCATTTCAGCTTCAATCAGCCATACAATTTAAAGAATTTCTTATACTGGACACTTAACAGTAGTTCTATTTATGACATTGCTTTAACCTTAATCCATGCATTGTATTGCCCTGACTATATCTGGATTGTATAAATTAATTTTGTTTTGTAGCTTTCCATAGGCTGAGACTGAAATTAGTAATTTACGATCAGCGCTTTTCCCTGGCTAATTCAAATAAATTTGAAAAAAAATAGTTCATTTCAGTGCATTAAGCAGAACCTTCTGCTGCCAATTGAATTCTGGTCGGCTGGGGCATACTCAATGCCACAGGGTTGAGGATACTGCTTTTTTAATATTTGCAAGGGTGCTTATCTCTTTGACTGACTCCTCTTCATGATGGTGGCATATTTGCCAGCAAACTTGAGAGCAGCATGATGATAGATTCTGGTGTGCGTGTCCCTGAGTACTTGTCCGTGGAAGTGTTGCTTCTCTGACCCTTCATTCCTGATAGAAATAAAACATTTGTATTTAGACAGGACAAAATAGTTTGGGAAATCTGATCAGCTGTTCATATCTTTCTCAGAAAGGGGCAGCAGTTGCCAACTCCACATTGGCTAAATGGCTAAGAGGTTGCATTTCCTTTGTTTATTCTTTGAAAGGTATTTCTTTGTACATGTCAAAGCTCATTCTACAAGATCCATGGCAACATCTGAAGCCTTTTCCTCAAGGGTGTTAATTGATGACATTTGTGCAGCTGCTTCTTGGTCAAATTCACGCGCCTTTATTACACATTATAAATTGGACGTTTCCAGGAATAGGGCTTCCTTTGGTTCTGCAGTGCTCCGGAATATCCTTCCACAAAGGCCACCCTAGTTTTTTGTAGCTGGGGACTATGTCCAAAGGTTGAGGAATGAATGAAAAAAATGGCAACATTAATATAAAGAAGTTATGTATTTGACATAATGTTCCATCTGTGTTGTCCATTTTCATTCTTCCTCAACCTCCTTGCTTTCCTTTCCCCTGTCCATAATTACAAAAGGTCTGATGGAGATACTAGTAGGAACGACTCTTCCCGTTTTGAGTCCCTGAACTGTACTGTCTTTTAGTTATGTATGGAGGTTATGTGATTACTTCTAAATTTATCAAGATATTTTTCTGCATATATATATATATATATATATATATATATATATATATATGTGTGTGTGTGTGTACATACATATACATATACATATATATATATATATATATATATATATGTGTGTGTGTGTGTGTATATATATATATATATATATATCTATATATATATATGCAGCAAACTCTGAGGTACTATTGGGGGCGGGGCATCATGGGATAGTGAGGAGCTTATGCTTCGGATCCTAAGCTTGTAAAGTGGCCGAGTGGGTTCTGAGAGTCAGATCTGAGAGCTGAGTTGACCTAGTGGGCTAATGAACTATACTAGATCTGAAACCCACAGGATGAGGAAGAAAATGGGCAAGACTGATGGAATGTCATGGTAAGTAAATAACTTCTTTTCTTCTCATGTCTGATTCCCGCCCCTCCCCGAAGAGGAAGAGTGGATCATCAACAGACCAGAAACTGAATCTGCTGATTTTGAAGATGATGTGGAGGATTTGTAACGCACACAAGACTTGAGTGTGATTCTGCAACAAAGGACCTTCAGTCTGGGGATAATGTACGTCTGTCTTTCTCTCTCTCTCTCTCTCTCTCTCTCTCTCTCTCTCTCTCATGAGAGAATTTCTAATAGTAAGCCCATGATGCCTCTGCTGTTTAGAAGACAACCATGGAACTTCTGAGGTTTGGCTTAATAAAATCTATTACTATTCCAGCATGCGAGGAATCCCTCCTCTATGTTTTTGACAGAAGCAACTTAAATCCTAATCTCCAAGCCACCTTTGCCCCAAGAAACCAGATTTTTTTTTTTTTTTATATATACAGATTGCAGCTTTCTCCACAAAATTAATTTATACGAATGTGATAAATAACCCAGACAGTGCCCCTGGAGTCTGAGAGCTTGGGTGCCTCCAGGTTATAACACTCTTCCTAATGATATGTAGAGTAAATTTGATGGTTGTGGTAAGAAGGTGTACACCTCAAACTTCAGGTTTTAGGATTCTTGGTTAGAACCACAATAAATACCAAGAGCGTATCTTAAAGTAACCTGTAGAAGGTTCTGGGGGATGAGAACAAAATAGCTGCTTTGGTCCAGCAAGTCCAGACTATCCTGCAGTTGAGGATGCATGCTGGTAGGTTTTGGTGATAGTGCATCATCCAGAGCTGTCACCCAGAGCTGCTGCGTAGAGAGTTGTGCTATTGAATGAAGACGGTCTGTCTGAAAATAACAAATTGCCACAGCTCTATAGTTCTGTGGACTGAGAGCTGCTAATTGGATCACAGGCTTCAGTGTGCCTAAAAGGCTGCACTGCAAACATTTTTGAATCTTTGGAGCATGTGATCTGATGTTAATCTTCATTCTGTTCTCAACTGTGTTTGGATCTGAGCTGTCTGATCTGACTCGGCGGTTGCAAAAGCTTGTGGCAACTTAGAACTCTGTAGCTTCTCCCTTAGTCAGAATGCACCAACCCCATTTATCTCAGATCTCATTTGCCACCTCCAGTGACAGATGTGGTGGTTAGTCTCTCGAGCTTAAATTTAATGTGGGTTTTTTTTTCATATTACTGTCATTTCTTGTTCTGTTTCCTATTGCCTTTTTTTTTACTTATGTAAAATTCTATAGTTAGTATTTTTTCTCCCTTACTGTGTTCTACGCTCGTTGCAGCTCTTGACTACCTTTGTAGGTATCTTTTTCTCTTTCCTTTCCTCTCTTCCTTAAAAAAAAAAATTATATTTTTTTTCTGACGGTCTTTAAATTTAATTCTTAAGATTACAGTTTTTTGGAGTGTGTTACATTGGTCGTTATTCTTGTAGTTTAGTTAAGATGTCGGAAAAAGTGGAAAGTGTGGTCAGAAAATACCCTTTTCTGATGCTCATATGCTTTGCGAATGCTGTCTTGGACACTAAATCTCCAAGAATATTGTTCAGTTTGTCATGCGTTCAACCAAAGGGTTCTAGTTAAACGCAAACGCAAATTAATACTCGAGGGTTTACTTCCATCCTCCTTTTAGTGAGGCTTTATCTGGAGCTTCTTAAAATCTATGAAAATTTCTTCCACTGCTTCTTCTAAATCTTCTGAGAAGTCTTTTAAAAGGTCCCTTCTGGAGCCATCTGTTCCTTTGGATCTGAAAGAGAAAAGGCCAAAATCTACGGATCCGACTTCATTATTGGATCCGAGATGCACACAACTACAGTCCTTGGATCCAACTCTCTTCAGATCAGAAATGTTTGAAAGTTAAACGTGCCACAGATCAGACCCCCCCCCCCCCCCCCCCAAGTATCCGGCACAAAAGACCTGATGTGGTAGTTTAACTCAGAACAAAATACTCCCCCCAGATGGACCCAGTTCCCTCCAGAGTTTCTTCCCCACTATGTGAAGAGTCCACAATCTCCTTCAGGGATTTTTACTTGCTCTTCCAGAAGCCTTATGCAAGATAATGTGGCAAGGTTAGTGATGAAAATTTTCTCTGCCAGTTGGTGTTCTTTCCGGCTCTTAACGCTTGCGGTTAGGAGATCCATACTTACAATACTCCACCATTGCCAGGTCCTCCTGTAACTCTCATCAAGGTCTCTGAGCACTTAGATCAGAGTTGTCTGGGCCCATCTGCTTTGGATCTGAGAATCATTTTATCCTATGATTTGAGGCTCACTATTAGCTGTTCAATTAATTTGGATCTAGAGT
This sequence comes from Protopterus annectens, assembly GCF_019279795.1. Classification (NCBI taxonomy): domain Eukaryota; kingdom Metazoa; phylum Chordata; order Ceratodontiformes; family Protopteridae; genus Protopterus; species Protopterus annectens. Next base: position 272,045,669 of record NC_056729.1, on the reverse strand, counting down.
GCTCTCTGAGCTGATTCTACCCTCTCAGGTCTGAGGTGCTTTGCTCGACTGAGGGTTTCAGAGCTCTGTCTACACCTCGAAGCCAGTGGTTAGTTCGGCTCCAACTTCAACCTCAGGTTAAGTATCCTCAGGGCAGGGATGGACACTGGATCAGAGACACTCTCTGATCTGGGATCCTACCCTCGCTGGGACAGTCAGGGTATCCCTCTTGCTTCTGACATTTCCTTAGAGTACCCCACTGAGGCGGTCCCCATGAAGGGAATATGCAAGAGGAAACATTTTCCCCTGAATCTGTCACCAGAGATGCAGATCTTTGAGGGCAAATGGTCCCCATGGTCACCTCCTGGTGTCTTATTCGGAGACATCCTGGATATCCTAAAACAAGGAGGTGGTTGGAAGTCCAGCCAACCCTTCGGAGGAATCTGCATTCCTGGAGGTGTTTGGTACTGATCCATCGACCTCCCTCCTGGTTAACCCTAACCACCGATAAGCTCATTAACTTGTTCTCATGGCAGACGTGGCAGGATCCAGACGTCATTAATCCAATCCCCAGGAAGCCAGATAAAATCAAGACTGCTCCAGAGTATAAGCAGTTTTGGTCCACTGGTGTGCCTGTTGATGCCTCGGTCATGGTGGCAGCCTCTAAGAAGGAACTTGTAGAAGAAAGTTACTCTGCTGTTCCTCCCAACAAGGGGCACTGGGTGATGGACAGATTCAAGAAACAAGTCTATGCTTCAGTAATGCTTGCCTTAAGGTAACTGAACTGTTTGACATATTTCATGAGACTACAGAGGGACCTGACTAAGGAGCTATCAGATACCCTCTCAGGTTCCATTTCTGAATAGGTGAAAACATCTGTCACCTCTCAGTTGGCTACCCTAAAGTCAATATCCAACTCCTTCATGAGTCTCTTTTCTAATGTAACAGAAGGAACTTGTAGAGCAGCATGTTCAGGCATTGCCATTAGGAGACGCACCTGGATGCTCTTATGTGATTTTTGTGGAGCCCTTTAAGCCTTTGTCCATGCTGTTTTTGAAGGCATGTCTCTTTTTTGGCCCCAAGATTAATGATGCATTGTCCAGGTTTGAAAAGGATGGAAAGACTCTCTCTGGTGTGGTCATAAGTTTTTCCAACCCTCAAAGGTCCTTTTCAAGGAATCATTGATGTGGTGGAGTAAAGTGTGGCTAAAAAAATCCCAAGGCTCTTTCCAGGAACCAAATGGAGGAGGTTCCCCCAGAGGCAGAGGGGGAACTCAAATGGTGGATGACGCACTCATGGCAGAGGTTGCTCGCATAACCAAGGTTTCTGAGATTTTCTTTCTTTGGCAAACCCTTTCAGCACTTCTGAAAGGAGGGCTGCTTGTCTCCCTCTGAAGGCAGTTGGGGGTCATTTGTCCTTGCAGCAGAAAGCCTGGCTAAAAATAACAGATACCTGGGTACAGAGAATCATTTCCAGAAGTTATTTAATACTATTTTCCCTTTATCCTCCCAATGTAAGAACATATTTTGATGTTCCACCCAGTCAGAGGGAACAAGCAGCAATTCATATTCAAAATATGGAAAAAAAAAAAGTCATCCAGAAGGTGCCCCCAGACCAGTTGGAATCTGGAACTTACCCAAAGCTCTTTTTATTGTCTAAGAAAACAGGGGACTGGAGACCAATTCTGGATCTCGGCGTCTTAAACAAATCTGTTTGAGCATCTCACAGGTTCCACGTGATTACAGTTCAGTCCTTGCCTTCTTTTTTGGAAAGTGACAACTGGATGTTCTCAGTACGCATTCTGAAGATCTGTCATCACATAGAGTAACAGAAGATCCATGAGATTGTTATGCTTCCGGCTGGGAGCTTGTCACTACCAGTTAAGAGTTCTGCTCTTTGGTCTCACCACAGCCCTCAATGCTTTTACCAAGTGCATGGCAGTAGTAGCAGCTCACTTGAGACTACAGGGATTCTGGGTGTTTCCATATTTAGACCGGCTCATCCCTGTCCCAACCAGGCAACGTCTCATTTTGCCAAGAGAAAAAATTATCCAGACATGTGCCATACTAGGGATTGCCTTGGAACTATGAAAAGTCTGATCTAGAATGAAGTCCAACTCTAGAGTTCATAGTTGCACTGCTTGATACAAAATCAACTATAGCCTCACTTCCCCTCTCCAAAGATCAGACAGTAAGGTCACAAAGTGAAAAAGTTAGTTTCCAGTACCAAAATATCAGCCCCGTTAGGCCTTCAGTCTCTGGGGACAATGGCAGCAACAATAATATTACTACTCTTAGCTAGATTTCATAGGAGCGTTCTTCAATGGATGCTGACTTCCCAATGGTCAATACTTCATCTTCCTTTGTCTGCTTTGATTCAAATCACCAATATATGCAAGTAGGATCTAATGCCGTGGATTCATAGGTTGGTACTAGGCTATCTGCCCTAGGGCCTATACAAGCCTAGCCATATCAATTTACTGGCTATTTCTTCCCACACTCTTTACTTCCCTGGACCCCTGTCTAGCAGGACGACTGACATGATCCCTGGGGTGAATTTCCTTTCTCCCATCCAATCATCAAGGTTCCCTTTGAAGAGGGCCAAAGAGGTGCTCTGCTTGACATGTATGGGAAATCTATTCCAGAGTCTGGGGAGTCTCTGGGTCAGGAACCTATCCCTCCAGCATGTTTTTTTTTTTTGTGATAAGCTTTAGATCCCTGGAGCGTGTGGCTCTGAGGGATTGGGATGTCTTTAAGTGTAGCATGTCCAACAGCTCTGGGTTTGACATGGCCTTGTTTGTTAAGCAGAGATTGCCTCGGAGTAGATGATATGCCACAGAGTATAGCTGGAGTTTTTTAAGGCGGTCAGCATAGGGCATCTGCTTTAGGCCTGTGATTCTTTTAGTGAGGTATTTCTGCGGCATTTCCTGATGTTGCAGATGGCTTGAGAGGTACATACCAAATGGGGCATTGTGTTCTATAATGGGTCTGATGAGGGATGAAGTACAGTGGGACAATGACCTCCTTTTTTCTGTATGAAACGCCCTTAGTGATGAGGTGTGCCACATAGAAGGATTTCCTTACTGTTGTGGTGATGTGGTTATTGAAGGTGAGAGACTACTGTCCACCTGTGTCCCCAAGTCTCATATCACACTTTCGGTGTTTAGTATACTGCCACCTATGTGGTAATTTACGGGTACATGTTTTTTCCCAAAGGGGATAGCTATACCTTTCCTGGCATTGAGCTTGAGCCCATGGCTCTGGCACCAGGCATCTGTTTCTGTAAGGCCCTTTTGTAGAGTATCGACATCATTTGGGGATTCATTAATGGCTCCCAGAGTGCAGTCATCTGCGAACTTTGTTAGCCAGAGTACCTTAGTGTTGGCCTGTACTTTAGAGAAGTAGATACCAAACGAGAGGTCCCAGGACTGAACCCTGAGGTACTCCACTTGTCTGGAGCTGGATTTGGAGTCTGCTACTTTTGCAGTGTGGGTTCTGTCAGTAAGCCAGTTGGCAACCCCATCGAGTTACGTAGGGATTAATGCCCAGATTAGTAAGTTTATCTATGATTCCAGAGTGGGGGTTGGTGTCAAAGGCCTTGGCGAGGTCCAGATAGGCTGTGTGGACTGCCTTACCCTCGTCCATGGCTCTGGAGACTGATTCGAAGAAGTCAATCCGGTTCATGAGACAAGATCGGCCCTTCATGAACCCAAACTAGGTGGGGTTCAGTGTTTTAAGGTTGCCAATGTCTTTGTTTATAAGTTCCATGATAATACGTTCCATGGCCTTGCAGATCAGGCTCGTCAGACTGATGGGGCAGTAGTTCCCGGGATCCAAGGTGGATCCCCCTTTGTGGAGTGGGATAACTGTAGCTGTGCGCCACTCGGTGGGCATGAAGCCTGAGGTGAGGGTATGATTAAACATGACACTTAGGTGAGGTGCCAGTTCATTTTGTAGTTCATGTAGTACACAGCCCGGGCTGTCATCTGGTTCCATGGATTCTGTATTCTTAGCTTTGGAGAGTGTGTTTTTTTTTTTTTTTACCTGTGTGGCCGTTACCAGAATGTGGCAATCTTCCGGTATTGATATGGGCCATTTAGGGGGTGAGAGGGGGATGAAGTTGGCACTGAATCGATCTGCCAGGATATTGGCATTATCCTTGGGATCAGTATGTTTAATGCCATTCTGTTGTAGCTCAGAGCAGATCTGAGCATTGCCATTTAGATTCTTGACATAGTTATAGAATGCCTTGTGGTTGTCTTTGGAATTTTTGGCAATATTATTTTCATAACTAGCTTTGGAGGATTTTATGAGGGATCTCTGCTTCTTACTGAGGCTGGTAAGGGAGTTTTTTTGCATCCTGGGATTTTCCTCTTTTCTGCAACAGTTTCTTCCTTTTGTTGTAAAGTTTGTTTATGGCAGGGGACCACCAGATTGGCTTCTTTTTTTTTGGAGGAGAGCATCTTGGTTCTATTTGCGATGGCACAATTCATGCATGAGGGGATGTGCTCGTACAGTACCTTAGTGTCAGAAGAGGTTCTACAAGACTGTTTGTTCCTTCCCTGTCAGCCCAAGGCCATTGTAACCACAGATGCTTCCCAGGTAGGGTGGTGCATTTCCTGGGAAAGCTGGTCCAAGGCACATGGTTCCCTGAAGAGGACATTTTGCATATCAATGTCTTTGAGATGAAAGCAGTGCTTCTAGTTTTGCAGGCCTTCAGAATGGTCTCCCTTCAGGAATGATTGTGATTCAGACATGTCACTGGTTTAGTACTTCAACAAACTTGGAAGAACAAGATCTTAACCATTGTCTAGAAGTGCTCATGGATAGGCATTGGGTGATCTCCTACAACCGCTTTCTTACAGCAATGCATATTCCAGGGAAGTCCAACATGTTCGCAGACAAACTGAGTCAGTACATCCTACCACCTCATGAGTGGTCCCTCAACAGTGTGGCAGAATTGATGTTCCGACAGTGGAGGCCAGCCTTGCTGCCATCTTTTCTCATCCACCCTAAACAAGTGTGCAACAACTTTACTCTAATCCCCACACAGGGGCGATCACCAAAGGATGCTCGTTTCCACTATTGGTCTCCCTGGTCTACTTTAAGCTTATTCCCCAATTCCTTTGATCCCAAAGTTCTTGCAGAGAGCTGCCAGGTTGAAGATCATAGTAATCCTCATTACACCTTATTGGCCTTTACAGATTTGGTTACCCTTCCTGCGGCTTCATTTAATTTATCAACCCTGGATTATGGACCCCATTCCAGATCTGCTGTCTCATCCGACAGGCATGATACATTCAGACCTCCCCATTCTCAAGCTAACAGCTTGGTTTTTCCATTTCCAGTAATAGCCAGATGACCTATGCTCTTGTCACTTGTCCGCCAGATTTAATCTTTCCTTAAAACCATCTGCAAGGAAACTTTATGCTAGTAAATGAAACAGATTTATACACTGGGCATTTCAAAATCATGTGGAATCCATTTCTGCCCCGATTTGTAATATTCTTAATGATACTGTTTAATAAAAGAGCCAGTTCTTCAACAGTTAAAGTTCAGTTGGCAGCAATTTCTAATTTCTATATTGGATCTGATGGTTCCTTACTCACTTTTCATAAGCTTTGTAAGAACCTTTAATGAGGCAGCTTTCTTTTAACAGCTGTGTTTAAAAAAAATCCTACTCCTCCATGGGATCTAACTCTTGTATTGCAAGCCTTGGTCCATCCACACTGTAAAACCTGCACATGATTGTTACCTTAAATTTCTTTCTTGAAAAACTTTTGTTTTTAGTCCCCTATTTCAGCTAGAAGAGTTTTTGAAATTCGAGGCTTATCTGCAAAACCCCCCATATCTAATATTTTATAAAGACATAGGTACATTATGAACTAATGCATCCCTTTTGCCCAAGATCGTTTCAGAATCTAATATCTACCAGTCCGGCAATTTACCAGTTTTCTTCCCAAATTATTTAAACAAGGGGGAATACTTGTCGCATTAATTGATGTTCATGGACAACTGTGTTTTTGTTTACACACGCATCAGAACTAAAGATCAGTTATTTGTTTATTTTGCTGATATGAAACTGGGTAAAACAGTATCCAAAATTACTCTCATCAGGTGTCTTAATGGCTGCATTTATTTTGTTTACAATTAACTTGGATATCCCTTTACCAAAGCGAGTTCGTGCTCATTTAACTAGATCTGTAGCAACTTCCTCAATTTTTCATTCAAGCACTTCCATGGATGAAATATGTGCAACAGTGACTTGGGCTTTCCCCATACATTCATCACTCATTACAAAGTGGATTTGGTATCCAGAGGTAGAGCATCTGGCTCAGTGGTGCTTAGGACTATCCTTCCTTGGGTCCACCCTGGGATTTAGGTAGCTGGGGACTCTGTCCCATGAGTTGAGGACAGAATGACAATTAACATCAGATGAGCAAGTTATGTACTCACCGTAGCGTTCCATTTGTATTGCCTATTTTCTTTCTTCATCATTTCCCAGAAACCAAACCCCCTCCTTATGTTTTTTTTCTGGAAGAGTGAGTGGATATGAAATGATTTGTATTCTCCAAGCATGGCAAAGCTCCAGATTTAGTCTTTCCAGCCTTTTCCATTTCTCCTTTTATGTCTATTTTATATAAGGATTATTTCCTTATGTTTCAACTAGCAAACAAGATCTGAGGTAACTGGGGCTGGTTCATTCTGGGTAAGGGAGAAGCTTGAGAGTTCTAAGTTGCCACGAGCTTTTGCAATAGCAGAGTCAGATCTGACGGTTTGAATCCGAATCCATCAGTTGAGGAAAAATGAAAATGGGCAACCCAGATAGTGTGTTATGATGAGCACATAACTTCTTGTGTTATGTAGTTCTATCTCGCCTTCATTCTTACCCGTGGTTCGGAGCCGAACCTCTGCTCTGACTCTGCCATGCTCAGATGTGGTCTCGCTTTTGGCCGTTAAGTATAATGTTTATAAAATTTTTATAAATAGTGGTGTTTTACTGCCTTTATCTGTTCTCTTGCTGTTTTTTGTGGCCTTGTCTTGGCCATTTTGGTATCCCGTTCGTTTCTTTCCCCATGGGCTAGGTCCGTTTAAGTTAGAGGACCTAGTCCTCCCCATTGTTTCTGTGTGATCTTTGGTTTGGCACTCCATTCTGTTAGCGTTGTGTCTGGCTAGTGGTGCTATCTTGCCTTTGTTTCCCCGGGCTAGGCCTGTTTCATTTAGAGGACCTTGTCATCTCTGTTGTCTTTCCCGCCTGTTTCTAGGCCGTTTTAGTTAGAGGCTCTGTTTCTCTTGCGGGGTTAGCTGGGTCTAGTGTGTGTACGTATTACTTTGTTCCTTTCAGCATGTCCAAGGATTCTAAGAAGCACAGGCCTTCGGGCTTTAAGAAGTGTGTTGAGTGCAACAATAAAATGTCTTTAACTGATTGGCACTCTTTGTGCGTGTTCTGCTTGGGGACTATTCATCTCCAAGAGTCCTGCTTGTTTTCTCATTCCTTCAGTCCTCGTGTGCTACAGGAGAGGAAGAACAAGCTCATTTTGAAAGGACTGCTTAAACACTCCGAGGAAGACTTGCCTAAGTCTTCCAGTGCATTATCCTCTCCAGCTAAAAAGGACAAAAAGACTTCTAAGAAGCGCTCTCCGGCTCCATGTGTTTCTTCGGAGCCACCAGAGAAAGTTGCTAGAACAGCTTCTCCTTCGGTTCCATTGCCCTTGGTGCCGACAGAAGGTAGTCTCTTGTCTAAGTCCGTATCGGCTCCCAGCCTTTCGGAGCCAGTCACGGATATTTTTGCTTGGAGCCAGTCTCAAATTATTCGACCGGTTTCTCCTTCACGCAAGTCCCCTTCTGTAGGGAGATCCAGATCTCCTACATTATCCTCCAGGTCTTCCAGGACCTTTTCCAATGAGGACGTTGATAGGGTGGTGAAGAAACTGCTTCAGCCGTTGGTGTTGGCCGAATTGAGTTCGGCTCCGACCCATTCGGCTCCGGAGCCTATGGCCTCTTCATCCTTTGTTGTTCCTCCGAGCCTTTCTCTGCCTTCGGAGCCAGAGTTTCGGTTCCATCGGGTGCTGGTAGGTCGGTTCCAGTAGCCTCGTCTGGCCTCTCAGTTCTGATTTCTGCTCCGATCCCGTCTGCTCCGTCCACGGGGTCGAGGGTCCACTGTTCTCTGATCGGACCCGAGGGGGAGGGATCAGATCGATCTTCATTGGTTCCAAGCCTTCCTCTTAGTGCTTCGGCTCGTGTGAGCTTGGACACTATATCTGCTTTGGACCTCATCTTCTCAGCGCCGAGGGCTACTACTGTTTCCTCTACGGTTAGTTGGCCTTCGCAGCCAGGGGGATCAGCCTTCGAGATTGAGGAGTGTGCTGTCCAGGTCGTCAGCTGCCTCCTACAGCACCGGTACTCTGCCCCCTCCAGCACTGATGTCAGTTTCGGATCATGCTGTCCCCATGGGCAGTGGAGACCCTAAGCGTAAAGATACCTCCATGAGTGGTCCCCAACTTTCTGACTTCTCCCCAGAGTTTTTGCCTGAGGAGCCCAAAGGAAAGAGATTGTGTGAGAGGAAACACCTTGACTCCCTGGATGAGTCTCTCGCGTCGGACACTGATCTCGAGGAGTCCGAGAAGTCCCCCAGTTCGTCTTCTGAAGATATCTGTTTTTCAGATATCCTGGAGATCTTGAAGCAGAGAGGCAGCTGGCCCTCCAAATCCCCTTCTGATGAGGAGTCTGTGCTTCTGAAGGCTTTTGGGTCTCAACCCTCCGCCTTATGGGTATCTACCCCTTTTGATGAGCTACTAGATCTTGTCTGTCGAAAGGTGTGGGAAACTCCTGACACTATGGAACCGGCCCCTAGGAGACCCAATATGTTTTTGTCCACCTCCTCTGACGAGGAATATCTAACTAAAGGCTTCTTAGTAGATGACATGGTGGTGGCAGCGGCCACCAAGAAGGAACTTGCTGAAACTTCGTCTACCGTCCATCCGCCTAACAAGGAAGCGTGTGTTTGTCTCAGCGACCTTTACTCTGCGGTCGCTGAACTACTTGACGCATTTTACAAGGCTCCAGAGAGATCTCCTAAAAGAGCTAGGAGGTTCTCTACACGGTAACATTTATGATGCCATGGCGCAGAAGGTCAATGCACAGATGTCTACCCTAAATTCCCTTACCCATCTCCTCCTTGATGCTGATCTCATACGCAGCCGACGGAGCGAGTAGGGCAGTGGCTTCCGGAGTCTCTTAGGAGACGCTCCTGGATGCGCCTGTGCAATTTCACGGAGGAGTTCAAGTCTACGTTCACCAATGCCCCCTTTGATGGTTCATCGTTGTTCGGAACCAAGGTGAAGGACACTCTTTCACTAGGTGCGAACAGGAAGGAAAAACCCTGTCTGCTGTGGGAGTCTGTTTCATGCCTTCTAGACCTTACCACAAAAGCCAGAACAGTGGGGCGCACAGTGATTTTCCCTCTGGAGACAGGGGAGCGGGTGGAAATTCAGGTAGATGCCGCCCTAGAGGCAGAGGAGGCCTGCGTAACCAGTGGGGCAGTGATTCCTTTGGTGGTTCTCCCTACCAGAGCTCTTGAAGGGGAGGCCCGTCTGCATCTCTGGAGCCGGTCGGGGGTCGCATTTCTTTATACCCAGAAGTCTGGCAAGACGTCACCCAAGACGAGTGGGTATTAAAGAAAATTTCCAGAGGTTATCATATTCCCTTCTCCTCCCTCGCCAACCAAGAGAATCCCAGACATTCCACCCAGTCACAGGGATTCCGCAACTTTAGAAATAAAAAAGTTACTTTCGAAGGGAGCCATCCAGCCTGTCCCCGCAGACCAAGTAGGATTAGGGACTTACTCCAGATTCTTTTTGTTGCCGATAAGAACAGGGGACCTCAGACACATCTTGGATCTCAGCTCGTTGAACCTTCATGTACAAAAGTCCAGGTTCTGCATGGCCACCTTACAGTCAATAATCCCTCTGTTAGGGAAAGATGTGTGGATGTGCTCCATCGACCTCAAAGATGCTTACTACCATATCAAGATGGACAGGGCATCAAGAAGTCATCTACGCTTCTGGTTGGGAGCCAGTCATTTTCAGTTTTGCGATTTGCCCTTTGGTCTCACCACAGCCTCCAGGGTGTTCACCAAATGCATGGCAGTGGTAACGGCTCACTTGAGACATCAGGGATTCCATGTTTTTCTGTATCTGAACGACTGGCTCCTTTCTCACACTACCAGGCATGTACTGTTACAGACCAGGGACGCCACCATTACACTGTGCCAAAGGTTAGGAATTACTCTAAATTGGAAAAAATTTGCCTTGTTGCCCTCTCAGCGTGTCACGTTTTTCAGTGCTGAGCTAGATACAGTGCTCATGAGGGACTTCTTACCAGAAGACAGAATTCTGGCTTTACAACAGCAGGTCTACGCCTTACTACCATTGAGGAAGGTCAAAGCAAAAGTGGTCCTCAAGTTACTAGGGACCATAGCTGCCACGATCATGCTAGTTCCCCTTGCCAGACTACACATGAGGGTTCTTCAGTGGCTGCTTTTCGCCCAGTGGTCACTACTGCATCTTCCACTCTCCCATTCTATTCTTATTATGGACATGTGCAAGCGGGATCTACGCTGGTGGCTTCGGGCCAGCAATCTCAATGTGGGCAAGCCTTTTGTCCCATCTTCTCATTCTTCTCATGTTGCCACTGTGATCATAATTGAGTAAACTAAGGAATCTATGAAAAGTACAGTTTTGTACCTACCATAAATGTAGATGTTCGAAGATCCACATTGCTGCAGTCCTGACACTTGGGTAGTCCGCTGTCCCAGTCGGCCCGAATACCAAAGTATAAGGCTGACGTCGGTCAAGGCGCATTAGTCTGACGTCAGGACGTCAGGGTACAAATGCGCATGACCGACGTCATTTCCTCAGTCTTTTCTTGCCCCAGATGTCAGAAGACCCTAAAAAGATAAGGCCAAACCAAAAAACAACAACAACCACCCCTGTACCAAATATATGTACAATATATACAAAGTCAGAAAGGTACAAGTCCACCCACACAACCACCCCTAAACACAGAGGGGAAGGAGGGAGGTATTGGACTGCAGCAATGTGGATCTTCGAACATCTACATTTATGGTAGGTACAAAACTGTACTATGTTCTTCATCTCACATTGCTGCAGTCCTGACACTTGGGTAGAATCCCAAAGCAGAGGTAAGGGAGGATGGCAAATCACAAAGAAGCAGGAGCTGACAACATGCCCTGTAAAATAGCAGTGGCACAACCAGCTCTAGATTTAGAGTAGAGAGGAAGGTGGTAATGCTTAGAGAAAGTATGCACTGAACTCCAAGTAGCTGCCTCCAAAATATCCTTAGTTGCCACCCCCCTTAGAAATGCTGTTGAAGTGGCAGTAGCCCTAGTGGAATGAGGCCTAATCCCAGCTGGAATCTCTTTGCCATGATGGGAGTAACAGAAAGTAATGCAAAACCCAATCCACTTAGAAATAGTTTGTTTTGACACAGGCTTACCCTGAGAACTCAAAGCAAATGAAACAAACAACTGCTGAGACTGCCTAAAATCCTTAGTCCTGCTTAAATAATAACGTAATTGCCTGTGTACATCTAAAGTGTGCAAAATCTTTTCCCCCTTATTTTGGGGATTTGCATAAAAGGTAGGCAGATGAATAGTTTGGTTTAAAGCCACACTAGAAACCACTTTAGGCATAAAGGAAGGATTAGTACGTAAAGATACCCTATCCTTATGAAAAATCAGGAAAGGCTCAACCGCCATAAGGGTCTGCAATTCAGACACCCTTCTTGCAGAGGTAATGGCTAACAAAAAAGCAGTCTTCCATGACAAATATTTCAATTCAGCAGTAGCTGCAGGCTCAAAAGGTTGTAGAGTGAGTTTCTCCAACACAAAATTGAGGTCCCAAGCAGGAGTAGGAGCTCTACGTGGGGGTCTTATATTCTTTGCCCCTCTAAGAAATTGCCTGAACAAAGGATGAGAAAACAATGGTGGGTCACAATCATAGTGAGCTGAAATTGCTGCAGCATGAATCTTAATGGAAGAGAAAGACAAACCCTTGTCCAATAACTCAGTAAGATATTGAAGAGCCACACTCAAATTTGGCTCAGAAACATCCAAATCCTTTGCTGCACTCCAAAATAAAAATCTCTTCCATTTCTCTGCGTACACTTTCCTTGTACTAGGTCTTCTGGCTTCCATAATCACATTTAAAACTTGTTGAGGAAGCTGAGACCTGCTATGGTTCAAAACAGAATATGCCAGGCTGTTAGATGAAGAGAGTGAAGCTTGACATTGAGTAGATGCCCGTCCTTCTGAGACAATAGGTGTGGAATCAAGGGTAAGGGCCATGGAGGCTTCCTTACCAGACTCCTCAGCAATGGGTACCAGTGCTGCCGAGGCCAATCTGGAGCTATTAAAATCATCCTTGGCTTGTCTTGTCTGACCTTTAGGAGTACCTTTGGGAGGAGAGGCAGAGGTGGAAAGGCATACACATGAAGATTTTTCCAACTGAAAGAAAGAGCATCCACTTTCCAGGCTGCGTGATGAAACCTTTTCGTGCAAAACTTTGGCAGCTGGTGGTTTAGTGGAGAAGCGAACAGATCTATGTCTGGAGTTCCCCATGACACTGTCAATTTCTGAAATACATGAAGATCCAGTTTCCACTCGTGGGGATCCATGATTTTCCTGCTTAACACATCTGCTAAGGAGTTCTGTGCTCCTGGCAGAAACCTTGCTTGAAGATTCAGTTGCAAGCTTAACGCAGTCTCCCACAAAATCATTGCTTGCCTGCATAGAGGATAAGAATGTGTTCCCCCTTGTTTGTTGATGTACCACATGACAGTTGTGTTGTCTGTTAGAATCAACACCTGCCCTGGAAGAAGTAAATCCTTGAAAGCCAGTAATGCAAACTGGACTGCTAACATCTCCTTCATGTTGATATGTAGATGCTGCAGTCTGGCAGGCCACTTGTCTTGTATCCACTTACCATTCAGATGAGCTCCCCAAGCTGTGTCTGAGGCATCTGTCGTTAGAATCTGACTCTCCTCTGGCCGGGTCACAGAGAGTCCCTTGTTTAGGTGACATTCCTGAGCCCACCACAAAAATTCCTTTTGAATGCAAGGTATTATTTGAATGACAGTGTCCAACTCTTGGCAGTGCTGTGTCCATACATTTTTGAGGTACCATTGCAGCTTCCTCATATGCAGTTTGGCATTGGGAAGCACCAGAATACAAGATGCCATGAACCCTAAGGCTTGAAGGACTGTCCTTGCAGTCAGCCCGGACTGATGAGATAGTTGATGGAAGTAAAGAGAAGGATTCTTTTGTTTGTCCGGGGTTAAAAAGGCCATCTGGGTTGCTGTATTCAGTCTCACACCCAGAAAGCACATGTCTTGAGAGGGTACTAGACTGGACTTTATTTCGTTCACAGAATACCCTAGGCATCTTAGCACTGCTATCACATATTCCAAATGCTGAAGAAGTACGTCCCTTTCTTGAGCCAGAATCAGGCAGTCCAAATAAGGATAGATTTGTATTCCTTTTAGCCTGAAGAAAGCTATTACTGGAGCCAGAACTTTTGTGAATACTCTGGGCGCAGTAGATAAGCCAAAGGGCAATGCAGAGAACTGATAATGAGAATGTCCAGCTCGAAAACGCAGATACTTCCTGCAAATTAGCCTGATAGGAACATGAAGGTAAGCTTCCTTGAGATCCAAAGTTACCATCCAGTGATCTTTGCCCAGCAGAGGTAAAAGCTGTTGTAACGTCAACATTTTGAACTTGGGAATGTCCAGATAAGTGTTGAGGATAGACAGATCCAAAATTGGTCTCCACGTGTTCCCCTTTTTTGGTACTAGGAACAGGCGAGAATAAAATCCAAGGCCCCTTTCTGGCACAGGAACCGGCTGAATGGCCCCTATTTGGAGTAACAGAGAAATTTGCTTGTGAGCCTCTTTCCTTTGCTGAGGAGGAATGTCTGGCATGCCTTTGAAAGGAGGCAAGGTATGGAAATAAAACCTGTAACCGTGGTGAATGATATCCAATACCCATCTGTCTTGGGTAATTAAACTCCAGTTTTCTTTGAAAAGTGCCAACCTTCCTCCCAAAGGTGCTGCCAGACGAGAAGATTCTGGCAGCTGAAAAGGCAGGTCATTGGGTCTGTTTACGAAAGGACTGACCCCTGCCCTCACCAGAAGACTGAGCAGGTGAACTCCCTGTTCTAGGCCTAAAAGAACCTTGAGCTCTGCCCCTACCACGCCTAGACCTACCCCTAGACTGGGAATCATGAGCAGGATATGTCAACTCTTTGGTAGGCGAATTTGTACTAAACTTGGAGGCTGAACCTGCAAAAATCTTTAACAGTCTGCATAGACTTAGCCTTGTCTTCCATTTTCTTTAGAACTGCTTCCACAGGCTAACCAAACAACACATCAGATTGTAAAGGAGCATCTAAAATCCTTGTCTTCACATGCTCAGCTAAATTCTGATCCCTCAGCCAGGCGTGCCTGCGAAGAACCGAACCAGTGGCAGCCACCCTCGAAGAGGCCTGCACAGCATCAAAACCACATTGCAAAGAATGCTTACCCACCTGTTCAGAAACATGAACTAAATCCTGCAACTCTTTACACTCAATACCTTCCGCCAAAGCATCTACCTTAGACTTTAATTGTGAAAGGAGATAATTTTGGTATTTCAACATGTGAAACTGGCAATTCAAAGCTCTCATGGCCAAAGTGGAAGAAGTATACACTTTCTTTCCCCATCTATCCAAAGCCCTTGCCTCTTTATCTGGAGGAACAGGATTTTTAACAACAGAAGCCTTAACACCTTTAGGCCCCTGTGAAACAGTTTCGGGTCTGCCCTAGGACTCTTAAAAGATACTTATGAGCTTCAGGCACCCTATAATATCTATCCGGTTTAACTGGAGCAGGAGGCAAAGAATCAGGGTTCAGAGAAGCCTCTGCAAAACATCCTCCACCACATCTAGAACAGGAGGTATAGCTAAAGGCCTATGCTGGGGTAGAAACAAAAATTCCCTAAGCCTTTTCCTGGAATCAGAGAAATCCTGACCTTCCCATTTAAAATGCTCCCTCATGGAATGAAGAGTCTCTGAAAATGAAAAATCCTCAGGAGGAGAAGCAGAAGGAGTAGAATCATCTACATCAGAATCAGAGTAAGGGGAATACTCCTGCAAGTCTTCAGCCGAAGACTCAGAAGCATCCGAACACTGCTCAAAACTCCCAAGCTCAGGTTCCACCCTAGGCCTCTTATGAGGAGGGGGCATAGAACCTCTAATCATAGTAATCAAATCTTCTGCCATCTTAAGCATATGCTTCTTAGGTACAGACCCTGAAGAACTAGGAGTAACACCTGAAACAAAACCTGGCCTGCCCCTGGGAGAAGCCTTAGAAACAGCAGGGGAGGGCCTAACCACCTTAGGAAGGGAGGGAAGAACAGCTACCTGAGAAGCCCCTTCCGCCTGGCCTACCTCCTGAGAGGTCACATCTTGCAGTAATAAAGTCTCTCCCTGGGATTCCAAAGAAATTTCTGGCTGAACCTCTGGCTCCACCGAGCCCTCTAAAGAACCGACGTCCGGAACGGACGGTTCTTCCAGCCTAGGCTTTGCTGTTTTGTCCTTGCGCTTTTTAGACAGCGGCCGGAGCATCCGACGGCATTTTATAATTACACCGCTTCCCAAAAACTAACCTGGCACAATCTAATCTTCTCTTTATAGTGCGTTTGTTAAATCTAGCACAAGAGCGACAGCCAACAACGTCGTGCTCAGGCCCTAAGCAAGGTATACACAAGGTATGGTAAATCCCTATGAGGTATCTGTTTCCCACAAGAAATACAGTTATTCACTTTTTCTGACATCCGTAAAATACTGAGGCAAGAAAAACAAAATATTCCCAACGGGGTACTTAGCCAACTTGGATTCGGTCTGAAACTCCGACTTCGGAAAATCTCAGAACGCCAACCTGCACTTGCAAAACTGCTTCTGCATCGGACCATGCGGCAAAAAAGACTGAGGAAATGACGTCGGTCATGCGCATTTGTACCCTGACGTCCTGACGTCAGACTAATGCGCCTTGGCCGACGTCAGCCTTATACTTTGGTATTCGGGCCGACTGGGACAGCGGACTACCCAAGTGTCAGGACTGCAGCAATGTGAGATGAAGAACATCCGGGTTTTGCTTTGACCTGTATCATGGAAGAGTTGCTCTGAGGAATAGAGACCTAGTCAAGACCAGTGAGGTTATGCCCTTCTGACAGACCACTCTGTACAAGGCTTTGATCACAGATGCCTGAGGTCAGGCCTGTTGAGTCCACACCCTAGTGCTGAGAGAGTACAGGGAAATTGGAAAGTATAGAAGAACAAGCTTTGCATAAACATGAAATAAATGCTTCCAGTTTATCTTAACCTTTAGGTGTTCAGTACAGTTTGGAGACTAGGTACCTTGAGAATAAGACAATACCACAGTAATGTGATACATCAGACAAGAGAATTGCCCACTTGTATTAAATATGTAGGCTGACAAATGTGTATTTGAACTGGCTTTTGAAGTTCTCTTCCTCTAGCAGCTACCTAAATCCCCCTCAGGGGATAGATAATTTCAGATCAGTTGAACAGGACTTCAGCAGACCCACACAAATGGATATTCCATGGGAAAGCTTTTCTGTCACCGAAGGACAGTTTGGGTGTAGCAATCCTGTAGTTTATTGTTTCTCAAGCAACAGCCAGCAGAATAAATTCTGCTCAAGAGCATCTCACAGGAAAGCTTATGTAGTGGATAAGTTCTCTGTGAAATGGAGAAACCTGTGGTTGTATGCTTTTTCTTCCCTTGACTTGCACCCCAGGGGGTGTAAAATAAGGGAGGAGATGACAGAAGTGCCATCTTTTGCCTTTCTGGCCAAGTACTGGTTTTCCAATCCGATCTATCGGGCCAGGGAGCGTTTCCTCGGAAAGTAGATCTTTTGGATGAAGTGCGAGGAATCCTTCTCACATCCCAGACTTTCTACCCTAAACCCAGCAATGGAGAGGTTATAACTCTTTCTCCCTTTGGCACATGTATTTCAGAAATGTGCTTAACATTCACATTGAGGGAGGCTAGAGCTAGTAGGCAGAATTTCTTTGAATCCTACCTCAAGTGGAAAGGGTTTCCCCTGTTGTGGCAAAGAAGGGGGGATGCACTCTGAGGGTCATGTACCCATTGTCTTTCAATCTCTCTCTGAACTCTTTCCTACTGTCTTATCTTACATCTTAGCCTGCTTTCCCTTTTACTTCCCCTTGTCATCCAGACCACTTGTCAAACCTCTCCATAAGGATAGCCTCCACCTAAGGCCACCTTTGTGCACATCTGTCCCTCCGAAATGGAACATTAAGTTCATGTTGAAAAAGCTAAAATTAGCATGGTCAGATCTCAAATTTTTCTCCAGGACTGCTACTTTTCTAGCTGCAATAACCTCATCTAGGAGGATTTCAGAACTGCAGGCTCTTACAAGTAGAGAGCCTGATGTTGTTCGTGTTTCACTGTTTCAGTCATCGCCTGTGGGTTGTCCCCACTGTGGTAGCCCGTGACCAGCCCGAATACCAAAGTCATTACACCAGTCTTTCTTGACCGTGGAGCCCATAGCAGAAGCAGTTCGCAAGTGTGCCAGTCGGTCACTACCAGAGTTTGAATTACAGCTGAATATGTCTAAAGCTAAGTAACCCATTGGGGATCCTTTTTTCTTGCACTAACCGATGTCTGAAAAAGTTAACAATTGTCTCGTCTGTGGAAAGCTGATCCCATGCAGAGACTTCCATTCATACTGTCACTTGTTTAGGCCCAGACCGTGATGTCTCCCATTACTGGTTCTATGCCCTCTTTAACGTGAGAAGTATTCGTCGTAGAGCTCTTATTGTAGCCAGGTATTTTTGTCTTCCGTCTTCACATTCTGAAATGGCGTCCGTCAGCCCACAAATCCATACACATTCCGAAAAAAGTAAAGATAGAGACCACACAAGACTAAGCCTTCAGACTACTCTACTGCTAAGCAGGTCCTCAGTTCTCCGGAATTCAGTGAGGTGCTTTCGCAGGCCCTGATGCCTGATACGATACCTTCGCAGGCCTCTACCGAGATCCTTTCGGAGTCTGGTATGCCGTAGAAATCTTTTGTCTTTCTAGTCTTTGATTGTCTCTGCCTCTGTTTGGTCCAGAGCCGCGATGCAGGCACCAGCTTCTGAGGAGGCTTTTCACATAACTGAATCTAGACAAAAAAACAATGTCTTCTCATCCAACTACCGTTTGTCAGAACGATGGATACTCTTAGGCTTAGAGGCCAGGTCACTTTTAGGAAATGTATCTGTAGCCACCATCTTTCTCCTCTTCCACCACCCCAAGCTCAAATGCTTAAAATGGCGAGGATCTTCTCTCTTATTAGGGGTAGTCAGGCCACAACTTCTAAAAGGAAAAGAGACCCTTCTCCTGAACTAATTACAGAAGAGGATTCTGTGGAGTCTGAGTATTCAGATTTTGAAGAGGAATAACAACCTCTGACTGCTTATGAGGATTCAGATGCAGAGAAATCCATTCCTTCTGCCTCCCCACCAGAAGATCATTTGTTTTGGGAAACCCTTCACACATTTGTTTGGGGAAACCCTTCACACCCTCAGGGAAACATTTCCCACTGGGAATCCCAGGACTTTCCTCAGTCTAAGAAAAGACTAAGAGTTTCTAGACCTGCCCCAGCCTAGATGCCTGGCCATCTCCCCATCTTAAAGGATGTGGATGATGTCTTCCATGAATCCAGCTTAGCTCCTGACGCCCTCCCACCTGCTCCCAGTAAACCTGACAGGTATTATAGTACTGGATTCACACAAATACCTGTACAGAAATCTTGCTGCAGACACGGAGCTCATTACATAGGGACCTAAAGGAGCTAAGGCTAGTTTTGCCAAGAATCCTTTTCCTTCTGACAAGGATTCCAGAGCTCTGGACAGATGGGGTAAAAAAATATGCACCTCTGCAACCTTAGCTATAAGAGCACTCAACTGTCAGTTCTACATGTTAAAATATCAGCAACACACTTTGGAACTATTAAAGCAAAAGACTTTAACCTGTCCTGACTGTGCCAATTCGAAAGAGTTAGCAGATTTACTGCACTCTACTTGTCAAGTGGCCAAACACTCATTACAGTGTGGATATTATGTCCTAGAAGCCTCAAGCAGGGTAGCAGTGTCAGGATCTGTCATTAGAAGACGTGCATGGTTGAAGGAACAACCTCTCCCTGATTATGTCAAGTCTTAATTGCTGCGCCCTTGAATTCAGGACTGCTTGTGTGGAGTAAAAGCAGAAGAGGTGCTTAAAAACATGCAAGACAAAGCAAAATCTATGCAAACAGTAAAAGATTTTTTTCAGGTTCAACCTCCTAGGTTCAGCAGTAATTTTCCCTCAACACTGGTCCTTTCCTGCACCTAGTAAACAGGGGCAAGGTAAGGCCTGCAGGGACAGACCACCCAGGCCCCTATCCCAGGGACAGCAGAGAACCAAATAGTGGACCTCTTCCGCCACAAGGCAGTGAGTTCTAAGCCATCCCTCTATAGCAAACACAATCAATGACTCCCTGTCCCCCCTCTTCCCTCTTTTTCACTCAGCAAAAAGTAGGAGGAAGGCTCTGCTTCTGCAAAGAAAATTGGCTTTCTATAACAATGGGCCAGTGGGCCTTAAAGATAATTTTTCAGGGATGCAAATTCTTTTTCACTGAACTCCCAATTTCCAAGAGGGTGTCCAGACTTGCCTCCAAATCAGTTGGCAGAGCCATTGAAACATGTCCAAACTTTTGTATCCCAGGGGCAGTAGATCCTGTCCCCTCAGATCAAACAGGCAAAGGCTTTTATTCCAGACTATTACTTATTCCCAGAAAAGAGGGCACTTTGGCGCCCTATCCTGGATCTATCCATTCTGAACCTCCCACGTGGTTCCCAAATTCAAAATGCTAACTTTGCAGCAGCTGCTGCCTCTGCTGACAAAAAATGCCTGGCTAGTTACCCTAGATCTAAAAGATCCCTACCCTCCACATCCCCATAAATGAATCCTGCAGGAAATTACTTTTCTTCAGAGCAGGCTCACAACACGTTCAGTTCTCTATGCTATCATTTGCCTTATGTACTGCTCCCAGGATATTCACCAAATGCTTAGCCCTGGCCATAGCCTTTTGCAGACAGAAAAATATACAGCTTTACCCGTATCTGGGCGACTGCCTTCAGGCGGAGTGCAAAGAAAAGCTACTCATGGACGTTCCTCTTTGTCAAAACCCTCCTAACCTCCCTAAGGTACACCGTCAACGAGTAGAAATCAAAGCGCAAACCCTCCAGGAAGATCATTTTCTTGGAAGCACTGCTGGACACAACATCCCAAATGGCCTTCCTATCCCCAGAAAAGCAGAGCTCCCTGCCTCTTTCACCCAGCTGGCTTCCAGAAGTCACCTCACTGCGAGGAAGTTCCTGCAAGCCTTGGGGTACATGGCATCTTGCGTCCTCCTAATTCCTCTGGCTAGGCTTCACATGAGAAAACTTCAGTGGTATCTAAAGAAATTTTGGTGTCAGCACTCTCAACCTCTATTCTCCTTCTGATCCCCAGTATCAGGGCTCAGTTTCTCTGGTGAGCAGGGGCTTGTGCCAAGAACAAGGGTCTTTCCTTCACCCTCCGCCCAACCAGGGCGACCATTTACCACCGATGCCTCAGACATTGCTTGGGGCACACACCTAGAAGGCAGGTGCACTCAAGGTCTTTGGGATGCCCAGCACCTTCCCTTGCATATCAACCAGAAGGAAATGATGGCAGTACAAAAGGCTCCGACATCCTTCAAACCCAGTCTGAAGCCAGGGGTTCTCCTTGTCAAAACAGATAACACCACAGTAATGTGGTACATCAACAAACCAGGAGGGATCCAATCTTATCTTCTGTGCAGGGTATCCATGATCATCTGGCTTGACAGCCTCTTCCATGGGATTACACCTAATAGCCCAATACCTACCAGGGATCAACAACACCCTCGCAGACCACTTAAGTAGAAACTTACTGGACCCTTACGAATGGCAGGTCCACAGAAAAATCTTCTTACAAATCCCTCGGGAATGGAGGACTCTGGAAGATCTTTTTGCTTCGCATCTCAACCATCAGCTGAAAAATCCTGTACCAGGGAGCATAACCACCTGGAGTGGAAGGTGGATGCCTTGACCTTCCCCTGTAACACCCTCTTTGTGTACACATCCCCCCTCTGCCTCTTATCCCCAAGGTACTTATCAAAATAAGGGAGACCAACGGCCATCTTCATTGCTCCAGACTGACCCAGAAAACATTGGTGCCCCTTACTGTGCAGCCTGACATTACAGCCTCCCAGGCAGCTTCCCCTGATCTCAGACCTCTTGACTCGGGGGGACGACTTGCAGACTCTCAAACCATCAGTATGGCTGTTAAGCCTGTTAAGCAAACATGTCTTGTACATTATCAGAGTCCAGAAGGCCCAGCACCAGAAAATCTTACGCAGGAAAATGGAAATGATTCTGCTCCTGGAGCCAGTCCAGAGGGGGCAGTACCTCACAACCTTCCATTCCTCTTATCCTGGACTACCTACTGGAGCTACTTAATAGTGGCCTCTCCTTCTCTTCTATTAAAATCCATACCTCAGCCATTTCAGCTCATTTTGATACAGATCATACCCTGTTCTCTCCCATCCTTTGATTAAACAGTTATTCAGAGGAGCTAATAATAGCTAATAATATCAGACCTCCCACGCCAGCCTGGGTCCTGAATTATGTTTTGGAAAAGCTAACCTTACCCCCCTTCAAACCTGCTGCTACAGCAAAACTAAGATATCTCTCCTGGAAGACTGCTTTTCTCCTAGCTACCACCTCAGCCAGAAGAGTTTCACAACTTCAGGCACTGATGGCCATTGAGCCCTTCATCGTTTTCCATGCAGTCAGGGTCTCCCTGAGGACTAATCCCTCCTTTATTCCCAAAGTGGTATCTAATGTGACTCTCTACCAGGCCATACATCTATCCACCTTCTTTCGTAACCCTCAAAACAAGGGGGAAAGGATTTTGCACTCACTAGATGTGCACAAACAGCTCAAACACTTTCTGGACCGTACTAAACCCTTCAGGAAAGCAGACCAACTACTTGTCAGCTTTGCTCCAGGAGCCGAGGGGAAGCCCATTTCCAAGCAAGCCATTTCCAAATGGACATCACACTATATCCATTTCTGCTACAGATTACATGGGAAACCATCGAAGTCTGTTCAAACCCACTCCACTAGGGCAGCCTCCACATGTTCATCGTGTTTCACTGTTGCAGTCATTACAATTGGGTTATCCTGCTGGCAGGCTACCCGCAGTCGGCCTGAGTTCCAAAGTCTAGGTCTGGCATCTGTTGCTGTCGCCTCCTCCCTGACGTCAGTGCGCCAGGGGTATAAAAGATGCAGCCAACGCCATTTTCTTCAGTCTTTCTTGCTGCGTGGTGCCCGACCCAAAAGCACTTCTCATGTGCCGGTCGGCCGACTCCTGAGATTTTCAAATGCCAATTTCAGATCCGAAGTCTTCATTAAAGCTAAGTACCCCGTTTGGGGAAACTTTTTTTCTTGCTCCAGACAGATGTCAGAAAAAGTTAATTATATTTCTTGTGGGAAGCAAATACCTCATAAGGATTTTCATTCTTACTGTATTCCTTGCCTAGGCCCTGACCACGACGTTGCTAGTTATCGGTTTTGTGCTAGACTTAACCAACACACTGTTAAGCGTCTGTACGATTTTGCATTTCACTATTTTGGCAGAAGATTCAATTATATAATGCCGTCAGAGCAACCGGCTACCAGAGTTTATAAAAAGCGCAAAGAAAAGTACAGGCATCCGAGGTCCAAAACCGATGACGAGGCTTCCGCTAGGCCTGTCGCCGGTTCTCAGTGAGGCGCTTTCGCAGCCCCTGATGCCCGCTACCTGAGAGCCACAGGCCGCTTCCGACTCCCACGTGGAGCCAACTAGGCCGCTGAAAACCCAAGGTATTGGACACTCTGAAACTATTCCCTCAGATGGGTCCGGAGCCGCTGAGCAGGCATCGGCTTCTGAGGGTGTTTTCAGGCCTACACAGTTATATGCAAAACAAACTTCACCTTCAAATGCAAAGACTAAACCAGCTCTAAAGACAAAGAAACGAGTACAGCATTCTCCTGGACAGGCCTCCATGCCTAAAAAAACTATGCTTAAAATGGCCGAAGACCTAATTACTTTGATCAGGGGTTCCCATCCCCCTCCTGATAAGAGGCCTAGGCAAGATCTAGAATATGCATCTTCAGATCAGGTTTCCATTTCCTCTGATTCCTCTTGTGAACAGGAATTTTCTCTTCCTCCCTATGAGGATTCTGATGCTGAAGAATCCATTCCTTCAGCCTCTCCTCCTGAAGATTATTCTTTTGGGGGAACCCTGCATACTATGAGGGAGCATTTCCACTGGGAGAGCCAAGATTACTCAGAATCCAAGAAAAGGCTCGGAGACTTCCTTTTATTATCTCAGCACAGGTCCCTTGCTATTCCTCCTGTTTTAGACATTGTACATGATGTATTTTCAGAGTCCGGACTGTCTCCTGACTCTTTGCCACCAGCTCCTGTTAAACCAGACAGATACTACAGGGTTCCTGATTCACATAAATTTCTTTATAAAAACCCTGCTGCTGACCCAGAAACTATCTCTCGGTCCCAAAGGGGTCAAGGCTTCCACTGCAAAAAACCCTATCCTCTCTGATAGGGATTCAAGGGCCCTGGACCGATGGTGGAAAAAGATTTATACTTTTGCTACCTTGGCTGTAAGAGCTTTAAATTTAGTTTCATATGCTTAAATATCAGCAATATCTAATGTCACTGCTTAAACAGAAAATGTTGACAAATTCAGAATGTGCAGAAAACAAAGAAATGCAGGATTTATTGCATGCAGCGGAACAAGTGGGAAAGCATACTTTGCAATGGGGTTTTGATTCTCTAGAGGCCTCCTGCAGGGCCGCTGCTACAGGTTCTGTCATTAGGAGACATGCTTGGTTAAAAGAAGAGAATCTACCCAATCATGTTAAAGCAAAATTATTAGATGCTCCATTACAACATGATACCTTGTTTGGTGTTAAAGCAGAAGAGGTGTTGAAGAAAATGGAGGACAAAGCTAAATCTATGTAAACAGTCAAGGATTTCTTACAGGTACAGCCTCCCAGATTTGGCAGGAACTGGCCTACAAAGAATTGGTCCTTTCCAGTGTCACAGGCCACAAAGAGGCAGATACAGACACCCCAGAGGCAGATTACAGCCCCAAGGCTCATACAGGCCTAAACAATGGGCTGCTTCTACCTCTAAAAGCGGAGAAGAAACATCACAGCTATACAGGAAACAGTCTCAATGACTTACCCCTGCCAGCACCAAGCACTTAACTTCTGGCAGCTCCTTTGGGGGGAAAACTAGCACTTTTTGCACAAAATTGTCACATGTTCACCCAGGACAAATAGGTCTTAAATATCGTATCCCAGGGCTACAGGTTCCATTTTCACACCCTGCCAAGGCCAAACGGTATGCCAGACCTGCCACGCAATCAATGGGGAGAGGCACAAAAACAAGTTTCATCCCTCATGGACAGGAGAGCCATTCAGCAGGTACCCCCAGCAAGAGCAGGGACTAGGATTTTACTCGACTATTCTTGGTGCCCAGAAAGGACAATGCCTGGAGACTAATACTGGACCTGTCTATCCTGAACACATTCCTGGATATTCCAAAATTCAAAATGTTAACTCTGCAGCAGCTTCTGCCCATGCTGGGCAAGAAGGCTTGGCTTGTGACTTTAGACCTAAAAGAGGCATACCTGCATGTCCTAATCAGACAATCAAGCAGAAGATGCCTCTGATTTACAGCTGGCTCAATGCATTACCAATTCTCTGCACTGCCCTTTGGCTTATCTACTGCACCCAGGGTCTTCACAAAATGCCTGGCACCAGTAATTGCTTTTTGCAGACAGAGGAATTCAAATATATCCTTACTTGGACGACTGCCTTATTCAAGCAGAGAACAAGGACATTCTACTACAGCATCTGGCGTTTGTAAAAACGTTAACAGACCTAGGGTACACAGTAATCGAAAAGAAATCAAAGCTCGTTCCATCTCGAGAGATAATATTCCTGGGTGCAGGCTTAAATACAACTGCCCAGATGGCTTATCTCACGCCAGACAAACACAGACAACTGACTACTTATTTCAAAATGTTGGCAAGAAAGACCCAGTTATCTGCAAGAAAAATTCTGCAGGCTTTGGGCTTCATGGCATCCTGCATTCTGCTAATTCCATATGCAAGACTGCATATGAGGAAACTTCAATGGTATCTAAAAAGTGTTTGGACTCAACATTGCCACAGCCTGGAAACAATAATTACCCTCATTCCCTGCCTGCAACAGGAGTTTCGATGGTGGGCAAAAGCCTGTTACCACAACATCGGACAGCCATTCACCTTACCTACAGCCAGGCAGACATTGACCACAGATGCATTAGATTATGCCTGGGGGGGCACATATGGCAGGAAGATTTATTCAGGGCACATGGTCCACAAGTCAAATGCATCTACATATCAATCAAAAAGAGATGCTAGCAGTTCAAAATGCCCTGACAGCCATCAAGGATCTACTTCAGGACAACTACTGATAAAGATGGACAATACTGCAGTCATGTGGTACATAAACAAGCAAGGGGGCACACATTCCTACCCCCTCTGCAGACTAGCCATGAACTTGTGGGACACAGTATTGACTTACCAAGTACATCTGCAAGCACAATTCCTGCCAGGAAGGATAAATACTCTGGCAGACGAACTAAGCAGAAACC
This sequence comes from Protopterus annectens, assembly GCF_019279795.1. Lineage (NCBI taxonomy): Eukaryota > Metazoa > Chordata > Ceratodontiformes > Protopteridae > Protopterus > Protopterus annectens. The sequence goes on along the minus strand of NC_056729.1, from coordinate 272,019,789 downwards.
TAATGGATCCCCACGAGTGGAAATTGGATCCACAAGTCTTCAGCATGATAACAAGGAGCTGGGGATGCCAGGACATTAGACCTATTTGCCTCCCCTCACAATTGCCAACTACAGAGATTCTGAACAAGGACTTATCACAAGCAAGCATGGAAAGTGGATGCTCTATCTTTCAGCTGGAAAAACCTAACAGTATATGCCTTTCCTCCTCTGCCTCTCCTCCCCAAGGTACTCCTCAAGGTCAGACAAGAGAAGCCAAAAATGATACTGATTGCCCCAGAGCACTGGTACCCAATCCTAAAGAGCTTGTCTCTATGCCCAGCTTGGACATTACCTCAAATTCCTCACTTATTGACCCAACAAGACAGTCAGATACTGCACAGCCAACTCAGGACCTTAAACCTGGCAGCATGGTGGATAATGTAGCCATTCAAGACACACCTCTCTCCAAAGCAATCATGGATGTTATTTTGGAGGCCAGGAGGCCTAGCACCAGAAAATCTTATGCAGAAAGATGGAAGAGATTCTATGCTTGGAACCAGGCACAAGGTATTGACATGATTGTTCCAAACATTCCTCAGATTTTGCAATACTTAACTGAGATGCTGGATAAAGGCCTTTCCTTTTCATCAATTAAAATTCATGCCTCTGCCATTTCAGCTCATTACAATACAGAACCACCTATTTTTTCTCATCCATTACTAAGGCAGTACCTCAGAGGGGCCAACAACATAAGACCCCTAAGGAGAGCACCAATACCTGCATGGGACCTCAACTATGTCTTGGAAAAACTTACACTGCCTCCGTTTGAGCCAGCCTCTGCAGCTGACATAAAATTCTTATCCTGGAAAACAGCTCTGCTCCTAGCAATAACCTCCACTAGATGAGTCTCAGAGTTACAGGCACTCATGGCTGTGGAACCTTCTATCATTTTCCATCCTGACAGGGTTTCTCTGAGGACAAACCCTACATTTATGCCTAAGGTAGTGTCCAGTGTGGCCCTTAACCAAACTATTGATTTTCCTACCTTTTACCCAAACCCACAGAATAAGGGTGAGAGACTTCTGCATTCTTTGGACATTCACAAACAGCTACGCTTCTACTTGGACAGAACCAAACCTTTCAGAAAACTGAACAACTTCTTGTAGCATATGCTGCAGGATCACAAGGAAAGCCTATCTCAAAGCAGACTATTTCAAAGTGGATGGACCACTGCATTCGTTTCTGCTATTCACAGCATGGCAAATCAGTGCCAAAGGGCATTAGGCCACATTCCACCAGAGCAGCAGCCACTTCAGCAGCCTTCCTCAGAGGAGTACCAACCAAAGACATCTTAGAAGCTGCAACTTGGAGTTCAGTGCATACTTTTACAAAGCACTATCACTTACCTCTCTACTATAAATCCAGTGCAGGCTTTGCCACTGCAGTTCTGCAGGGCCTGATAGCCTCTCCTAATCCTATTTAGCACCAGCCCCCCAACCATAGCTTTGGGATTCAACCCAATTGTAATGACTGCAACAGTGAAACACGAACATAGTACAGTTTTGTACCTACCATAAATGTAGATGTTCGAGTGTGTTCACTGTTGCAGTCCAGGTTACCCTCCCACCATCCCCCTTTTCCTTGCTGGGACTTATCTGTACTTTTCTATTCTATACAACCTATGTGGTGTATTTGCTTATAGATGAAGGAAAAGTTGTTTTTTTGATTATGCATGCTTATTGGCATTAGCGAGTCTACCATTTTAGGGGCACCTGACATCTGGGGCAAGAAAAACGGAAGAAAATGGCGTCTGCTGCATCTTTTATACCCCTGGCACACTGACGTCAGGGAGGAGGCGACAGCAACTGACGCGGGACCTAGACTTTGGAACTCAGGCCGACTGCGGGTACCCTGCCAGCAGGATAGCCCAGTTGTAATGACTGCAACAGTGAATACACTCTAGCATCTACATTTATGGTAGGTACACAACTGTACTTTCTACAGCATTCCTTAGTGGAGTTCCCACCAGGGACATCCAGGAAGCTGCCAACTGGACTTCTGTCCATACCTTTACCAAGCATTACCACCTACCTCTAGTTTCTAAGGCTAGGACAGGGTTTGCTTCTGCAGTTCTGCATGGCATGCTGACCCATGCCTAGGTCTCTTACTAATCCTTCCACTCCTCCTCAGCTTTGGGAATCCTCCCACAGGTAATGACTGCAACAGTGAAATATGAAGAACATAGTACAGTTGTGTACACTTACCATAAATGTAGATGTTCGAATGTATTCACTGTTGCTGTCCTGGTTTCCCTCTCTCCTTCTCCCTTATGTCTTCTTTCTTTAGGGAGTAATAAGCTTCTCATGGTGTCTTTTAGCCATCAGGACCACTTTACCATATTTCATTGGGCTTCTGATGGGTTAGGGCAAGAAAATCTGATGTAATAGTGTCGGCTGCCTTGCTTTATAGCACTGACGACTTGACGTCAGTCAACAAGCGACAGCAGCCGACTCATAAAAACACGGACTCTTATATTCAGGCCGGCTGAGAGGTACCACAGCAGGGAATAACCCACAGGTGATGACTGCAACAATGAATACACTCAACATCTGCATTTATGGTAAGTGTGCACAGCTGCACGTTGCCATCCATGGGGAAATGAAGAGCTGGCAAGTGCTGTGACCTTTGGGCTTTAGTCATTTACTGTAGTTTAATGTTCAAAGAATGTTTGTCATCAGGGTCTTCTGGAAGAAGGATGTTTACCCTTGAGGTTGATCATTTTGCTACTTGACTTTTTTTTTGATAAAATACATTTACACTTCAGTTTCCCCTTTACAGAGTTCAAAGAAAGGCCATGGCTCATTCTCATCACCATGTAGTGGCTTGTAGGACACGTTTCAGGTTCTGAAGTCCACAGGCATGCAGTTTGACTGTCTCATTCTTAGCTGATGCCACTCATTAGTGTTCCATTTCTTTTCTTGTTTATGTAGACTTCTGTATTCCTCAGGGTCTCCTGGCATGATTTGCGGCGTTAGTCTGTTAGGTCTCCTCAGGCTTTGCCTTTAACTAAAATGGTGGTATGTTTTTTGGATACCCAGGTAAGTTATTATGATGCATCTCATGTTCCTGGCTGACTTGGGCTTGAGTTTTGCTGTAGCCGGTTTGCACATGACCTCTGTGTTTGCATGAAGACCTTACAGATGGCAAATTTGTGACTTGGCAACAACTTGTTAGAGTTCTTAATGTATCTCTCTTTTCCTGTGATGAACCCACCCTTGCAGCAGAACTTTGAAATTCAGTGATGATAGGCCTAGTCTGCTGCACTAAAGTTAATCTTTTGGAAGACCAGACATCTGAACCCCCTCCCAATCAGGCATGCATACATTTTATCACTTTTTAAGTTAGGTCTATGTTCTATCATGACACCTTGCAAACTTCATATTGTGCTCATTGGCTATCTGCCAGGTTTATTGGCATCCCCTTGTGTGGGATGTTATAATTGCGGAATTCCTGTTGGTAGGGAAAGGAGTACTTCATCTTGGACCCTTGGTTGGAGAATTTCCTTAAGCATCAACTGGTACTTTAAATATATAACTTGCATTTTATTTCTTTCTGTAGAAATTTATGCCGAGTTGAAGTTCAGCTGTCTCACGATTTTTTCTTTCCTCAGAAATAAGTATACAAGGTGTGAGAATGAATTTAATTTAGGTATGAAAGTTGTCATCTTTATCAAGTGTTTTTATGAAAATGAAATATTTATGTTTTCATAGTTTGCAAGTACAGCAAAATATATGAAGAATACTCCTCACGTTAATGAAGTGCTTGATGACCAAGCCTTGTTAAAGAGGTATCGTAAAGAAATTCTCGAACTCAAGAGACTTTTACAAGATGTAAGTTTGTGAATTGCAGTATACCATAAAAAGTTGATTTTGGAATTGTGAATTGTGAACTCCTCTAGGAGTCTGTTCAGAGTTTTGTATAAACTGATGCACCATGTAAAAGTGTTCCTGACTGAGTTTGGTGAGGCACTGCAGATGAATGCTTTGACTAATTTAATTGTCCGATCTTATGAGTAATCTTCTGCTTTTTCTTTCCTTTGCCATCATTTCAGTTTTTGAGTCTGCTATTAAAATATATCCACAAGTACCAAGCTTTTTAACTCCCTTTGCACTTACAGTTTATTGAACCGTGGCTTTCTGATTTGTTTTTTTAGTACAATAAGGAAGGTGCATTGTTTGTTTTTCTCTTGGTGGTTTTGGTCCAGTAAAGGAATAACTGTTGGGATTTTTCTTTTCAATATCCCTTGCTGAGTGCAGTTCAGGGTTTCCTTTAGTATCTGCTATTGAGGCAGGAGATAACTGATGTTTCACAGTCATCAAATCATTAACCATGACTTGCACTAGCACATCATGTTGGAGGAAGAAAAAAAAAATGTTATGCACACAACAGCTATTTGAAAATGGTGGCTATGGAGTGTTTGCATAGGCATTGGTGTAATGGTGTTTGTAGTGGTTCTGGGTCAGTGCCCATTGGATGGGTCAAATTAAGGGAAGTGAGCAAACTGAATCTGATTGTAAAGTTTGCTTGCAGATCAAATTTAATGTGGTTGGCTAGCAAATGAGGCATTCGTGGTGTATAGTGAAAGTCACGTCGGGAAATGTCAGACTTGTCTACAGTCCTTCCATAGGTTCATAGGTAAATAGGTTCATAGGTTAGTACTAAGCTAACTGCTATTATGAACCATTTTAAGCCTAGCCAATTATCCCTTGTGAGACTCAAACCCTGCACTTTGCGTTTGTAAGACAAACACCTTAACTATTAGGCCACCCTCCCAACCCTACCCCCCTCATTTGGGTATACTGAGCATGACCATTCTTAGGCATTTCACTTGGATGTATCCCTTAAGTCTCCATGCAAGTTCTTTGTTTAATGTCTGGGCTGTGAAGTCTGCTTTGTTGTTTTCCATCTGGCTTAAGCAGGGGTTGCTGGATAGCATTGAGAGGACCCTCTCAGATTCTGTGTGATTTGGGCCTGCAGTGATGGCAGAGATAGATATATACTCACTGTTTGTTTGATGGACATGTCTTTGTGGTAGTGCACTTATATGGAACATGGCTTGACTCAAAACACCAGATCCTGTGAGGGCTTCTTTTGACCTAAGATAACTTCTGTAATACACTTCTAGAGTGTATTGTTGAGTTCAAGGCAATGACATATTATTGCTCCTTCATATGTTTGTTGAGCCCAGACCACTCCTTGGTGGATTTCCTTTCCTTCCCTAAGAAGGGTTTAAAACTTGCAGTGCCCCTTGTATCCGAGTCAGGCTTTGCTAATACTTTTTAGCATTACTCAGGTTTTTCCAATATTGTATGACATAACCTTTTGCTTTGCTCTTCTGCCTGTCTGGATATGCTGACATTTGTAATTGCTAAAAGTAATGGGTAATAAGTTGTCATCCTTTTTTGAGAATATGCCCTGAAGTATAGTACTGTTGCAGCCTGGAAGAAACCAGATTCGCCTCTCATCTAAAAATTTAAGCTTCCAATGAAATGGTTTGATATGCTGCTTAAGCATCCCCTGGCAGATTCCTTCTTCTGCCTAACGTGTGTATAAAGCCTGCAACTGTGAATGCCTACAGTTGTGAAGCGACTGTTTATAATGCAGGAGCCAATTCAATCAAATTGGTTTTTTTAGAGGTAGAGGATGTAGGATCAAAGCTGCCACGAGGGTTTGGGGGGCAACGTTCTTGCAAAAAAAATGGCATCTGCTCAAGTCAGTGGGGTTTCATAGATAAATGAGCGTAAAATGCATCATTTCCTCTCAGGACTACAGGATCTAGGGTTTGAAAAGATGAGTGAGCCTAAGTAGACCTTGGGTTCTGAGTGAGAAATTAGTTCTTTATAACTACCACTCAGGCTTGGCCCACCACTGTTGTATGTATGTCAGTCTTTTTGTTGCACCATAAGACCTTTTGTGAGGTCTTTTCTAATGATATAAATGTGAGACCCAAGTCACTGCCTTCAGTGGACTGACATTGGTATATATGTAGAAAACACCACAAACCTTACTAGATATTTAAAAGTGTTGAGGAATAAGAGATAAAGTTACCATGGGCTTATCTGGTGGCATTTTTATTTGTATTTAGTTGGTGTTTTTCTCAAGTTTCAGGTAAGAATATTTTGGGCATACTGTAAAGGATAGGAGAATTTCTCAATGAACATATAAGGGATCCCAGTTTTGCAGAAAAGATGCATAGAAAAATTGAGGCTTTCAGATAAGTGCACGTTATCCTATGGTTAAACAGATGTCCAATATGATTGTCTGCATACTTTAAACTGAAGGGTTTGTTGCCACATAGTTGCTTTTCCTAAAGCTCAAATTCCTTTCACAGTCCTCCTCACACCCACCCACAGTCACACTTCTTGCTTTGGCTTGATATCCTCAGTCATGGCTGTTTTAATTTCAGGCACATTTTGTGGAATATTTTGGTCTCACTGATAAACCTTTTATAGTAGCTGCATTCTTTACCTGACCATTCTTAAACTAAGACATGCTAAAACTAATTCTTACTGTAGTGTTGAAGTCCTGTGACTGCTCCTATCTTATTGTGGGCCTACCCGTGCCCCTTCTCTCCTGATCTGTTCCACTACAGTCCTCCTTTGCCATGGGGCTTGCCCACTAGCTCCCCTTACTATATTACTACTTATTCTTGAGACAAGAGCCATATAATCAAATTTTTTCCCATTCAGAGAGCCTTTATAAGCGGTCTCCTTTGGAAGGTAACAGTTGAGTGTGAGGAAATGGGATAGATGCGGGTGCCATAGAGGTACTTTCCCTGTCATAAACCCTCCTAGTTAGTGTCTTGGAATATACTCTTCAGTGGTTGTCTGGTCTGGGAGAGAGGTATGTGTGCCTCTCTGATTCAGTAGTACAGTCAGTGTTGTAGCGGTGTTAAACATGTCCATCCTCGTCTGTGAGTAAACACCCACCCACTGGTAAGTATGGATAATATGGTAGACATAGCCATACTTCTCAAACTCTCAGCACAAGAAATCTAGATGAAGTCTAAAAAAGTGTTAAAGCTCCAGAAATGGGGATAGATTTAAATATTGCTCTTAAAAAAAATAGAAAGTTTTTAGAATAACATGATTTGTTAGCATGCATTTTCTAAAGGATATGAAGTCTGAAACTCAAATGTATGGCATTATTTAGGAGCTTCATTTTATTTATTTATTTTACATTTGTTAACCGGGGGTGTCTGACTGAGCCGAAAAGGCCCTTTTTCAGCAGAGGCCCGGGGAGAAAAGCTCCACAAAGAAAAATTACAGACACATTTAGTTAAACATAATCAGTATACACACAAATTACAAGAGACATATTTTTACAGTGGTATGCGGCACAAACAGTTACAGTGGAGAGAACAATCAAAAAAATATTAATTTTAAAAATAAAGGTAATAGATTTGTGGTGTACGGCTGAACTTTGGAATGTAGGTAGAATACATACATAGTACACAGGTACAGTACATATATTGTAGATTAGCCAGTGTTTGTGAGTAAGATTGAAAAACTATTATCGATTGCTCTAGATTTAGTATGTATATGTTATCCGCTTTCACTAGCCTGGGGAGCAATCATGGCACTGCCAACTTTGCTTGAGATGTTGCCTGATGAGATCTTTAAAGGAGGCTTTGGATGATGTGTTTTGAATGCTAGTAGGGACAGAGTTCCATTTTTTAGCCACCGAACTACTATATAGTGCATCTCCAAAGCTATTGTAGCTGTTGGTGACTTTTAGTAGTAGTTTGCTTGATGATCTAAGAGGCCTTTTGGCTGAGTGGTGATGTACTAGGTTTTTGAGGGCAGGACACTTATTGGGGAAGTAATAGATAGAATGACAGAGGCAGAGCTGATTGTAGGTTAGGAGGTTGGGCAGTTCAAGCCAGTGGAGCTGTCTCAAAGCAGTACAGTGATGAGTTCTATATGAGCAATTTGCAGCAAAGCGGGTAATTCTGTTATAGCAAGCTTCCATTTTGCTTAGTTCAGTTTTGTTGGGATTAGTCAGAATGGGAGATGCATAGAGTAGGGTGGATAGATTTGTCAGAAAGCCACACATTTTATGAGGAACAGAATGAAAATATGAGGCAAAAATCTGGATATTCTTTGAAAATCTTGATGGTTGCGACGTATGGACATAGCCACCTCTCTTCCCCAATTCAGAGAAGTTATTGGCTGCTGAAACCCATTCTCCCCTCACTTGAGCCCTCCAGTGTCTGTGCCGGTATGAACCATTAGTCACCTTGATCATAGCTTCATTTCCTGGAGCTTGGCTGTGTCTTAATTTTGAGTGATTATCTTCGTGTATCACTATTGCAATCATCAGCTGTGGATTACCCCTGCTTTGGTAGCCCTTGGCCAGCCCGAGTACCAGAGTCCATGTTTTTTTGCGTCTGCAGCTGGGCCTGTAGTCTGACATCAGGTCGTCAGTGCTATAAAGCAAGGCAGCCGACGTCATTACATCAGTTGTTTTCTTGCCGTGGAGCCCGTAGCAGAAGCAGTTAGCACGAGTGCCGGTTGGTCTCTACCAGAAGTTGAATTTCAGCTGAAAATGTCTAAAGCGCTAAGTACCCCGTTGGGGATCCTTTTTTCTTGCATTAGCCAATGTCCGAAAAAGTTAACAGTCGTCTTGCCTTTGGAAAGCAGATCCCACACAGAGACTTCCATTCTTACTGTGTCACTTGTTTAGGCCCAGACCATGACGTCTTCTGTTGCTGTTTCTGTGCCCTCTTTAATGCGAGAACCATTCACCGTAGAGCTGTTTTTGTTGACAGTTATTTTCGTGTTCCATCTTCGCATTCCGATATGGCATCAATCAGCCAACAATCTGTGGACATTCCAAAAAATGTAGAGATAAAGATAGACAGAGACGCACAAGGCTAAGCCTTCCGACTACGCTACCGCTAAGCAGGTCATCAGTTCTCCAGAATTCATTGAGGTGCTTCGCAGCCCCTGATGCCTGATTTCAGTATCTATGCATGCCTCTACCGAGACCCTTTCAGAGTCCAGTATGCTGCAGAAATCTTCTTCGTCTTCTGAGCCTTTGGATGTCTCTGCCTCTGTTAGGTCCAGAGCCGTGACGTAGGCACTGGCTTCCGAGGAGGCCTTTTGCACTACAGAATCTAGACAAAAACGTCTAAGCATCAGACTACCGTGTCTCTCAGACCGACTGTTTCTCTAAGGCCTAGAAGCCAGGCCACTCCTAGGAAATCTGCTTCTAACAGCCATCTTACTACTGCTCCACCACCCCAAGCACAAATGCTTAAAATGACAGAGGATCTAATCTTCCTTATCCGGGGTAGTCAGGCCACAACTTCTAAAAGGAAAAGGCACCCTTCTCCAGAAATTGACAGAACAGGATTCTGAGGCATCTGAATATTCAGTTTTTGAAGAACAACATCTCTTAATTGCTTGTGAGGATTCAAATGCAGAGGAATCCATCCCTTTTGCCTCTCCTCCAGTGGACTTTTCCTTTGGGGAAACACTTAATTCCCTCAGGGAGCAGTTCCAATTGGAATCTCAGGACTTCCCACAGTCTAAGAAAAGACTGAAAGTTTTTGGACATGCCCCAGCACAGACCCCTGGCATTCTCCCTTATTTTAGAAGTGGTGGATGATTTTTCCATGAATCCAGCTTAGCCCGTGATGCCCTCCCTCCTGCTCCCAGTAAACCTGATTGGTACTAAAGAGTACCACTTTCTCACAAATACCTGTACAGAAATCCTGCTGCAGACCCATAGTTCATTACACAGGGACCTAAAGGAGGTAAGACTAGTTCTGCCATGAATCCTCTTCTTTCTAACAAGGACTCCATTGCTCTGGACAGATGAGGTAAAAAGGTATACACCTCTGCAACCTTCAATTGTCAGTCCCATATGTTAAAATATCAACAACACACTTTGGAACTATTAAAACAGAACATTGCTATCTTTCCTGACTGTGCCAATTCAAAAGAGTTAGCAAATTTACTGCACTCTGATTCTCAAGTAGCCAAACACTCATTACAATGTGGATATGATGCCCTAGAAGCCTCTAGCAGGGCAGCAGTGACAGGATCTGTTATTAGGAGATAAGCATGGCTGAAGGGACAACATCTCCCTGATCATGTCAAGTCTAGACATATTGATGCACCCCTAGATAAGGAGCGCTTGTTTGGGGAAAAAGCAGAAGAGGTGCTTAAAAAGATGGAAGGCAAAGCAAATTCTATGCAAAGAGTAAAAGATTTCTTTCAGGTTCAACCTCCCAGATTCAGCAGGAACTTTCCCTCTAAGCACTGGGCCTTCCTGCACCTAGTAGGTTAGGGCCAAGGTAAGCCCCGCAGGGACAGACCATCGAGGCCCCTATCTCAGGGCCAGCAAAGAAGCAAACAATGGACCACTTCGTCTCTAGGGTCGGGAGTTCTAAGCCAATCTTCTATGGCAAACACTCACAATGACTCCCCCTCCCCCCTCTGCCCTCCTTTCACTCATCAAAAACTAGGAGGAAGGCTCTCCCTCTACAAAGAAAATTGGCTTTCTGTAACAAAGGACCAATGGGTCTTAAAGATCATTTATCAGGGATACAAATTCTCTTTCATCGAACTCCCAATTCCAAGATGGCACCCAGACTTACCTCCACATCAGTGGGCAGTGGCATTGAAACGGGTCCAAACTCTCATATCCCAGGAGACAGTAGAACCTGTCCCCTCAGATCAAACAGGAAAATACTTTTATTCCAGACTATTCCTTGTTTCCAGAAGAGGGCACTTGGTGCCCTATCTTGGATCTATCCATTCCGTGCACCTCCCTGGTGGTCCCCAGATTCAAAATGCTAACTTGGCAGCAGCTGCTGCCTATGCTAACAAAAAATACCTGGCTAGTGACCCTAGACCTAAAAGATGCCTACCTCCACATCCCCATCAGGAAATCGTGCAAGAAATTCCTGAGCTTCAGAGCAGGCTCACAACACTTTCAGTCCTCTGCGCTGCCCTTTGGCTTATCTACTGCTCCCAAAGTATTCACCAAATGCTTGGCCCTGGCCATAGCATTCTGCAGACAGAGAAGTGTACAGATTTACCCTTACCTGGATGACTGCCTCATTCAGGCAGAGTGCAAAGAAAAGCTGCTCCAGGACCTTCTCTTTGTCAAATCACACCTAGCTTCCCTCGGGTTCACCATCAACGAGAAAAAATCAAAGCAAAACCCTACCAGAAAGATCATTTTCTTGGGAGCTGTGCTAGACACATCATCCCAAATGCCTTTCCTATCTCCAGAAAAGCAGAGCTTCCTGCCAGTCTACTTTACCCAGCTGGCTTCCAGAAGTCACCTCACTGCAATGGAGTTCCTGCAAGCCCTGCGATACATGGCATCTTGCATCCTTCTCATTCCTCTGGCCAGGCTTCACATGAGAAAACTTAAGTGGTATTTAAAGAACCTTTGGTGTCAGCACTCTGTCCCTAGAGACCTCCCTCCCTCTGATCCCATGTATAAGGTCCGAGTTTGTCTGGTGGGCAGAGGCCTGTGATAGGAACAAGGGTCTTCCCTTCATCCTCCGCCCTTCCAGCCAGACCATCACCACTAAAGCCTCAGACATTGCTTGGGGCGCTCACCTAGCAGGCAGGTGCACCCAAGGTCTTTGGGACGCCCAGCACCTTCACTTGCACATGAATCCGAAAGAAATGATGGCAGTACAAAAGGTTCTGACATCTTTCAAACCCCATTTCAGGCCAGGGGATGTTCTTCATCTCACATTGCTGCAGTCCTGACACTTGGGTAGTCCGCTGTCCCAGTCGGCCCGAATACCAAAGTATAAGGCTGACGTCGGTCAAGGCGCATTAGTCTGACGTCAGGACGTCAGGGTACAAATGCGCATGACCGACGTCATTTCCTCAGTCTTTTTTGCTGCATGGTCCGATGCAGAAGCAGTTTTGCAAGTGCAGGTTGGCGTTCTGAGATTTTCCGAAGTCGGAGTTTCAGACCGAATCCAAGTTGGCTAAGTACCCCGTTGGGGAATATTTTGGTTTTTTCTTGCCTCAGTATTTTACCGGATGTCAGAAAAAGTGAATAACTGTATTTCTTGTGGGAAACAGATACCTCATAGGGACTACCATACCTTGTGTATACCTTGCTTAGGGCCTGAGCACGACGTTGTTGGCTGTCGCTCTTGTGCTAGATTTAACAAACGCACTATAAAGAGAAGATTAGATTGTGCCAGGTTAGTTTTTGGGAAGCGGTGTAATTATAAAATGCCGTCGGATGCTCCGACGCCCGCTTCGTCTAAAAAGCGCAAGGACAAAACAGTAAAGCCTAGGCTGGAAGAACCGTCCGTACCGGACGTCGGTTCTTTAGAGGGCTCGGTGGAGTCAGAGGTTCAGCCAGAAATTTCTTTGGAATCCCAGGGAGAGACTTTATTACTGCAAGATGTGACGTCTCAGGAGGTAGGCCAGGCGGAAGGGGCTTCTCAGGTAGCTGTTCTTCCCTCCCTTCCTAAGGTGGTTAGGCCCTCCCCTGCTGTTTCCAAGGCTTCTCCCAGGGGCAGGCCAGGTTTTGTTTCAGGTGTTACCCCTAGTTCTTCAGGGTCTGTACCTAAGAAGCATATGCTTAAGATGGCAGAAGATTTGATTACTATGATTAGAGGTTCTATGCCCCCTCCTGATAAGAGGCCTAGGGTGGAACCTGAGCTTGGGAGTTTTGAGCAGTGTTCGGATGGTTCTGAGTCTTCGGCTGAAGACTTGCAGGAGTATTCCCCTTACTCTGATTCTGATGTAGATGATTCTACTCCTTCTGCTTCTCCTCCTGAGGATTTTTCATTTTCAGAGACTCTTCATTCCATGAGGGAGCATTTTAAATGGGAAGGTCAGGATTTCTCTGATTCCAGGAAAAGGCTTAGGAATTTTGTTTCTACCCCAGCATAGGCCTTTAGCTATACCTCCTGTTCTAGATGTGGTGGAGGATGTTTTGCAGAGGCTTCTCTGAACCCTGATTCTTTGCCTCCTGCTCCAGTTAAACCGGATAGATATTATAGGGTGCCTGAAGCTCATAAGTATCTTTTAAGAGTCCTAGGGCAGACCCAGAAACTGTTTCACAGGGGCCTAAAGGTGTTAAGGCTTCTGTTGTTAAAAATCCTGTTCCTCCAGATAAAGAGGCAAGGGCTTTGGATAGATGGGGAAAGAAAGTGTATACTTCTTCCACTTTGGCCATGAGAGCTTTGAATTGCCAGTTTCACATGTTGAAATACCAAAATTATCTCCTTTCACAATTAAAGTCTAAGGTAGATGCTTTGGCGGAAGGTATTGAGTGTAAAGAGTTGCAGGATTTAGTTCATGTTTCTGAACAGGTGGGTAAGCATTCTTTGCAATGTGGTTTTGATGCTGTGCAGGCCTCTTCGAGGGTGGCTGCCACTGGTTCGGTTCTTCGCAGGCACGCCTGGCTGAGGGATCAGAATTTAGCTGAGCATGTGAAGACAAGGATTTTAGATGCTCCATTACAATCTGATGTGTTTGGTTCACCTGTGGAAGCAGTTCTAAAGAAAATGGAAGACAAGGCTAAGTCTATGCAGACTGTTAAAGATTTTTTGCAGGTTCAGCCTCCGAAGTTTAGTAGAAATTGGCCTACCAAGGGGTGGACATATCCTGCTTATGATTCCCAGTCTAGGGGTAGGTCTAGACGTGGTAGGGGCAGAGCTCAAGGTTCTTTTAGGCCTAGAACAGGGAGTTCACTTGCTCAGTCTTCTGTTGAGGGCAGGGGTCAGTCCTTTCGTAAACAGACCCAATGACCTGCCTTTTCAGCTGCCAGAATCTTCTCGTCTGGCAGCACCTTTGGGAGGAAGGTTGGCACTTTTCAAAGAGAACTGGAGTTTAATTACCCAAGACAGATGGGTATTGGATATCATTCACCACGGTTACAGGTTTTATTTCCATACCTTGCCTCCTTTCAAAGGCATGCCAGACATTCCTCCTCAACAAAGGAAAGAGGCTCACAAGCAAATTTCTCTGTTACTCCAAATAGGGGCCATTCAGCCGGTTCCTGTGCCAGAAAGGGGCCTAGGATTTTATTCACGCCTGTTCCTAGTACCAAAAAAGGGGAACACGTGGAGACCAATTTTGGATTTATCTATCCTCAACACTTATCTGGACATTCCCAAATTCAAAATGTTGACGTTACAACAGCTTTTACCTCTGCTGGGCAAAGATCACTGGATGGTAACTTTGGATCTCAAGGAAGCTTACCTTCATGTTCCTATCAGACTAATTTGCAGGAAGTATCTGCGTTTTCGAGCTGGGAATTCTCATTATCAGTTCTCTGCATTGCCCTTTGGCTTATCTACTGCCCAGAGTGTTCACAAAGGTTCTGGCTCCAGTGATAGCTTTCTTCAGGCTAAAAGGAATACAAATCTATCCTTATTTGGACGATTGTCTGATTCTGGCTCAAGGAAGGGACGTGCTTCTTCAGCATTTGGAATATGTGATAGCAGTGCTAAGATGCCTAGGGTATTCTGTGAACGAAATAAAGTCCAGTCTAGTACCCTCTCAAGACATGTGCTTTCTGGGTGTGAGACTGAATACAGCAACCCAGATGGCCTTTTTAACCCCGGACAAACAAAAGAATCTTTCTCTCTACTTCCATCAACTATCTCATCAGTCCGGGCTGACTGCAAGGACAGTCCTTCAAGCCTTAGGGTTCATGGCATCTTGTATTCTGGTGCTTCCCAATGCCAAACTGCATATGAGGAAGCTGCAATGGTATCTCAAAAATTGTATGGACACAGCACTGCCAGGATTTGGACACTGTCATTCAAATAATACCTTGCATTCAAAAGGAATTTTTGTGGTGGGCTCAGGAATGTCACCTAAACAAGGGACTCTCTGTGACCCGGCCAGAGGCGAGTCAGATTCTAACGACAGATGCCTCAGACACAGCTTGGGGAGCTCATCTGAATGGAAAGTGGATACAAGACAAGTGGCCTGCCAGACTGCAGCATCTACATATCAACATGAAGGAGATGTTAGCAGTCCAGTTTGCATTACTGGCTTTCAAGGATTTACTTCTTCCAGGGCAGGTGTTGATTCTAACAGACAACACAACTGTCATGTGGTACATCAACAAACAAGGGGGAACACATTCTTATCCTCTATGCAGACAAGCAATGATTTTGTGGGAGACTGCGTTAAGCTTGCAACTGAATCTTCAAGCAAGGTTTCTGCCAGGAACACAGAACTCTTTAGCAGATGTGTTAAGCAGGCAAATCATGGATCCCCACGAGTGGAAACTGGATCTTCATGTATTTCAGAAATTGACAGTGTCATGGGGAACTCCAGACATAGATCTGTTCGCTTCTCCACTAAACCACCAGCTGCCAAAGTTTTGCACAAAAAGGTTTCATCACACAGCCTGGAAAGTGGATGCTCTTTCTTTCAGTTGGAAAAATCTTCATGTGTATGCCTTTCCACCTCTGCCTCTCCTCCCAAAGGTACTCCTAAAGGTCAGACAAGACAAGCCAAGGATGATTTTAATAGCTCCAGATTGGCCTCGGCAGCACTGGTACCCATTGCTGAGGAGTCTGGTAAGGAAGCCTCCATGGCCCTTACCCTTGATTCCACACCTATTGTCTCAGAAGGACGGGCATCTACTCAATGTCAAGCTTCACTCTCTCCATCTAACAGCCTGGCATATTCTGTTTTGAACCATAGCAGGTCTCAGCTTCCTCAACAAGTTTTAAATGTGATTATGGAAGCCAGAAGACCTAGTACAAGGAAAGTGTACGCAGAAAAATGGAAGAGATTTTTATTTTGGAGTGCAGCAAAGGATTTGGATGTTTCTGAGCCAAATTTGAGTGTGGCTCTTCAATATCTTACTGAGTTATTGGACAAAGGTTTGTCTTTCTCTTCCATTAAGATTCATGCTGCAGCAATTTCAGCTCACTATGATTGTGACCCACCATTGTTTTCTCATCCTTTGTTCAAGCAATTTCTTAGAGGGGCAAAGAATATAAGACCCCACGTAGAGCTCCTACTCCTGCTTGGGACCTCAATTTTGTGTTGGAGAAACTCACTCTACAACCTTTTGAGCCTGCAGCTACTGCTGAATTGAAATATTTGTCATGGAAGACTGCTTTTTGTTAGCTATTACCTCTGCAAGAAGGGTGTCTGAATTGCAGGCCCTTATGGCGGTTGAGCCTTTCCTGATTTTTCATAAGGATAGGGTATCTTTACGTACTAATCCTTCCTTTATGCCGAAAGTGGTTTCTAGTGTGGCTTTAAACCAAACTATTCATTTGCCTACCTTTTATGCAAATCCCCAAAATAAGGGGAAAAGATTTTGCACACTTTAGATGTACACAGGCAATTACGTTATTATTTAAGCAGGACTAAGGATTTTAGGCAGTCTCAGCAGTTGTTTGTTTCATTTGCTTTGAGTTCTCAGGGTAAGCCTGTGTCAAAACAAACTATTTCTAAGTGGATTGGGTTTTGCATTACTTTCTGTTACTCCCATCATGGCAAGGAGATTCCAGCTGGGATTAGGCCTCATTCCACTAGGGCTACTGCAACTTCAACAGCATTTCTAAGGGGGGTGGCAACTAAGGATATTTTGGAGGCAGCTACTTGGAGTTCAGTGCATACTTTCTCTAAGCATTACCACCTTCCTCTCTACTCTAAATCTAGGGCTGGTTTTGCCACTGCTATTTTACAGGGCATGTTGTCAGCTCCTGCTTCTTTGTGCTTTGCCATCCTCCCTTTCCTCTGCTTTGGGATTCTACCCAAGTGTCAGGACTGCAGCAATGTGAGATGAAGAACATAGTACAGTTTTGTACCTACCATAAATGTAGATGTTCAAGATCCACATTGCTGCAGTCCAATTACCTCCCTCCTTCCCTCTGTGTTTAGGGGTGGTTGTGTGGGTGGGATTGTACCTTTCTGCCTTTGTATATATTGTACATATATTTGGTACAGGGGTGTTTGGTGTGTTGTTGTTTTTTGGTTTGGCCTTATCTTTTTAGGGTCTTCTGACATCTGGGGCAAGAAAAGACTGAGGAAATGACGTCGGTCATGCGCATTTGTACCCTGACGTCCTGACGTCAGACTAATGCGCCTTGACCGACGTCAGCCTTATACTTTGGTATTCGGGCCGACTGGGACAGCGGACTACCCAAGTGTCAGGACTGCAGCAATGTGGATCTTCGAACATCTACATTTATGGTAGGTACAAAACTGTACTTTCTTCTTATAAAAACAGAACACCACAGTGATGTGGTATATCAGCAAAGGGGGAGGGGCAATCTTATTCTCTGCGCAGGTTAGCCATGAGCCTCTGGCTTACAGCCACCTCCATGGGTCTACACCTAATTGCACCAGGTCAACACCCTGGCAGACCACCTAAGCAGAAACTTACTGGGCCTCCATGAATGGCAGCTCTACAAGGAAATCTTTCTGCAAATCACTCAGGAGTGGGGGACACCGGAAGTGGATCTGTGTGCCTTGCACCTCAACCACCAGCTGCAAAATTCTGTGTCCGGGAGTATCGCCTCCTAGTGTGAAAGGTGGGTGCCTTGACCTACCCCTGGAACTCCCTCTTTGTGTACTCGTTGCCCCTTATTCCCCAGGTGCTGATCAGAATAAGGGAGGAGTGACCAAAGGCCATCCTCATTGCTCCAGATTGGCCCAGACAGCATTGGTACCCCTTACTGCACAGCTCGACCTTAGTCCCCCAAGCAGCTTACTGTACAGCCTGACCTTACAGCCTTCCAAGCAGCGTCTCCTGATCTCTTGACCCAAGTGAGGGGGAAGATACTGCACCTAGACTTACAGACTCTCAATCTTTCAACATGGCTTATACCTTAAAAGCTAACAAGGAGTGCCTGTTAAGCAAACATATCCTAGACATCATCACAGAGGCCAAAAGGCCCAGCACCAGGGAAATGGAAAAGATTCTGTTCTTGGAGCCAGTCCAAAGGGGCTAGTACCTCCCATACTTCCATCCCTCTTATCTTGGAGTACCTAGCCGAGTTGCTCAATAGTGGTCTCTTGATCCTCTATTAAAATCCATGCCTCAGCAATTTCTGCCCATTACGATTCAGACTTACCTCTCTTCTCCGCTTTTGATTAAGCAATTCCACAGAGGGGCTTCTAATATCAGACCTCTCAGAAGGCCTCCCACGCCACCCTAAGGCCTGAATTAATGTTCTAGAAAAAGTAACCTTACCTCCTTTTGAACCTGCTGATTTTACGGAATTGAAATACCTTTCCTGGAAGACTGCCTTCCTACTAGCTATCACCTTAGCCAGAAGGGTATCAGAACTTTAGGCTCTCATGGCTATTGAGTCCTTCATCATTTTCCATGCAGACAGGGTCTCCCTGAGGACTAGCCCCTCCTTTATGCCCAAGGTGGTATCTGATGTGACCTTCAACCACGCCATATACCTACCCAC
The DNA here is from genome assembly GCF_019279795.1 of Protopterus annectens. NCBI lineage: Eukaryota > Metazoa > Chordata > Ceratodontiformes > Protopteridae > Protopterus > Protopterus annectens. Next base: position 272,001,353 of record NC_056729.1, on the reverse strand, counting down.
CTTCTTTCCTAGCCCTCAAAACAAGGGGGGAAATATTTCTACACTAGATAGACATGCACAGACAACTCGGATACTATCTGGACCGTACTAAACCATTCAGGAAAAACAGACCAACTACTTGTCAGCTTTGCCCCTGAGGTAGAGGGGAAGCCCATTTCCAAACAAACTATTTCCAAATGAATATCTCACTGTATCCATTTCTGCCTCAAGAGTAGTTGGGAACCCCCCCCACCACCACCACCAAGTCTATCCATACCAATTCCACTAGGGCAGCCTCCACTTTCACAGCCTTCCTCAGAGGAGTCCCCACCAAGGACATCTTGGAAGCTGCCACCTTGGACCTCTGTCCATACCTTTACAAGGCAATACCACCTACCTCTTTTTTCTACGTTTAGGGCAGGGTTTCCCTCTGCAGGGCCTGCTGACCCATGCCTAGGACTCTAACTTATTTTTCCACCCCTCTCCTCAGCTTTGGGAATTTTCCCACAGGTGATGACTGCAACAGTGAAACATGAAAAGCATAGTACAGTTGTGTCCACTTACCATAAATGTAGATGTTAGTGTATTCACTGTTGCAGTCCTGGTTTCCCTCCCTCCATCCCCCATATAGCATCTTCCCCTAGGGGGGCATAAGCTTCCCACGATGGCTTTTAGCCACCAGGACCACTTTTCTTTATTTCCTTGTGTTTCTGACGGGTTAGAGCAAGAAAAACTGATGTAATGATGTCTGCTGCTTGCATTATAGCACTGACTACCTGACGGATTACAGGCGACGGCAGCCAACGCAAAAAAAAAAAAACATTGACTCTGGTATTCGGGCCAGCTGAAGGCTACCACAGCAGGGATAACCCACAGGTGATGACTGCAGCAGTGAATGCACTCTAACATCTACATTTATGGTATGTGTAACCAACTATACTTTCTGGAGCGAGTTATAAACAGATCCACAGAGTGGAAGAAAGTAAGATGGGAGATGGGCACTTTGGATTTAGATCAGGATGCAGCACAACTGACCTGATGTTTGCAGTGAGATGGATAGTTGAGAAGAATCTAGAGATGTGGAAAGAGTCCAACTGGTCATTCTTAGAGGTGGTGAACGCGGATAACAAGATCCCAAGAAACCTGATTTGGGCAGTATTGTGGTGGTTCAAAGACCCAGAAACATTTGTAGAATCGGTGCAGACTGTGTACTATGACCTAATGACTCTAGTACATATAGTTTTTGATCTAATAGAAGGTTCCCAATGGGAGTGTCTGTGCACCAGGGTTCAGCTCTGAGCCCCCTGCTGTTCATACTGGTGATGGGGACTACATTATCAAGCAGGTTGGAAGGGACAGATCAGCAAAGTTGCTGTCTGCAGATGATGTGGCATTACAGGCAGACTCTGAGCAAGAACTTCGGCGAAGGATAGGGGAATGGAATGCAAACTTGAAGGCACATGGGATGAAACTAAGTACAGATAAGACAGTGGTAATTGCAGTAAATTGGGGAAATCAAACAAAGGTGAGAATTGAGATAGAAGGGAAGATAGTGGAACTGGTTAACGACCTCTAGTATCTGGGAGGTGTGGCTGAGGAGAAGTGTGAATGGAGAGGTCAAGCCTACAATCCAGAGGAGCTACAACCAATTGGCATAGAGTGTCATGTGTGTATTGTGTGACAGAAGAATGGAAAACAAGTTGAAAAGTAAGGTGTACAAAACAGTGGTATGACAAGTACTACTCTATGGCATAGAAACCTGGGTAGTAAAGGCAAAGCAGATGAGAAAGCTAGAGGTGATGGATATGAAGTGCCTGAGAAGTGTGGTAGAATGCACACTGTTGGACAGACTGAGAAATGAGGACATGAGAGCAAAATACCAGAGTAGCTCCAATTGCAGAAAAGGTCAAAGACAACAGATTACTGGGGTTCGGGCACATATGCAGAAAAGCAGAAGACAGTCTGGTGATGTTTTGGGACAGACAGGAAAGTAAGAGAAAACTGGGGGTGTCCAGCAAAGAGGTGGATGGATTGCATGCAAGATTATGTGCAACAGTCAGGCAGTGTTTAAGGCAGGAGTGTGACATTTAATCGATAGGGATGGTGACAGTTAACATGACACCCTGACCCCATGTAGAAAATGGGAAGGGGGGTTGATTTTGATGATTGAAAACTAACCCTTTTATGCCAAAGGGGGTTTCATAGATTACTCTGAATTAGTCTATTCATCTCCCTGTATCCTTTCCAGAACTCAAAAAATAAAGGATGGGGAATTCTGCACACTTGATGTCCGCAGGCAACTCTGGTACTACATCAACAGGCCAAAGTACTTCAGAATTTATCATCAATTGTTCATTTCTTACAATTTTAAAAAAAGGAACCAACTATATCAAAACAGACTATTTCAAAATGATTTACCCATGACACTCTGTTTTGTTCTTTTCAAGTCACTTCCAGGTGAAATTTGAGCCCATTGTACCAGGGCTATGGCTACTTGCTTTTTCGAAAGAAGTAGACTTTAGAAATAGTCCAGAGGCTGCAACTGTTTTTTTTAAACCAAGCACTACAAAATTGACTTATTTAGGGCTATGGCAGGATTTGCTTGAACTCTGCTCCAGAAGCTCCTAAAATTCTGATCATTCTTCTCCCTTTCTAAGTTGTGGTATAAATCCCATGTATAACTTTGGCTGCTGCAACAGTGATCTAATGATGAACAATAGTACTTTTGTGTAAGAAAACTTACCATAATAGCAGCTATTTGAGTAGATCACTAATGCAGTACAAGTGCCCTTACTCCTTGTATTTGACGGGGGGAGTACCTGTTTTTCCCTCTTTGATTACATAGTTTTTGACAGGGCCCTAGCCTCCCTTGGTCAAGAAAGTGCTGACTTTTGGCACCCATATGTCTACTTTATACTGACTTGCTCTTGGGCTCCAATGGATGTGTGTGTGTTATAGAAGGTGCCCTAAAGCTTTGGAAGCTAGCTTGGATGTCTGATCCTTGGCAGTATTTGTCACATAGCTCAGGCTACTGCAACTGTGATCTTTGTGAACATCTACTTTAATAGTATGTTTTACTTATACCACAACACTTTTTTTAAATGACTGTTCTCTGGATTGGCAATTGCTAAACAAGCCTTTTCTAAGTTGAGTGATTGCTTTGTTACTTGCTGTCAAGTGACCAATCACCTATTGGAATGTGCTTTAGAATGCCACTCAGCTTAGTGAGTCTGTGTGTAGTTCTTTAAACATGTCTCTTGCAGATTGAGTTTATAGGTAAGTACAAGGCTAGCTGTGAGAATAACTGGGGTCATATCAGAATATTTGTGGGGACCTGTGGTGAATAAAACTTTTAGGAGCTGCCTCTGTCCATTAGTAGTACAGCAGACAGTTTTGGGGTAAGTTATCCATTCATAGATCCTATTTTTGCCCAAATATGGACGAGTATGAGCTTTGTTTAACATGGATGGCGGAGTCTACAGAGCAGCCAGGTCCTCTACAAGCTGGACCTGTCCCTCAAAACCATTCTGTTGTTGATGCAGAAGAAGTTTAAATCCCTAGGTAGAGCATTTCTGATGCCATTAGACTTGATGTGCAGTAGGTCCTTCAGTATAGTTGGAAGATGCCTTGTTTGCTGCCTGAGATAGGACATCTCTCTGCAGCCTGTATGATGCAGAGTATAGTGGCAGGGCTTTGAGTTGATTCTTGTAGGATATATTGTTTAGGCCTTGTATCTATTTAGCAAGAACTCTTTGGATGTTTCAGCTGTTGCATCTGTCTGGGCAGGTACACATCAAAGGGGACATTATACTCCATGATTGGCATATTGAGGGGTGAGTAAAGGTGGACAGTGATGTCTTACATTTAGAAGTCCTCCTTTTCTTTATAAGCTGCACAGTATTGAAAGACTTTCTTACATTGGTGGACACACTGTTGAAAGTTAGGTACCTGTATACACAGGTTCCCAATCCTGAACACCTGTGTGAGCTCTTAAGAGAGTATTAGCAGTGTGATAGCTCCCCAGGGTAGACAACTTCACAAAGGATATGATGATGCATTTTTCTGGCATTTATTTTCAGTCCTTGAATCTGGCAGCAGTTATTTGTTTGGGATAAGTGATCTAATGACATCAAATACTAAGCTAGGACTGCTCCTGGTTTGCAGTTATCGGCAAGCTTGGTCAACAAAAGCCATTTTGTATTGGCTTTTACTTCAGAGAAGTAGATGCCAAACAAGAGTTCCCAGTACTGAATCTTGGGGGAGCTCCACTGGTGACTAGTCTATTTATGGAGGTAGCTTCTCTTGTTTTGATCTCCTGCATCTCATCTGTGAGCAAGTTGGCAAGCCAGCAGGTGACGTAGGGGGTTATTCCCAGTTTGTTTTTTTATTGTGCTTGAGGTGGGGATTGTCAAAAGCTTTGGCCAGGTTAAGTTGAGCGGTGTTCAGTTTTGCTTTAATCAATTGCTTTAGTTATCTTCTCAAAAAAATCTACCAAGTTGAGTAAGCATGACCTGCCCCTGATGAATATAAACTGAGACAGATTTGTTGTTTGGAAGTTCACTGTGCCTTTATTTATGACTTGTTATGATGAGGCTTTCTATATGGGGCTGGTCAGACTGTGGAAGGTCCTCTCTTATACAGGGGTAATGTCTGTAGCTATTATCTATTCTGTTAATGCCAAATGTGTATGGAGGCTAAGGCTGAACTTTTTTTTTTTGTTTTTGGAAAGAGGATGGCTAAATTGTGCTTCTTGTTTAACGTGTATCCAGGGATATCATCGTGACTCTCTGCAGTGTTTTTGGCCTTTGATAGTACTTGCAGGATTTTTTCTTTTGTGAAAGCTGGTGTCAAGTCAATTTCAGTTGTATCTTGGGCATAGATGGGGGGAGAGGTTTGGGTTGGGTTAAAGTTAAGGATGAATTCATCATCCAGAAGGTTTGCAGTAGCTTCAGTTACAGTGTGGATAACGTATTTCTCAGCTCACAACATTGCTGATGTTCATCGTGTTACACTGCTGCAGTCATTACACTTGGGTTATCCTGCCGTCAGGCGGTCCCGCAGTCGGCCAGAGTTCCAAAGTCTTGGTCTGGCGTCTGTTGCTGTCGCTTCTTCCCCGACGTCAGTGCGCCAGGGGTATATAAGATGCATCCGACGCCATTTTCTTCAGTCTTTCTTGCCGCACGGTGCCCGAAGCAAAAGCAGTTCGCAAGTGCTGATCGGCCGACTCCTGAGATTTTCAAAGTCGAATTTCAGATCCGAAGTCTTCAATACAGCTAAGTATCTCGTTGGGGAAACTTTTCTTGCCTCAGACCGATGTCAGAAAAAGTTAATAATTGTATTTTTTGTGGGAAGCAAAAACCTCATAAGGACTTCCACTCTTACTGTATTCCATGCCTAGGCCCTGATCACGACGTCACTAGTCTGTTTTGTGCTAGATTTAACAAACGCACTATAAAACGACGTTTTGATTTTGCTTTGCACTACTTTGGCAGAAGGTTCAATTATACAATGCCGTCGGAACAAAAGACGACTGCAATTCTTAAAAAATGCAAAGCCAAGGATAAAGACAGGCATCCAAGGTCCAAAACAGACGACGAAGCCTCTTCTAGGCCAGTCGCCGGTCCGCGGCTCTCAGTGAGGCGCTTTCGTAGCCGCTGACACCCGCTACCTCAGAGCCACAGGCCGCCTCCGACTCCCATGTGGAGACAACTAGGCCTCTGGAAACTCAAGGTATTGGGCCTACGGAAAATAATCCCTCAGATGGGTCCGGAGCCGCTGAGCAGGCATCGGCTTCTGAGGGTGTTTTCAGACCTTCACAACTTACCATTAAAGCAACAGACAAGACAAGAACACCATTAAAGACAAAGAAGCAAGTACAGCATTCTCCTGGACAGTCCTCCATGCCTAAGAAACAGATGCTCAAAATGGCCGAAGACCTCATTACTCTAATCAGGGGTTCCCACCCCCCTCCTGAGAAAAGGCCTAGGTAGGATACAGACTATGATTCCTCTGATCAGGTTTCCATTTCCTCTGATTCCTCTTCAGACCAGGGATACTCTCTACCCCCTTATGAGGACTCTGATGCTGAAGAATCTATCCCTTCAGCCCCTCCTCCTGAGGATTACTCTTTTGGGGAAACTTTACATACCATGAGGGAGCATTTCCATTGGGAAAGTCAGGATTATTCAGAATCCTAGAAAAGGCTCAGGGACTTCCTTTTATTGCCTCAGCACAGGCCCCTTGCTATTCCGCCTGTGTTAGATATTGTGGATGATGTGTTCTCTGAATCCAGCTTAGCTCCTTATTCTTTGCCTGCTGCACCAGCCAAGCCAGATAGGTATTAGAGTCCCTGACTCTCAAGTTTCTTTATAAAAACCCATCTGCTGACCCAGAAACCATTTTCCAGGGTCCCAAAGGGGTTAAGGCTTCCATTGCAAAAAATCCAGTCCCCTCTGACAGAGATTCCAGAGCATTGGATAGATGGGGGAAGAACGTTTACACTTCTGCAACTTTAGCCGTAAGGGCTTTAAATTGCCAGTTTCACATGCTTAGGCACCAACAATATTTAATGGCTCAGTTAAAACAGAAAATGCTTGCAAGCTCAGAAGCCCTGACTATAAAGAAATGCAGGATTTATTGCATGCAGTTGAACAGGTGGGAAATCATACTCTGCAGTGTGGTTTTGATTCTTTAGAGGCCTCTTGTAGAGCCGCAGTTACAGGTTCTGTGATTCGAAGACATGCTTGATTAAAAGAAGAGTTTACCTGATCATGTTGAGGCAAAATTATTGGATGCTCCTTTACAGCATGATACCTTGTTTGGTGTTAAGGCAGAAGAGGTGTTAAAGAAAATGGAGGATAAAGCTAAATCTATGCAAACAGTCAAAGATTTCTTACAGGTACATCCACCTCGATTTAGCAGAAATTGGCCTACAAAGAATTGGTCCTTTCCAGTGTCAGACAGGCCAGAGAGAGGCAGATACAGACGCCCAAGAGGCATATCTCAACCCTAAGGCTCAAGTCTCAACCTTACAGGAAACAGTCCCAATGACTTCCCCCTTCGTATGCCAAGCACTTCCCTTTTGGCAGCCCCCTTAGGGGGGAAACTAGCACTTTTTTCTCAAAATTGGCAAACCATCACCCAAGACAAATGGGTTCTGAATATTGTCTCAAGGTTACAGGTTCCACTTTCACACTTTACCAAGGCTAAAAGGAATGCCAAACCGGTCACAAAATCAATGGGCAGAGGCTCAAAAGCAAATTTCAGCCCTCATGGACATGAGAGCTATTCAGAAAGTACCACAACAGGAACAAGGACAAGGATTTTACTCAAGACTCTTCCTGGTCCCCAGAAAGGACAAAGCCTGGAGACCCATACTGGACCTTTCAACTCTAAATACATACCTGGATGTTCTGAAATTCAAAATGTTGACACTACTGCAGCTTCTTCCCATGCTGGCAAGAAGGCTTGGCTTGTTACTTTGGACCTCAAAGAGGCATACCTGCATGTCCCTTTCAGACAAAATTGCAGAAGATACCTCAGATTCAAAGCTGGAAAAAATGCACTACCAATTCTCTGCACTTCCCTTTGGCTTATCATACTGCGCCCAGGGTCTTTACCACCAAGTGCCTGGCACCAGTAATTGCATTTTGCAGACAAAAAGGAATTCAAATATATCCATACCTGTATGACTGCCTCATTCAAGCAGAGAGAAAGGACATTCTTCTAAAACATCTGGCATTTGTAAAAAGGTTGCTAATTGCTGTAGGGTACACAGTAAACGAAAAGAAGTCAAAACTAGTGCTCTCACAACAGATAATAGTCCTGGGTGCCAGCTTAAATACAACGGCCCAGATGGCTTATCTCACGTCAGACAAACAAGGACAACTGACTCAATATTTTCAATTACTGGCAAAAAAGTCCCATCTCCCTGCAAGAAATATTCTGCAGGCCCTGGGATTCATGGCATCCTGCATACTACTAATTCCATATGCCAGACTGCATATGAGGAAATTACAGTGGCACCTAAAAAGTGTTTGGACTCAACACTCTCACAGTTTAGAAGCAGTAATACCAGTAATTTCCTGCCTGCAACAGGAGTTTTGATGGTGGGCACAGGCATGTCACCTCAACAAGGGTCAGCCTTTCACTCTACCCACAGCCAGGCAGACTCTAACAACAGATGCTTCGGATTACGCCTGGGGAGCATACATGGCAGGAAAATGTATTCAGGGCAAGTAGACCACAGACCAAATGCATCTTCACATCAATCAAAAAGAGATGTTGGCTGTTCAAAATGCCCTAACTGCCTTCAAGGACCTCCTGCATCCAGGACAATTATTATTGAAGACAGACACCACAGTAATGTGGTACATAAAACAAGCAAGGGGGTACTCATTCTTATCCCCTATGCAGGCAAGCAATGACCTTGTGGAACACAGCTCTAACTTATCAAGTTCATCTGCAAGCACAATTCCTGCCAGGAAAGAAAAATACTCTGGTAAACGATCTAAGCAGAAATATCATGGACCCTCACGAATGGAAATTGAATCCACAAATCTTCAGCATAGTAACACAAACATGGGGATGCCCAGACATAGATCTTTTTGCCTCCCCACTGAATTGCCAACTACAAAAATTCTGCACAAGGACTTACCACACACAAGCATGGAAAGTGGATGCTCTTTCGTTCAGCTGGAAAAGTCTAAAAGCTTATGCCTTCCCACCACTGCCTCTCCTTTCAAAGATGCTCCTAAAAGCCAGACAAGAAAAACCACAGATGATCCTGATTGCTCCAGATTGGCCACACCAGCACTGGTACCCAATCTTAAAGAACTTCGCTCAAAGCCCACCATGGATTTTGCCTCAAATTTCACACCTTCTGACTCAACAAAACAATCTGATCCTGCACGGTCAGCTCAAAACCCTAAATCTGGCTGCATGGCAGATTCATTAGTCAAACAGGCAACACCTCTTTCTAAAGCTGTTATGGATGTCATTTTGGAGGCCAGGAGGCCGAGCACCAGGAAATCTTACTCAGAAAAATGGAAGAGATCCTGTGCCTGGAACCAGGCTCAAAGCCTTGACCCTCTTGTCCCAAACATTCCTCAGATTTTACAATACGTAACTGAGATGCTGGGCAAAAGCCTATCCTTCTCATCAATTAAGATACACGCCTCTGCCATTTCAGCACATTGCAACATGGATCCTCCTTTATTCTCTCATCCCTTGCTAAAGCAGTACCTCAGAGGGGCTAAAAACATAAGACCGCCCCGGAGAGCACTAACACCAACTTGGGACCTCAATTTTTTTTTTGGAAAAACTGACCTTGCCACCTTTTGAGCCTGCCAATACAGCCAATCTAAAATTTTTATCATGGAAAACAGCTCTGCTCCTGACAGTAACTTCAGCATGAAGAGTCTCAGAGCTACAGGCATTAATGGCAGTGGAACCTTTTATAATTTTTCATCAGGGCAGGGTTTCTTTAAGGACATACCCTACCTTTATGCCAAAGGTGGTATCTAGTGTGGCTATTAACCAAACCATCCATTTCATAAATTCATAGATTCATAGATTAGTACTAAGCTAACTGCCCTTGCGAGCCATTTTAAGCCTAGCCAATTATCTCTTGTGAGACTCAAACCCTGCACCTTGTGTTTGCAAGGCAAACACCTTAACCATTAGGCCACCCTCCCAACTTTTTATCCAAACCCCCAGAATAAAGGGGAGAAACTTCTGCACGTGGACATACACAGGCAGCTACGCTTCTACTTGGACAAAACAAAAGCTTTCAGGAAAACTGAGCAACTGTTTGTTGCATATGCTGCAGGATCACAGGGCAAGGCCATCTCAAAGCAGACTATTTCCAAATGGATAGTACACTGTATTCGTTACTGCTACACACAGCATGGAAAATCGGTCCCTAATAATATTAGGCCACATTCTACCAGAGCAACAGCCACTTCAGCAGCCTTTCTCAGAGGAGTACCAACCAAGGAAATTTTGGAGGCTGCAACTTGGAGTTTAGTGCACACCTTTGCCAAGCATTACCACTTGCCTCTTTACTCTAAATCCAGAGCAGGATTTGCCACTGCAGTCCTGCAGGGCCTCATAGCCAATCCTAACTCTTTATAGACCAGCCACCCAACCTTAGCTTTGGGATTCTACCCAAGTGTAATGACAGCAGCAGTGTAACACGATGAACATAGTACAGTTTTGTACCTACCATAAATGTAGATGTTAGAGTGTTCACACTGCTGCAGTCCAGGTTACCCTCCCTCCATCCCCTCTGTCCTAGCTGGACTTCTCTATACTTTTCTATCCTATACAACCTTTGTGGTGTATTTGCTTGTAACTGAAGGTATTGTTTTTATTTTTTATATATCTTTTATTAGCAATATGTATTGCCTACCTATTTGGGGGCACCTGACATCTGGGGCAAGAAAAACTGAAGAAAATGGCGTCAGATGCATCTTATATACCCCTGGCGCACTGACGTCAGGGAAGAAGCGACAGCAACCGACGCCGGACCAAGACCTTGGAGCTCTGGCCGACTGCGGGGACCGCCTGACGGCAGGATAACCCATGTGTAATGACTGCAACAGTGTGTACACTCTAACATCTACATTTATGGTAGGTACAAAACTGTACTTTTTGTGCTTCTGAGATTACAAACATAACAGCCTTGATTGTCTTTGGTCTTGATGGCTATTTCAGCCTGAAAACAACCCACACTGGGGCCAGAGTAAAGTTGAGCACTTTCGTCCCGTTTATAACAGAACTTCTTCAGAACTAAAGAAAATTACAACCATTACCTTTTGTAAAACATCAATTATGACATAATTTCCTCAATTAATACTTAATGTAAAGTGAGAAAAGAAGTATAAATGTATATGCATACGTCTACCTAACCTTATAAATAAAAACATAAAAAGACTATTGCTTGTCCCTATCTTTCAAAAAGATGTGTATATATGTTACAACTCATTAGTTATAAACATAATTTAAATGACTTTTCACAGAAATCTTATTTATACCTGGGCTTGTATCCGCCATTAAAAAGATCTGCTATTTTAACTCGATATTTTCTAAAAAGTGATTAAAAGAACCAATGAATTTGTCCCTATTCATTTTTTCAACTACGAAGAAAGTGAATTTCTTAAAATTTGAACACTTCACTGAGTGCTTAGCTAAAGCATTGCTTAGGTCCTTTTTTAAATGGCTAACACGTGCTCTCTAACTCTGATTCCATTTTCTTATAGTTTTACCTATATAAAAATTCTCACAACTGGAGCACACTGCAAGATGCGCAAGCCCCTCACTTTGGCAGTTATATCGTCCCTTTGCTATTAGAGTATAATTCAGTTGCTTAAAATGAGGACTATGTACTCCCATCATAAACCTACACTAAGTGCAATTAGTACATGGAAATGTACCAAAATGGGTAAAATTCTTTTCCGGTCCACTCTCCAATAGTTCCTTCAAGTTTTTTTTTTTTTTTTTGTTTATAAATCTCTGCTGGACTCCCACTACCTTACTCAGATGTTCTTCGTGTTTCACTGTTGTAGTCATCACATTTGGGATATCTGCCTGCAGGCAGCCCTCAGCCGGCCTGAATACCAGATTGTTGGGATTTCTGTGTCTGATGTCGCTTCTTCCATGACGTCAGGTCATTAGGGGTATAAAACATGCAGCCAACGCCATTACATCAGTCTTTCTTGCTATGTGGTGCCCGAAGCAGAAGCAGTTCGCAAGTGCCGGTCGGCCGACTCCTGAAATTTTTGTTTTCGAGTTTCAGACCTGAAGTCTTCAAAAAGAAAAGTACCCTGTTTGGGATCCTTTTTTCTTGCTCTAACCGATGTCAGAAAAAATTAATAATTGTCTTGCCTGTGGAAAGCAAATACCTCCATAGAGATTTTCATTCTTACTGCATCACCTGTTTATGCCCAGACCACGATGTCCCTCGCTAGAACTGTTAGTCAGCTGGCTATTTTTGTAGCTAAATACTTTCGTTCTCGATCTCTGTACTCCGAAATGGCTTCGTTAAGCCATCTGACTACCGATCTTCCAAAAAAAGTAAGGAAAAAGACAGAGACAGACTGCATAGGTCCAAAACTGCCAACGACGATTCTGTTAAACTAAGATAGTTGCCAGTCCGTCGGTACTCAATCAGTTGCTTTTGCAGCCCCTGATACCCGCTTCTAAAGATTCGCAGGCCTCTAGTGAGAACCATTTGGATTGTATGCCGTGAGATGCTTCTTCGACTATGGAACCTGCGGATGCCTCTACCTTGGCTGGGTCCAGAACCGCTGTGCCGGCCCTGTCTTCTGAGGGTGTATTCATGCCTACCGATTTTCATATTAAACCGACTACTTCATTTCAAGCCAAAAATACAGAATTCCTCAGGCCTAAAGTTCACACTACGCCTAGAAAACGGATGACCAAGGTGCATTCTCAGGCCCACATGCCTCAAAAACCAATGATTAGAATGGCTGAAGATCTTATTACCTAAATTAGGGGAAGCCTTCCCTCTGAGACCTAGAACTGATTTTCCTTCTGATCCGGAATCTGATATCTCTGTTCCTTCTGACTACCTGGATTTACCCTTATCTACCTATGAGGAATCTGATGCAGCGGAGTCCATTCCCTCTGCTTCCCCTCTAGAAGATTTTTCTTTTGGTGAAACCTTGCATACCCTTAGGGAGCATTTCCGCTAGCAAAGCCAGGATTATTCTCAGTCCAAAGAGAGTTGGGGAATTTTTAAACCTGCCTCAGCACAGGCCTCTAGCTATCCCTCCTGTTCTGGAGAATGTAGATGTTTTCTTTGAATCCAGCCTTACCCCGGATACTTTGCCCCAGCTCCCAAGAAACCTGACAGGGACTATAGAGTACCTGAATCTCACAAATTCCTCTTCAAGAATCCTACTGCTAATCCAGGGACTATTTCCCAAGGACCAAAAGGCATTAAAGCTACTACTGCCATAAATCCTACCCCTTCTGACAGAGATTCTAGGGCTTTAGACAGATGGTGTAAGAAGGTATACACTTCTGCTACTCTGGCCATTAGGGCTTTAAATTGCCAGTTTCATATGTTAAAAGTTTCAGCAGCATATTATTTGGCTAATTAAACATAAAATTATGTTGATTCCTGACTGTGCTGAACACAAAGATTTACAAGAGTTAATGCATTCTGCTGACCAAGTTGGTAAACATACTGTGCAGTGTGGTTTTGATGCATTAGAAGCATCTTGCAGGGCTGCTGTCACTGGGTCTGTACGTAGAAGGCATGCTTGGCTTAAGCAACAAAACTTGCCAGATCATGTAAAAGCAAAATTACTGGATGCACCCTTAAACCAAGAGCACTTTTTTGGCAATAAAGCAGAAGTCGTCCTCAAAAAGATGGAGGAAAAAGCTAAATCTATGCAAACTGTTAATGATTTCTTACATGTACAGCCACCTAGATTCAGTAGGCATTGGCCTTCAAAGAACTGATTGTTTCCAGTCCCTTCCAGGCCTTCTCAGTCCAAACCCAGGGGCAGCAGACCACCAAGACTTCAGTCTCAGACTGTGCACAGATCAAAGCAGTGGAGGGCTCCCACGTCCAAAGCAGGGAGTAGTAAGCCACCCCGTATGGTAAAATTGCACAATTACTCATCCTCAACTCCTCCAAGCCTTGCTCAACTACTTGCAACTTGAGGAGGAAAGCTCGCCCTGCATGCAAAAAACTGGGAATACATTACCCAAGACAAATGGGTTTTAAACAGTTTCCCTAGGATACAGATTCCACTTCCACTCACTCCCAACCCTAAGTGGATGGCCAGAACTCCCCGCAAACCAGTGGGCAGAGGCCCAAAAACAAGATGTTCATAGTGTTACCCTGTTGCAGTCATCACACTTGGGTTATCCTGTCGTCAGGCGGTCCCGCATTTGGCCGGAATTCCAAAGTCTTGGTCCGGCGTCGGTTGCTGTCGCTTCTTCCCTGACGTCAGTGTGCCAGGGGTATATATAATGCATCCGACGCCATTTTCTTCCATCTTTCTTGCTGCGCAGTGCCTGAAGCAGAAGCAGTTCGCAAGTGCCAGTCGGCCGACTCCTGAGATTTTCGAAGTCGAATTTCAGATCCGAAGTCTTCAATAAAGCTAAGTACCCCGTTGGGGAAACTTTTCTTGCCTCAGACCGATGTCAGAAAAAGTTACCAATTGTATTTCTTGTGGGAAGCAGATACCTCATAAGGATCTTCATTCTTGCTGCATACCTTGCCTAGGCCCAGACCACAACGTCACTGGTTGTCGTTTTTGTGCTAGGTTTAATAAGCGTACTATTAAAAGACGCTTTGACTTAGCATGACACTACTTTGGTAGAAAATTTAACTACACTATGCCGTCGGAGCAACCGACTACGGGCGTGCACAAAAAACGCAAGGATAAGGACAGGCAGCCTAGACCCAAGCCAGACTCCGAGGCCTCGGCTGGTCTGGTCACCGGTTCACCGATCTTCAGTGAGGCTCCGACGCAGCCCCTGACTACCGAAGATCTGGAACCCGAGACCGCTTCGGAGCTTTTGTCGGAAAGTACTAGGCCGACGCAGCCATTTTGTTTAGCCCCTACCGACGACACTGCTGATAGAGATGTCGGTACTGCAGAAACACCTTCGGTTTCTGAAGGCGTCTTCAGACAGACAACGCTCACCATAAAAACGTTTCCTAAGACTAAGATTCCTATTTAAAACGACTGCACTTCAGTCTCCAGTTCAAGGCCCCATGCCTAAGAAGCAGATGCTCAAAATGGCTGAAGAGTTGATCTCTTTAATCAGGGGTTCCCAACCCTCACCCGACAGAAGGCCTAGACAAGAGGAAGATTATGCCTCCTCTGAACAAGTGTCTATTTCCTCAGGCTCCTCTGAGGACCAAGATTACTCCTTCTCCCCTTATGAAGATTCTGATGCTGAGGATTCTATTCCCTCAGCTTCTCCTCCTGAAGACTACTCCTTTGGGGAAACTTTACACACTGAGGGAACATTTTCACTGGGAAGGTCAGGACTACTCTGACTCAAAGAAAAGGCTCAGAGTTTCCTTTACTCCCCCAGCACAGACCATTTGCCATCCCCCCAGTTTTAGACATTGTGGATGATATTTACTTAGAATCCAATTTGAATCCAGATTCTTTGCCTCCTGCTCCAGCCAAACCTGACAGATACTATAGAGTGCCTGATTCCCACAAATTCCTTTATAAAAGCCCTGTTGCTGATCCAGAGACCATCTCCCAGGGTCCCAAAGGGGCTAAGGCTTCTATGGCAAAAAATCCTGTACCCTCTGAAAGGGACTCCAGAGCACTAGACAGGTGGGTGAAAAAGGTTTACACCTCAGCCACTCTAGCTATGAGGGCACTAAATTACCAATTCCACATGCTAAAATATCAGCAATTTCTAATGTCTCAGTTAAAACAAAAAATGAGCACACTCCCTCAGCAGTCTGAATTGAAAGAAATGCAGGATCTCTTGCATGCAACTGAACAGGTGGGCAAACATACTTTACAATGTGGGTTTGATTCTTTGGAGGCTTCCTGCAGAGCAGCTGTCACTGGGTTTGTTATACGTAGGCATGCTTGGTTAAAGGAACAAACTCTGCTTGATCATGTTAAAGCAAAGCTTCTAGATGCTCCCTTACAACAGGATGTTCTTTTTGTAGTTAAAGCAGAAGAAGTCTTAAAGAAAATGGAGGATAAGGCAAAATCTATGTAGACAGTCAAAGATTTTATACAGGTACAGCCCCCTCGCTTCAGCAGAAATTGGCCAACAAAATATTTGTCCTTTCCAGCTACTGACAGACCACAGAGGGGTAAATACAGGCGTCCAAGAGGCAGATGACAACCACAGGCCCAGTACAAACCTCGACAATAGGGCACTGCAACACAGAAGGGAGGCGAAGACAGGTCCCAGACTACCAGAAAGCAAACTCAATGATTTGCACCTCATCTGGCCAAAGAACTGTATCTTGACAGCCCCCTTGGGAGGAAAACTCGCACTTTTTTCAGACAACTGGCACATTGTCACAAAGGACAAATGGGTCCTAGACATAATTTCACGAGGATACAGATTCCACTTTCACACCTTGCCAATGAAAAGAGGAATGCCAAACCTGCCACAAAATCAATGGGCAGAGGCACAAAAACAAATTACAGCTCTCATGGACATGAGCGCCATTGAACTGGTACCTACTCAAGAGCAAGGCCAAGGATTTTACTCAAGACTCTTTCTAGTTCCCAGAAAGGACAATGCCTGGAGACCAATTCTGGACCTTTCAGTTTTAAACACCTTCTTACAAGTACCCAAATTCAAGATGCTAACACTACAGCAGCTTCTTCCCATGTTGGGCAAGAAAGCATGGCTAGTAACGTTGGACCTCAAGGAGGCATGCCTGCATGTCCCTATCAAAGTTGCAGAAGATACCTCCGCTTCATTGCAGGTTCAACCCATTACCAATTCTCTGCACTGCCCTTTGGCTTATCTACTGCGCCCAGGGTCTTCACAAAATGCCTGGCACCAGTAATTGCATACTGCAGACAAAGAGGAATTCAAATATACCCATACCTGGATGACTGCCTCATCCAAGCAGAAAGCAAGGACATCCTCTTACAACATCTGGCTTTTGTAAAACATCTTCTAAGTTGCCTGGGGTACACAGTAAACAAAAAGAAATCAAAACTACTATCCTCACAAAATATGACATTCCTGGGTGCCAGCTTGAATACAACGGCCCAGAAGGCCTACCTGATGCCAGACAACAACTACAACTGACTCAAAATTCTGCAGGCCTTGGGCTTCATGGCATGTTGCATACTACTAATACCATTTGCAAAGCTGCATATGAGGAAATTACAGTGGTAACTAAAAAGCATATGGTCTCAACACAGCCACAGCTTGGACACAACAATAGCTCTCATTCCCTGCCTACAACAGGAGTTTCTATGGTGGTCACAGGCATGTCACCTCAACAAGGGTCAGCCTTTCACCTTGCCCCCAGCCAGGCAAACTATGACAACAGATGCATCGGACTACGCATGGGGGGCACACATGGCAGGACAGTGCGTTCAAGGCATATGGACTGCAGACCAAAGGAATCTGCACATCAATCAAAAAGAGATGCTAGCTGTACAGAATGCTCTGACAGCCTTCAAGAATCTATTACATCCAGGACAACTTACAATAAGGACGGACAACACCACAGTAATGTGGTACATAAACAAACAAGGGGGTACACACTCCTACCCTCTATGCAGGCAAGCAATGACCTACCTTATCTTACCAAGTTCAGTTACAAGCTCAGTTCCTGCCAGGAACAAAGAACACATTGGCAGATGACCTCAGTAGAAACATCATGGATCCCCACGAGTGGAAACTGGATCCACAAGTATTTACGATGATAACTCAAAAATGGGACCTTCCAGACATGGACCTGTTTGCCAGTCCTCAAAACTATCAACTAACAAAATTTTGTACAAGGACACTGCACCATCAAGCTTGGAAAGTGGACGCACTCTCATTCAGTTGGAAAAACCTGACAGTATATGCATTCCCTCCATTGCCTCTCCTCACAAAGGTGCTTCTGAAAGTCAGAAAGGAGAGACCACGACTGATACTCCTAGCCCCAGACTGGCCACGCCGGCACTGGTACCCACTATTGAGGAATATGGCCCAGGGCCCACCTTGGATTTTACCACAAATTGCCCATTTGCTCACACAGCAAAACAATCAGATTCTTCACAGCCAGCTCAAACCCTTAAATCTGGCTGCATGGCAGATCACCTAAGCATCCAGCCAGCTCCTCTTTCCCAAGCAGTTATGGATGTTATTCTGGAAGCTAGGAGGCCCAGCACCAGGAAGGCCTATTCAGATAAATGGAAAAGGTTTTGCGCCTGGAACCAAGCTAAAGGCCAAAACAACCTTCAGCCTCACATGCCTCAGATTCTTCAGTATTTAACTGAGATGTTGCACAAAGGACTTTCTTTTTCTTCCATTAAATCCATGCATCAGCTATTTCAGCCCACTACAACACGGATCCACCCTTATTTTTGCATCCACTTCTAAGGCAGTTTCTCAGAGGGGCAAAAAACATTAGGCCCCCCAGGAGAGCACCCACACCAACATGGGACCTCAATTTTGTTCTGGAAAAACTTGCGCTACCTCCCTTTGAACCAGCTTTCTCTGCAGGTCTACAGTTTCTATCATGGAAGACTGCCCTGCTGCTAGCAATAACTTCATCTAGAAGAGTCTCAGAGCTGCAGGCACTAATGGCAGTGGAACCTTTCCTCATTTTCCATCAAGACAGAGTTTCTCTACGAACTAATCCTTCCTTCATGCCTAAGGTGGTTTCCAGTGTGGCTTTAAATCAAACCATCCACTTACCCACCTTCTTCCCAAATCCACAGAACAAAGGAGAACGACTCCTGCATTCCTTGGACATTCACAGGCAACTTCGTTACTACTTGGAATAAACTAATGCTTTCAGAAAATCTGACCAGCTCTTTGTATCCTATGCTGCAGCTTCACAAGGGAAGGCTATATCAAAACAAACCATTTCCAAATAGGACATTGCATTCGTTTTTGCTATATCCATCATGGAAAACCAGTTCCTGCTACCATTAGGCCCCACTCTTCCAGGGCAACAGCTACATCTACAGCCTTCTTCAGGGGGGTTCCAACCAAGGAGATTTTGGAAGCTGCAACTTGGAGTTCAGTACACACATTTACCAAACACGATCACTTACCTCTTTACTCTAAGACTAGAGCTGGCTTCGCCACTGCAGTTCTACAGGGCCTTCTAGCCTCCTCTAACCCTCTAAAACTCCTCCACCCATCCTTAGCTTTGGGATTCTACGCAAGTGTGATGACTGCAGCAGGGTAACACGATGAACATAGTACAGTTTTGTACCTACCATAAATGTAGATGTTAGAGTGTACACCCTGCTGCAGTCCAGGTTACCCTCCCTCCATCCTCTCAGATCTAACTGGCTAAATCTCTACAATGCCTTCCTGATGTATTTGCTTATAGCTGGAGGGATTTTGTGTTTGTGCAAAAATTACTTAATTTGGTACTGATTACTGACCACCTTTTTGGGGGCACCTGACATCTGGGGCAAGAAAAACTGAAGAAAATGGCGTCGGATGCATTATATATACCCCTGGCTCACTGACGTCAGGGAAGAAGTGACAGCAACCGATGCCGGACCAAGACTTTGGAATTCCGGCCGACTGTGGGACCGCCTGACGACAGGATAACCCAAGTGTGATAACTGCAGCAGGGTGTACACTCGAACATTTACATTTATGGTAGGTACAAAACTGTACTTTTTCTCTCTCCTCAGCATCAAGGCTATTCAACCTGTCCCAGCAGAACAAAGGGGACAAGATTTTTATTCAAGACTGTTCCTGTTTCCCAGGAAAGAAAACTCCTGGCGTCATATCCTGGATCTGTCTATTCTTAACACCTTTCTGGTCGTTCCAAAATTCAAAATAGTGACTCTTCAACAGCTTCTTCCTGTGCTAGCCAAGGATGCCTGGCTTGCAACCCTAGACTTAAAAGAATCTTAACTGCACATCCCAATAAGGGAATCTTGCAGGAAATTCCTATGCTTCAGGGAACGCTCCATGCACTATCAGTTCTCTGCACTTCATTTTGGCTTATCTACTGCGCCCAGGGTATTCACAAAAGTGCCTAGCTCCAGCCATTGTATTTTGCGGGCAGATAAATATTCAGATTTACCCATACTTGGACGATTGCCTGATTCAGGCGGAAAGTCAGGACTTGCTATCACAGCACCTGGCATTTTGAGAGACTTCTAACTTCACTGGGGTACACCATCAACAAGATGAAATCACACCTAGTACCCTGCCAACAGATTGTATTCCTGGGATCAAGCTTGAACACAACTTAAAAGATGGCATTCCTCACTCCAGCGAAACACATTTGACAACCTACTTCAACCTACTGGCCACAAAAACCCAGCTATCTGCAAGGAAAATACTGCAAGCTCTGGGGTTCATGGCCTCTTGCATTCTGGTAATTTCATATGCAAGACTGCATATAAGGAAACTTCAATGGTATCTAAAAAGTCTATGGTGTCAACATTCTCAGGACCTGGAAACAATTCCTATCATTCTTTGTCTAAGGGCAGAGTTCATTTGGTGGACAGAGGCCTGCAACCAAAACAAGGGACTTCCTTTCACTCTATCCCCTGCTGCCCAAACCCTAACAGGTGCATCAGACTATGCATGGGGAGGCTGACATGGTAGGGCAGTGCATTCATGGCAAATGGAACCCAAAGCAGATGCACCTGCATATCAATCAAAAAGAAATTAGCTTTACAGAATGCTCTGACAACCTTCAAAGACCTTATTCTTCCAGGGCAACTATTGGTAAAAACTGACTGCACCACCGTTATGTGGCACATAAATAAGCAGGGGGGAACCCATTACTACCCACTCTGCAGACTAGCCATGGCTCTGTGGAACACAGCCTTGAGCAACCAAGTGCACCTACAAGCTCAATTCCTGCCAGGCAAACTAAATTCACTGGCAGACGACTTGAGCAGAAATCTCATGGACCCACATGAATGGAAACTGGACTCCAAAATATTCAAGTTCTTGAGGAACAAATGGGGGACACCAGAGTTAGACCGGTTTGCCTCCCCTCAGAACTACCAATTGAACAAATACTGCACCAGAACTCCCCACTGTCAAGCTTGGAAAGCGGATGCCCTGTCCTTTACCTGGGAAAGACTCTCAGTCTATGCCTTTCCCCCTCTGCCTCTGCTCTCAAAGGCTCTACTAAAGATCAAATGGGACAAGCCAAGGACAATACTGATTGCAGCAGACTGGCCACGCCAGCACTGGTACCCTCTTTTACACAGTCTGACAGTGCTACAGCCAGCAGGCGGGCCAGATTCTCACCCTCAGCTTCAAACCCTGAACCTTGCAGCCTGGCTAATCCCCTGAGCTCACGTTTAGCAACCCTTAGTAAACAGGTGCTGGATGTCATTCTTGAGGCAAGGAAGCCTAGTACTAGAAAATCATATTCAGAAAAGTGGAAAAGATACTTTTCCTGGAGCCAGTCTCAAGTGATGGGCACAACGGTGCCCAGCTTACCTGATATACTAGATTACTTAACAGAAATGCTCCACTAGGGCCTAGTCTTCTCTTGAATTAAGATTCATGCCTCAGCCATATCAGCTCCTTATACTACTGAGCCACCCCTCTTCTCTCATCCACTGGTAAAACAATTCCTTAGCTGGGTCAAAAATTTGAGACCCCCCAGGAGAGCTCCCACTCCAACCTGGGACTTTAACTTTGTATTGGAAAAACTTACCCCCCCCCCCCTTTTGAACCAGCTGCTACAGCAGAGCTGAAATTCCTCTCTTGGAAAACAACTTTACTTTTAGCCATCACTTCAGCAAGAAGAGTGTTTGAACTGCAGGCCCTTATGGCAGTGGGAACCCTTCATTATCTTTCATGCGGACAGGGTTTCCCTCAGGACTAACCCATCTTTTATGTCCAAGGTGGTGTCTAATGTGGTCTTAAACCAGTCCATTTATTTTCATACTTTTTTCCTAATCCTCAGAATAAAGGGGGAAAGGATGCTGTATTCTCTGGACATGCACAGACAGCTTATATTCTCTTAGGACAGGACTAAGCTTCTCAGAAAATCTGACCAGCTGCTAGTCAGCTTTGCTGCAGGTTGAGGGGGGGGGGGGTCCATTTCAAACAAACCATTTCCAAATGGATAGCACACTGCATCCATTTCTGCTACAAGCACCATGGCAAACCTACCCCAAAGGGGAGAACACATTCAGCTAGGGCTACATCTACCTATACTGCATTTCTCAAAGGAGTCCCTACCAGGGACATCCTGGAAGCTGCAACCTGGGGCTCTCTACATACTTTCACCAAGCACTACCACTTGCCTATCTTTTCTAAATCCAGAGCTGGATTTGCCACAGCAGCCTTACAGGGCTTGATTGCTAGCCTTTAATGCTTCTTAATCTACCTCCCCCTTTTCTTAGCTTTGGGAATCAACCCAAATCTGATGACTGCAACAGTGAAACACGTACATAGTACAGTTGTGTACACTTACCGTAAATGTAGATGTTCGAGTGTATTCACTGTTGCAGTCCTGGTTACCCTCCCTCCAGCCCCTTGATTATCTCATTTTCACCCATCGTTTTGGTTTGGCATCTTATACTATGTGCATTTGCTTTTTGATGGGGGTGTTCCACACCATATAATTGCCTCCTATTGTCGGGGCACCTGACATATGGGGCAAGAAAAACTGATGTAATGGCATGATCTGCATGTTTTATCTACCCCTGATGATCTGACATAGTGGAAGAAGCGACAGCATCTGACGCAGAAATCCCAAGACTGGTGTTCAGGCTGGCTGAGGGCTACCTGCAGGCAGATAACCGAAATGTGATGACTGCAACAGTGAATACATTCGAACATCTACATTTATGTTAAGTATACACAACTGTACTTCATTCCCTAAAATAATTTTCCAAGTTTCACTGATTATTTTTCTAATCAAAGGCCCATCAATACTCATAGGTACAGGAAAAGCATGCTTTAACATCTTTTCCACTTTTCCATTACACTTGTGTCATTAGTCTAATGTTAATCCATCACTAGCTGACGCACTGAACATATTCTACATGATTTCTAAGAATGATATTTATAAGTTACATAATATTGGTAGGTATATTAAAAGGAACTTTGAAAGAAACTTGACGGAAGAACAGACAGTGGCTTTGGGACATTTTCTTATAGTGACGTCAGATGCATGAAAACAGACAAGGGGCAGGGCCTGGTCATTATGAATGTTGCCAAGTATAATGAAATCATAGTTAATATGTTGGCTGATACAGACAAATACAAAAAGGTTTCTAGAGATGTAGTTAATAAGAAGATGTGATAGTGTTCGATCTCGCCGTTTGTTCTTACACATGGGTTCGGAGCCGATCCTCGGCTCCGTGTCGGCCGCTTGCAAGCTCTGCATCGAGAAGAAGCTCGAGACAACCTAATACCCACAATCCCCCTCTGCCTTTACCTCAGATCTAGTTTGCCGCTGCTGCGTTCGCATCACTGGGTCGAGCTCGAGCACCTTCAGATAAGATTTAACTTTTATTGTTATATTTTTCAGGAAATATTATTCTAAAAGTAGTATTAAGTGACATAGTGTATGTGTGTGTGGTAAGGTAGAATTTCTCGGTTCCGTTAAGTTTATTTAAACTTATCAGAGTTTTTCGGGGCCTACCACCCCTTACTTAGATTTGACAACCGGACTGACCTTTTATTATCGGATTCGACATTTTCACTGGACTTGTCTTATTTACTGGACTTGACTTTTTTCTCTTTATCTGATTTAACTTTACGATGTCTGAGAAAGCTAAATCGGGTTTTAAACGTTGCCAATGTGGGCAAAAGATGTCAGTTACTGACAACCATAGTTCCTGTGTCTACTGTCTTGGCCCTCTCCACTTGCAAGAGGACTGTTCAATTTGTCACTCTTTCAGTGGGAGGGTCATGACAGATAGGCGCAGGAAACTCATGGACAGGGGGTTGTTAAAACCTACCTTTCAGGAGGCTCTGGATGCTTCAGACCAGGCATCCAAATCCTCGAAGGAATCGAAGACATCGGAGCCCAGGTCATCGGCTCCGAGCTCTTCGAGTAAAGTTAGATCACCGGTTCCACAGACTTCGGGGCCGAGTGTTCAACTGTTGACAGTTTCTGAGCCTCGAGTCTTGGAACCGGTGATGGAGCTCCCTCCACCGACTCTGTTGAGGTCGGCTCCGTCTTCGATACCTTCGACTCGTTCTTCCAGACCTCTCTCCGACACCGATGTAGACCATGTGGTGCAGAAGTTAATGGAGAATACGGTCTTATCCAAGCTCATCTCGGTCTCCTCTCAGTTGGTGTCGAGACTTGAAGGCCTTCCACTTTCTCCATCTGTTCCTCCTCCGAGACCTGTCCAGTCTTCGGAGCCGGAAGAAACTGAGCTGCTGATTGTGGAGCCCTCGGTGCCAGAACCGTCTTTTTCTCGGTCGGCTCCGTTCACCTCGACTCCGTCCGATCCGGTACCGGAGTCTCGGAGCCGAAGATCCATCCTTGGTTCCAGGACCGAGAGTCGGACCGATGTTTCGGTTCCGACACTCCCTCTCGGGGCCTCGGCGCGGATCGACTCGGTTCCGTCCTCGGGGTCGATGCCTTCGGTGCCTGTTTCGGGGATTCTTCGCATTTCTTTGGAACCGGGAGATACCTCGACTCGGGGCTTTCGACCTCATGAGGAAGGTGTTGTCTACCCAGACAACCACATCAGCAGAAACAGCTTCTCCTCCCCATAAAGGACCGTTATCCTCCTCTGCACCCACGGCTACATCTAAGCGTCGAGCACCGGTGTCTCAGCCACCCCTGGAGGGTGCCCCCTCTTCCTCGGAGGCTTCTTCGGATGCTCCCCACGAAGAAGTCCCTAGGAAAAGATTGTGTAAGAGGAGACACTTAGATTCTCCACAAGAATCTTTGACATCCGATACTGACTTGGATGAGTCAGAAGGGTCCCCTAAGTCACCTTCAGAAGATGTCTCTTTTTCTGACATCTTGGAGATCCTAAAACAGAGAGGTGACTGGCAGTCCCTTCCCCCTTCTGAGGATGAGTCAGTCTTGCTGAAGGCATTTGGTGCTCGCCCTTCCTCCTCCTGGGTCACTCCGCCCTTCGATGAATTAATGGAGCTGATTGCTCGAAGGGCGTGGGAGGCTCCTGATACAGTGGAACCAGTCCCTAGGAAGCCTAATAAATACATCACTGCACCCCAGGACAAGGCTTATTTGACAAAAGGAGTTCCAGTGGACGCTATGGTGGTGGCAGCGGCCACGAAAAAGGAGATGTCGGAATCTTCCTCATCTGTCCATCCCCCTAATAAAGATTCTAGGACTATGGACAGGTATGGGAAGCGCATTTTTAGTTCAGCTGCTTTTTCTATGCGATCCCTGAACTATTTGATCCACTTTACACGGCTACAGAGGGATCTAGTCAAAGAGTTGGGAGATACCCTCCAGGGTACTACAGATGCTGCTGTTTCAGAGAAAGTGACAGCGCAACTTAATACCCTTACATCCATTGTAAACTCGTCCATGAGGCTGATCTCTTATGCAGCCGAAGGTTCGAGTAGGGCAGCAGCTTCAGCGATTGCTCTTCGTAGACAATCCTGGATGCGCTTATGTTCATTTGCGGAAGCCTTCAAGTCTTCCTTTACTAACGCCCCATTTGACGGTGCCACTCTCTTTGGCCCCAAAGTAAAGGAGACCCTTACCCGGTGTGAGCAGGAGGGAAAGACTCTGTCTGCTGTCGGAGTCCGTTTTTCCACCCCATCCAGACCGTACCCCAAAGGGCAACGTGGTGGAAAAATGTGGTTTCGAAAACCCCAAGGATCTTTCCCAGGCACACAGGGTGATGCCCCTTCTAGAGGCAGAGGAGGGGGCAGAGGTGGAAGACGCCACCCTGGCGGCAGAGGGGGTCCGCAGAATCAAGGTGACAGGGATACACTCCCTGGTAAACCTTTCCAGCACTCCTGAGAGGAGGCCCGACTGTCCTGCTCTGGAGGCAGTCGGGGGTCGCTTAGCTTTATACCCTCAGGCCTGGCAAAACATTACTACAGACAACTGGGTAAAAAGCGTTGTTACCAGAGGTTACAGAATACCATTTCTATCCAATCCCATTCCAAAGAAAAGACTCCCAGATGTGCCGCCCCATCTGCAAGAACCAGCAGCTATAGAAATTTCAAAGCTGCTAGAAAAAAAGTCATCCAACCAGTCCCAGCGGACCAAAGAGGATTCGGAACTTACTCAAGGTTCTTTTTAGTTCCAAAGAAGACAGGGGACTGGAGGCCCATTCTGGACCTAAGCAACCTCAATACCTTCGTCAGGAAAGAAAAGTTCCGAATGGTCACGCTTCAATCGATCCTTCCATTCTTACAGAAGGACGACTGGATGTGCTCAATAGATCTGAAGGACGCATACTACCACATCAAGATGGCCAGGGCATCCAGAGATCATTTGCGCGTCCGGCTGGGAGCCAGTCACTTTCAGTTTCGAGCCCTGCCCTTTGGTCTGACCTCAGCCCCCAGGGTCTTCACCAAATGCATGGCAGTGGTAGCGTCTCACTTGAGACGCCTAGGATTCCAGGTGTTTCCGTATCTGGACGACTGGCTCCTTTCTGCCACCACCCAGCGTCAACTGGTACGGGCCAGAGATTACACTCTTCAACTGTGTGTTCACCTCGGAATTTCCGTAAACTTCGGAAAATCTTTACTACAGCCATCACAGCGTATCTTATTCATAGGAGCGGAATTAGATACACATCAGTTAATTCTAAGGCTTCCTCCAGAAAGGATACTTTCACTTCAGACTCGCATACATCTTCTGTCGTCCAGAAAATCCCCAGCAAAACTGGTACTGAAGGTTTTGGGACTCATGGCAGCTTCTCTTATTGCGATACCCTTGGGAAGACTACACATGAGAGTCCTGCAATGGCTACTGTTTGCACAATGGTCGTTCCAACAGCTACCTCTGACACACGAAATTCTTATAACGAATGCATGCAAATCACACCTAGTCTGGTGGCTTCAGACTTGCAACCTTTCCAGAGGAAGACCATTTGTGCTACCCACGCCGACAGCTACGGTGACCACGGACGCTTCCCTGATAGGGTGGGGGGGCATCTTTCAGGGACAGACAGTCCAAGGCGAATGGACCAATTTAGAGTACAATCTGCACATCAATGTTCTGGAGTTGAGGGCAGTGTTTCTAGCGTTGCAACACTTTGCTCCCCTTCTTCCTCTAGGGACTATTGCAGTTCAGACGGACAACATGTCTGTAGTCTGGTACATAAACAAGCAGGGGGGAACCAAGTCCTATCAGCTATGCAGAGAGGCCATGAGAATCTGGCAATGGGCGGAGTCCACGGGTCGCTTTCTGATAGCAACGCACATCCCGGGGTCATCCAACGTCATAGCCGACAGGCTGAGCAGAGCAATCCTGTTACCGCACGAGTGGTCCCTAAATCAGTCAGTTGCGAAAAAGATTTTTCGCAAGTGGGGCCAGCCTTCCTGCGATCTGTTTGCGTCTCCAATGAATGCCAAATGCAGGAGCTACTTTGCCCTATTACCCCCTCCAGGGGAAGTCCCCAGGGACGCACTGATTCACGATTGGCCCCCGGGTCTCCTGTACGCATTTCCTCCTTTTCCCCTGATCACAAAGTTTCTCCAGAAAGCCAACAACCTACACAGGACAATAATCCTCATTGCCCCATTCTGGTCTCGTCAAATTTGGTTCCCCTTCCTCATGACACACTGCATTCGGGGGCCTTGGATCCTGGACCCAGAGCCAGATCTATTGACTCACTCGTCAGGGGCTCCCCACCCCTCGCTCTTGTCCCTCCATCTAGCAGCTTGGCTGCTGCAATTCCCTACCTAGCCAGGTCTGATCTTCTTTCACCTGCAGTTCAGAATATATTAGTGGCTTCTCATAAAGCTTCCACTACTAAAACATATACTAGTAAATGGAAACGCTTTGTATTCTGGGCAAATGCACAGCAAGTGGACCCTGTCATAGCTCCTTTGAATAAAATTTTAGAGTTTTTAGCAGAATTGTTCCACCAGGGTGCTTCTCCTGCCACTTTAAGAGTTCAATTGGCTGCCATTTCTAATTTCCATGTGGAAGAATGTGGGGCTCCTGTTATGGCCCACAGACTTTGTAAAGCTTTTTTAAAAGTGTCTTTTCATATTAGACCACCAATTTGATCTCCTACGTCACCTTGGAGTCTAAACTTATTATTATCTAAGTTGATGCTGCCCCCCTTTGAACCAGCCTCCTCTTGTCCATTGAAATTTTTGTCATGGAAGACCCTCTTTTTGGTAGCCATTACATCCGCTAGGCGAGTATCTGAACTTCAAGCTCTCTCCATTAAACACCCTTATTTGATCTTTCACTCTGACAGAGTTTCTCTTCGCACTAATTCATCCTTCCTTCCTAAAGTCTGCTCTATTAACAATATTAATCAGTCCATTGAATTACCCACCTTCTTCAAGAATCACTCCAATAAAATGGAGTATGTTACACAAATTAGATGTCCACAGACAACTGAGGTTTTACTTGGATAGAACAAAAGATCACAGGAAATCTGATCAACTTTTTGTAGCCTTTGCTGATAGCAGAAAAGGAGTAGCGGTTACTAAAAGAACTCTTTCTAAATGGTTAACTGATTGTATCATCTATGTTTATGATTCTTCAAATCAAACTCTCTTGGACAAACCCAAAGGACATTCCACAAGATCAGTCTCTACATCCCTGGCTCATGCGGCTCGCCTACCATTAGACGCTATTTGTGCGGCTGCTACTTGGTCTAAACCACATACATTCATTTCTCATTACAAGGTAGACAAGGTTTCTAGGGACAGGGCAACCTTTGGTTCCACTGTACTCAAGAACGTCCTTCCGTGAGTTCCTCAGGAACATGGAGCTAGGGATGCTACCCATGTGTAAGAACAAACGGCGAGATCGAACACTATCACATATAGAAGTTATGTCCTTACCATAACGTTCCATGTGGAGTGTTCATCTCGCCTTTGTTCTTACATTACCACCCTCCCACCCTTAGGAAGAACGTTCACTTTGGTGTCTGGTCTGGAGTATTCTGCTTCTGCATTGCAGTAGTTGTATATATGGATTACATGTGTGTGTGTATATATATATATATATATATATATATATATGTATGTATATATATAGATAATTATTTTTTGTGTCTATGTGATTTTGGCATGAGTGTTTTTCTCTCTGACTGCTGGTTTGCTTGCAAACTAGATCTGAGGTAAAGGCAGAGGGGGATTGTGGGTATTAGGTTGTCTCGAGCTTCTTCTCGATGCAGAGCTTGCAAGCGGCCGACACGGAGCCGAGGATCGGCTCCGAACCCATGTGTAAGAACAAAGGCGAGATGAACACTCCACATGGAACGTTATGGTAAGGACATAACTTCTATTTTCAAGAAGTTGATCTAATTTTATTAGATTTCTTACATCAACAGTATATCACAATTGATCTTTTTGAATTTTTTAATGTTGAACAGCCACAGCTGGGGGCATTGTTCAGAATTCCCAAAATACATCAAGATATTGAACATCCCCCCTTCAGACCAATAGTGTCTGGTCCACGAAGTAAAGCATCAAAAATGTCTATTTACCTAGATGAAATACTTAATCATATAGTACAGAACAGTAAATGGTTTATGAAAGACTCATGGATGGTTTTAGATGTGCTAAGGCTATATGAATTTCATGGGGACGAAACCATGCTGTGTACATTTGATATTTGTTATTTATACACTGTGTTAGAACAAACAGAGGGTATAGAATTTGATGCTTTATCTAGACAGACACACATTGTCTCACAAGACATTTTTGTGGTTTGCCAGCTTATGGAGGTAGTGTTAATGAACCATTTCTTTGTGTGGAGAGGGAGTTTACCAACAAACAAGTGGAGTTGTGATGGGTGCACATTTTGCACCAGTGTTTGCCAACTTGGTTATGTGTTGGTAGGAACTTGAATTTCTCACAAAATTTAAATGGTTCAAGTATGTACGGTACTATAAACAATTCATTGATGACATGTTTTTTATTTAGTAGAGAAGACCTTGAGGATTTTCTTAGTGAACTTAATGGGACTTGACTCAAATTTACCATAGGTAATATTGGAGTGGAAGTACACTTTCTTGATATTAAAATAGGAATTGATTTTAAAAGAGAATTTGGTAGCAACGTCTATCGTAAAAAAACATTCACTAATAATTATCTACACTTTGAAAGTTATCCAAAACATATGAAGATCAATGTCTTTAAAGGACAAGTAATAAGGCTTAGTAGGATGATTAGTGAAGAAAATAATTTTACTAGTGAATTAAATTTTCTTAAACCGTTATTTATTGATAGAGTACATGATCAAGGAGATCTTGATGGAAGTTATTGATTATATTATAAAAAACAGAAGGGTTAGGTTTTCCCCTATTTTAAAGGTTTGATTTCAGACTGACACAAATAAGTGTAATGATGCAGGGAAGGATATGTTAAAGCATGCTTTTCCTGTACCCAAGTATTGATGGGCCTATGATTAGAAAAATAATTAGTGAAAATTGGAAAATTATTTTAGGGAATGAAGAACTGAGTAAGGTAGTGGGAATCCAGCCGAGATTTATATATATAAAAAAAAAAAATTAAAGGAATTATTGGAGAGTGGACCTAAGTTTGAAAAGGGAAAAGATAATTTTACCCATTTTTGGTAAATTCCATGTACTAATTGCACTCAGTGTAGCTTTATCGTGGGAGTACATAGTCATCATTTTAAGTACTTAAATTATACCCTAATAGCAAAGAGACAATATAATTGCCAAAGTGAGGGACTGGTGTATCTTGCAGTGTGCTCCAGCTGTGAGAATTTTTATATAGGTAAAACTATAAGAAAATTGACTCAGAGTTAGAGAGCATATGTTAGCTATTTAAAAAAGGACCTAAGCAGTGCTTTAGCTAAGCACTCGGTGAAGTGTACAAATTTTAAGAAATTCACTTTGGAGTAGAAAAAGTTAATGGGGACAAATTCATTGGTTCTTTTAATCATTTTCGAGTTAAAATGGCAGATCTTTTTTTTAAGGGTGGATATAAGACAAGGTATAAATAGGTTCATAGGTAGGTACTAGGCTATTGGCCCTAGGGCCTATGTAAGCCTAGCCAAACGGTACCCTGGCTTTTGCGACCCAAGAAAATTATTTTCCTGTGCCCCTGTCAAGCAGAACCACAGAAGTGATACCCGGGGTGAATTTCCTATCGCCCATCCAGTCATCAAGATTTTTTTTGAAGTGTGCTAATGAGGAGCTTGTTTGATATAGATAGGTAGTTTGTTCCAGAGTATGGGAAGTCTGAGATAAGAATCTATCCCTCCAGCATGTTCTGTTTATTGTGGTGACAAGGTTTAGGTCCCTAGAGCGTGTAGCTCGGAGGGATTGGGATTTATTTACGTGAAAAGTCATTTTAAATTAGGTTAGTAACTAATTTTTAGTAGTGTAATTTAAATATATTTTTACAAACATATATACACATTTTTTGATAGGAACAAGCAGTAGTCTTTTTATGTTTATATTTATACGGTTAGGTAGACATATGTATATACATTTATACTTGTTTTCTCACTGTACATTAAGTATTAGTTGAGGAAATGATTTCATAATTGATGTTTTTACAAAAGGAAATGGTTGTAATTCTTCTTTAGTTCTGTAGAAATTCTGTAATAAATGGGACAAAAGCGCTCAGCTTTACTCTGGCTCCAGTGTGGTTTGTTTTTATTAGTTTTCTTTTGCTTTTTGGTTATTTCAGCCTGAAACTTTGCTTTGGTGGATTTTATTAAGCTCCTGAATTTTGTTTATGATTAAGGCTATATTGTTCTGGGAATTACTCTTACTTTTGGTCAAAATTCTCAGTTTACTGTAAAGCTTATTGATGATATAGTTTCACCACTGGTAATTTGTTCCTTGGGTTTGCCTTGTGCTTGTTCCTGCAGGGTAAGTTTACATCTGTGTAGCTGTTTGTGTGCTGGTATAGTGTGGTGGTGGATGTTTCTTTTCATTCAGTGGCATTAACTTTGATGAGGATTTGAAACTTGCCGGTGTGTCTTAGATATTTCTAAAGGAATATTGGGTGGAAAGAGTCCCTGTTTTTTGAAGGAGACTGCTTTATAGTCGGACCTAAAAAGTGACAAAGATATGCAAGGGATGGTGCAAGTTGTCCCTATATTACTAAGATCCAAGATAATCCTTATAGGCATTCTGATTGTTCCAGGGTGTTTGTGTTGACAAAAGTCCAGAAATCTCTGTGCTTTTGCACAAGTTGGGGGGGGGGGGTGTATGTTTCCCAGTCCATAGTTAGACAGTTTAGATAGTCTGGGAAAATAGTGTTGTTGTGTCTTTCGGCTTTTCCCGGTTAGGGGTCGCCATAGCAGAACTCTGGTCCGCTAATGATTAGTAGTTGATTTTTATGTGCCGAGTTACCAGCCCTGATGCACACGCCCATTCATGCATGTCTCCACGCAAAAGACGCTCTAGCTGAGAATCGAACCGGACAGTGTCTTACTGTGAGGCGCCAATGCTACCGCAGCACCACCAGTCTGAGAAAATAGTATTGAGTAAAATATTGAGTGATCAGTTCCTGTAGGTAGGTGGTGTGGCTTTCTTGGGTTATAGAGGGAGTTCTGTAATTAGCTGATACATTGGTACTGGACCTTTCTAATGGTTAATTGGATATGAAGAAGCTCTCCTGCATCATACTGTTTTGCCAGCCTTGATATGAGCCTCTTCTGAATGTAGCTAGTCTAAACATGTGGAAGCCATTCTAGCCCTGTACAGTTGGCACACTGTGTCAGTCACTATGCAGACATCTACATCCTCCAAGTTTTGGAGGGCTTGCTAGGGATTGGAGTTTTATATCCAGGCTCCTAGCATTGATCAGTAACACCTTCTTTTTTCCTTTGCTTCATTATGTTGTAGGTTTATCAGGTTGGCATTACTTAAAAAAGCACTATGGTTCATAGGTTGGTACTAGACTTTCGGCCCTAGGGCCTATACAAGCCTAGCAATAACAATTCCCTGGCTATTTCTTCCCACACTATTTACTTCCCTGGGCACCTGTCTAGCAGGGTGACTGACGTGATCCCCGGGGTGAATTTCCTTTCTCCCATCCAGTCATCAAGGTTCCTTTTGAAGAGGGCCAAAGAGGCTCTCTGCTTGACATGTATGGGCAGTCTATTCCAGAGTCTGGGGAGTCTCTGGGTCAGGAACCTATCCCTCCAGCATGTTTTGTTTATTGTAATGACAAGATTTAGATCCCTGGAGCGTGTGGCTCTAAGGTATTGGGATTTCTTTAAGTGTAGCATGTCCACCAGCTCTGGGTTTGACATGGCCTTGTATGTTAAGCAGAGATCGCCTCTGAGTAGACGATGTGCGACAGAGTATAGCTGGAGTTTTTTAAGGCGGTCAGCATAGGGCATCTGCTTTAGGCCTGTGATTCTTTTAGTGAGGTATTTCTGCGGCCTTTCCAGTTGTTGCAGATGTCTTGAGAGGTACATACCAAGTGGGGCGTTGTATTCTATAATAGGTCTAATGAGGGATGAGTACAGTGGGACAATGACCTCCTTTTTTCTGGATGAAAAGCCCTTAGTGATGAGGGTGTGCCACATAGAAGGATTTCCTGACTGTTGTGGCGATGTGGTTATTGAAGGTGAGACCACTGTCCACCTGTGTCCCCAAGTCTCTTATCACACTTTCGGTGTTTAGTGTACTGCCACCTGTGTGATAATTCATGGGTACATGTTTTTCCCAAAGTGGATAACTATACATTTCTTGGCATTGAGCTTGACCCCATGGCTCTGGCACCAAGCATCTGTTTCTGTAAGGCCCTTTTGTAGAGTATCCACATCATTTGGGGATTCAATAATTGCTCCCAGTTTGCAGTCATCTGCGAACTTTGTTAGCCAGAATCCTTTAGTGTTGGCCTGTACTTCAGAGAAGTAGATGCCAAACAAGAGAGGTCCCAGGACTGAACCCTGAGGTACTCCACTTGTCTGGAGCTGGATTTGGAGTCCACTACTTTTACAGTGTGGGTTCTGTCAGTAAGCCAGTTGGCAACCCGTCGAGTGACGTAGGGATTAATGCCCAGCTTAGTAAGTTTATCTATGATTCCAGACTGGGGGATGGTGTCAAAGGCCTTGGCGAGGTCCAGATAGGCTGTGTGGACTGCCTTACCCTCGTCCACGGCTCTGGACACCGATTCGAAGAAGTCAATAAGGTTCAGAGGACAAGATCGGCCCTTCACGAGCCCAAACCTGGTGGGGTCTAGTGTTTTAAGGTTTGCAGTATCTTTGTTTAAAACTTCCATGATAATACGTTCCATGGCCTTGCAGATCAGGCTCGTCAGACTGATGGGGTGGTAGTTCCTGGGATCCAAGGCAGATCCCCCTTGTGGAGTGGGATAACTGTAGCTGTGCGCCACTCAGTGGGCACGAAGCCTGAGGTGAGGGTATGATTAAACATGACACTTGGTGCCAGTTCATTTTGTAGTTCATGTAGTACACAGACCGGGATGTCATCTGGTCCAGTGGATGCTGTATTCTTATCTTTGGAGAGTGTGTTTTTTTTTTACCTATGTGGCAAACTTCCAGTAATGAGATGGGCCATGTAGGGGGTGAGAGGGGAGTGAAGTTGGCACTGAATCGATCTGCCAAGATATTGGCAGTATCCTTGGGGTCAGTATATTTAATGTCATTCTGTTATAGCTCAGAGCAGATCTGAGCATTGCCATTTAGATTTTTGACATAGTTATAGAATGCCTTGTGGTTGTCTTTGGAATCTTTGGCAATTTTATTTTCGTATCAAGCTTTGGAGGATTTTATAAGGGATCTCAGCTTCTTACTGAGGCTGGTAAAGGAGCTTTTTGCATCCTGGGATTTTCCTCTTTCTTGCAACAGTTTTTTCTTTTTTTTGTAAAGTTTATTTATGGCAGGGGACCACCAGATTGGCTTCCTTTTTTTTTTTTTTTTTTTTTTTTTTGGAGGAGAGCATCTTGGTTCTATTTGGGATGGCACGATTCATGCATGAGTGGATGTGCTCGTATAATGCCTTAATGTAGTACTCAGCAGTCGAACTTTCGGTTCCCGTCTGCATAGGTGTCATGAAGTTTGTAACTTCTGACTTGAGTAGCATGAAGTTGGCCTTGGAGAAGTTTTTTATGGAGGTTTCCTTACTTGGGGGGTGGGATGTGGATGTTAAGGGTGATTAGCTTATGGTCTGACTTGACCAATGAGGGGGTGACCATAGGTGTGGAGCATCGATTTCCCATGTTGGTAATGACCAGGTCTAGGATATTGGAGCCCCTGGTAAGACTATGGATTAGTTGATCCAGGGCATTGGAATTTATGAATTCCAAGAACCGTTGGGCAAAGGTGTTGGTACACGAGTAGTTTTCCCAGTTAATGACAGGGTAGTTGAAATCATCCAACATTAGGGTGTTTGGTTGTATATTAATATTTTCCAGTATGTTTAGAAAGGTGTAGTGAGAATCTTGGGGCATGGTGGGGTATCTGTAGCAAGCTATAATTTGGATTGCACCTGGAGAATTTCAGACGCATTGGGAGTAGACAGTGTCTTTGCCAGTAAAATAAACCCTAAAGGGGACATGCAGGCCATCACTGGTGAAGCAGTGTGGTCTGTGCATCATGTCCTGCTAGTCTGACAAATGTTGAACCTGCTCTGACACCAAAAACTAAGCCAATTTTTGAAATCCATTTTGTTTTGCTCATATTATGGCATCCTTGTTGGAGACGGTAGAATGCTGCTCAATGGCAGTATGCTTGTACATGCTTGGGACACACAATCTGAGAGCTCCACCATGTCCAGGGAAATGCATATTGAGTCACTGAGACTCGTAAGTACTGTTAAGTCATACTGGTAGTTCAAAGAGTTGCGTACATGTGATCTGAAAGAAGCGCAAATACGTTTTTCATTGCTCAGCCTGGTAAACGTGACATCTGTATGGCTAAGAGTTCCCTATAACTAGAATGTTTGTTTGGGTCATTTCTTGCCTTATCGGGTCATCACCCATGACTTTGAGACTGCTTATGCTATGTGAGTAGGTAGCCTTAACTTTGAGTGTGCTTTGTGCCCGTTTTATATTATATAAGTACATTTCTCACATACTGTGTTATGCTCTTTGAATAATAGACAGTAGTCAGACTGCATGCGATCTTTCCCACGATAGCAATTTCCATCAGTTTGGTTTTAGAAATTATAGAGAAGTGCTGGTCAATAGTTTGGACAGGAGTGACTCTGGGGTAGGGGGGCAGAGGTGACTAATTGAAGTTTGGTTTGTTTAGGTAGATGTAGTACTAATCCATCGGGAAATGTCTGGTTATCTGGTCAGGGATGCTCTGCAGATCAAGGTGTACTCTGGTCACAGTTTCAGCGCCTCAGATCTGGATTTCTAAAGTTTTATAGATGTCTCTAGTGAAAAAAATCTCAATCCCCTATTGAGTGAGACGAACAGCAGCAACATGTTAAGCATAGCACAGATTTTGTCTTTCTTCACTTGATAAAAAGCACATTCCTCAGAACTCAAAGCTTTCCATGCTTAAGTCTTGAATGAAAGACTCCTAGTGGGTGCAACAGTGCAGGTTATAGCAGATAAAATAGAGAGGGATCCATTCAAATGAAGCCAGTAGTGGAGTTCTTTGACTTCAGAACCTGTAGCAAAAAAGATCAGTGATCCTAGGTACGTTAGGCTTTCAGAAACTGCAGCTTTTACAGTGGGGGCAAGAAAAAATGTAATCATTGTACGAACTGTTGGGAGTAGCAGGTAGAGCTGCACTTAAATCTATCAGTGAGGGCTGTAACAATGTAGTGGGCAAGAGCAGGGGAAAGCAGTAGCAAATATAGCAAGCAGGGATTGGAATGCAACTTAAAGTAGGCAAAGAAGCAGAATACAAGACTATAATAGAAAGCCAGAATACAAACAGCCGTAGATGCACAAATCCTGCATCAAAAATTACAGTACTGCTACTATTGCAATCCAAGCTGCAGTTTATGGAAGAATGTATTAAGTGACAAAGCTGGATCTTGCAGTAAATTGCCTGACTGCCTTCTATTAAAAACAGATCTGAAGTTGTCTTCATTTGCTCTTCAACTTATGGGATACAGGTCAGGGCGGATCTGACTCTGCTGCATTTTCCAGCATTGGATCCGTGCTCCAAGCTCCTCCCCTGCCCATAATGCCTCTGTTTCCCTCCTCCCCTCAGGTCTTGTTTGCCACACTCGTTGCAAGCTTCATGGTCTGCTGCTCCAGGTTTTCTTTTTTTTGGGGGGGGGGGGGGTGGTAAGTGAGTCAAATCTAAATTCCTCTCCTCATCTTTCTATCTTAATTTTTTTCTTTTACTTACCCCTACCTTTTTGCACTCGGGCGTTGGTCTATAGTAACAGGAAAAAAAAACAAAAAAAAAAACTCCTTACTCTCGCTTTCCCTTTCTTATCCCCCCTGTCTTATCTGTAAGTGTGTGTGTGTGTGTTTGGTTGGGTTTTCTCTACTGTTTGTGTCAGTGTCAGATATGCCCAAACCAGGTTTCCGAAAGTGCATAGTGTGTGGCCATAAGTTCTCCGCAGTGGATGGCCACACTGTTTGCATAGGGGTCCCTCACCTCGATTCCTCCTGCTTAATCTGCACGGGGTTCAATATCGACGCATTGATCGACAGGAGGAATAAACCTGTACTCAAGGGCCTTCTCCCTCCACCTACAATGGAGGCCCAGGCTACCCCTTCTGCTTCTGTCTCCATCCCATCCTCTGAGACTCTACCTCACTGGGGATGGAGAGAAG
This sequence comes from Protopterus annectens, assembly GCF_019279795.1. Classification (NCBI taxonomy): domain Eukaryota; kingdom Metazoa; phylum Chordata; order Ceratodontiformes; family Protopteridae; genus Protopterus; species Protopterus annectens. The sequence goes on along the minus strand of NC_056729.1, from coordinate 271,963,875 downwards.
TGCAAGCACCGAGACAGGTCCCTCGACCGCTCTTCCTCAGCTGAGCCACCAGCTAAATCCTGATCAGCTCTTAGCAGTGGTCCCCCCCCCCCCCCTTACTCCGTTCTCCTTGTTTCTCCCTGGAGCCAGTATCAGCATCCCCTCATCGGCCTCTTTAGGCCAGTGTCAGTGGCTTCTTCCTTCAGATCCACCCGCAGCCTTTCCAAAGTCGAGGTGGATAGGATGATGCAGAGATTCATCTTTGTTTACAGAGCGGGGGGAGGGGAGATGCAGTCCGCGTTCATCCTGATCAGTCCGTCTCTGATCCGGCCCCTGGTTTCAGAGTCTTTGGGTCTGAGGACCCTTGGCGTCGAGGGGTTGGCTTCGACAGTACGTGGTACCTCTACGCTGACTGTTGCCCTGAACGGATTGCTCCGACAGGAGCCATATCTTCAGCATTGGATCCGAGGGGCTGGCATCTGCACAGAGTGTCTCAGAACCAGGCCTTCCACTCGGATTCTCAGCACCTGGATGATTGGCCTCTGCTCCCCGTTTGACGCAGAGGATTACAGACCTTGTAGTCTCTACCCCAGGGGTTCGTTCTCAGTCTGCCTTCGATGTGGTGGAGAGGGTCCTCCCAGTTCCATTGAGAACCTTGACACTTTCGTCCCCTGAGTCCGTCCTGGCTCCCTCTGTCTCCGGTCCGGATTCTTCTTTCTTGCCCCCTCAGGGACAGCTTGCTGGCTTTTTAGCCAGGGAGCTCCTCCACAAGTGCAGTCCGACGTTTTTTGCCCAGAGACTCCACCTGAGGAAGTTTATCAAACACATGCAAAAGGAGGCACTTGGACTCCCTGCCTGGAGTCTCTCACAGAGGACACAGACTTGGAGGAGGAGGGAGGGTTCCCCCCAGTCTCCCCCAATGATGTCTTCTTTGGAGACATCATGGAGATCCTTCGCCAGCATGGGGTGGGGGGTGCACAGTCTGCCCCAAAGCCCAACCCTGACTAGTTTGTATTCCTGGAGGCATTTGGCACAGGACCCTCTAGATACTGGGTGTTCCCTCCTGCAGATCCCCTGGTGGATCTTATTACATCTCGGGTGTGGAAGGAGCTCAGCATGGTTGAGCCCATCCCAAAATGCCCTGACGAGCTTTAGTGCCTTGGCTGACGAGACACGCTGGTCGAAGGGATACCCTGTCAATGCCATGGTGGTGGTGGCGGCGGCCACTAAGAAGGAGCTTGCGCAGGAGAGCTCTACGGTTCATCCACCAGACAGAGTTTAGGATCATGAACCATTTCAGTCAGCAGGTCTATGCTTCAGCTACTTTCTCGGTACATGCGCTGAACTATAGGGCACAAGTTATCAGGCTGCAGTGTGATCTGGTCAGAAAGGTTGCTGAGTTTTCCCCAAGGTCCATGTCGCTGGAGAAGGTGTTTTCCTTTAGGATGGCCACCCTTACCTCCATCGCCAACACGTCTATGTGGCTCCTATCCCGTGCCACCGAAGGTACTGCAAGAGCTGCCGGAGCAGGTGTTGCTATTGGGCATCAGCCCTGGCTCCAACTCTGTGCCTTTTTGGATCCCTTTAAGACATCTTTCACAAATTCCCCATATGATGGTTCCACACTCTTTAGAAAGACTGTATGTGACACTCTGGTCCAGAACAAGGACAGGAAGACTCTGCTGTCGGAATATGCTTTTCAACCCCTCAACGAACCTTCTCCAAGAATCAGAGAGGGTAAAGATGATGTGTTTCTGGAAGTCTCAGGGTTATTCCCAGGACGCTCCTGACTCTGCCTTCCCCAGGGGCAGATTGGGGTTTGACACATGCCACCCTCATGGCAGAGGGAGTCTGAGGAATAGGGGGTCTCTAGATTCCTTCCTGGACAGACCCGCACAGCAGCCCTGAAGGGTTGCCTGGCTGCTCGGCTGTGGAGGCAGTCGGGGATGCCTTTCGTTACCTCTAACAACCTGGGAGTCCATCACAGTTAATTGTTGGGTCTTGCAAATCATATCCAGATGATATTTAATCCCCTTTATTCAAATGCCAGTTCCTCCCAAGCACCTCGCAGATGTCCCTCCTTCACAAAGGAAGGAGGCAGCACTCGTAATTTCCAAGCTGCTAGAAAAGCGAGTCATCCAGTCCGTCCCCTCTGACCAATCCGGGTTAGGCATTTATTTCAGTTCTTTTTAGTGCCAAAGAAGATGGGGACTTAAGACCCATTCTGAATCTCTCAACTCTGTCTGTCAGTTGCCAAGATGAAATTCCAGATGGTCATGCTGCAAGTCCATCCTCCCCTACCTGCAGCAGAATGACTGGATGTGCTCTGTGGACCTCCAAGACACATACTGCCACATCAAAATGGACGGGCATTCTCTGAGTTTCCTCCACTTCCGGCTGGGTGCCAATCATTACCATTTCAGAGCACTACCCATTGGTCTCACCTCAGTCCCCTGGGTGTTCACCAAAGTGAATGCAGTGGTAGCAGCTCACTTGCAACTGCAGGGCTTTCAGGTCTTCCCCTACCTGGACGATTGGCTCCTTTCCACTGCCTCCAGGCATAGACTCTTCCAAACCAGGAATTTCCTTCTCCAGATGGCCCACCAGTTGGGCATCACCATAAATCTCAGTAAGTCACAGTTCGAACCGGTTCAGTTTCTGGACTTTATTGGAGCTCGGTTAGACACCATACAGGCCAAAGTCTTCCTAACTCCAGACAGGCTTCAATCACTCCAGCGTCATGTCCCGTGTATCCTTCAAGCTCAATTGCCTTCAGCAGATTCTGTCTTGCAGGCGTTCGGGTCTATGGTGGCTGTGATCACACTCGTGCCTACGGGCCCGGTTGCACATGAGGGTGCTTCAGTGGATGCTTTGGGTTCAGTGGTCACTACTAGATCTGTTTCATCCAGTACGATTATCTCGAGCTTACAAGGATTCTCTTCAGTGGTGGATTCGATCCCTGGATCTTCACCAGGGTCATCTGTTTATGCTTCCTTCCCCGCTGACCGCGGTGGCCATGGATGCCTCTCTACTCGAGTTGGGGGGGGGGCATTGCTTGGGAAGGACAGTCCAAGGCATGTGGTCTTCCTGGAGAACCCAGTTGCATATCAACGTCCTGGAGATGAGGGCAGTGTTCTTGGTGTTGCAGGCTCTTCAAGCCCATTTTCCTGTAGGGAAGATTGCCCTCTAAACAGACATGTCTGTAGTCTGGTACATCAACAAGCAGCGGGGAACCAGGTCTTATCCCCTGTGTCGCGAAGCCATGAAAGTGTAGGAGTGGGCGATCTCCACCTTCCATTTTCTGAGGCAACACACATTCTAGGGAGGTCCAACATTCTAGCGGACAGGCTCAGCAGGTATATGCTGATGCCTTACAAGTGGTCTTTGTATCCTTCAGTAGTGAAACAGATCTTTCTAAAGTGGGGTTAGTCTTGGTGTGATCACTTCCCCTGTCCTTCCATCGCAAAGTGCTGTGAGTTTTTGGCTTTGGACCTACCACCGGGGGAAGTCCCCATGGATGCTCTGGTTCATGCTTGGCCCTCCGATCTGCTGTATGCTTATGTTTCCCCTGATCCAGACATTCCTTCAGAAAGCTCAATGGCTGAGGAGCTTAGTCATCCTCATTGCCCCATTCTGCCCTCGCCAAATATGGTTCCCTTCGCTGTGGTCTCATGTAGTGTGTCCTCCATGGACAATTAGATCTGATTCTGGATCTGATCACATCACTCAGGGATTCCACACCCAGATCTGGCCAGTCTGAAGCTTACCACTTGGCTTCTCCAGTTTTCATGTTAGCTAGGACTCTTGGGCTATCTTCTCCAATCAGGAAGAGTCTAGTTGCGGCTCATAAGTCTTCCACTAGAAAGGTTTACTGTAGTAAGTGGAAACGTTTTTTTTATCTGGGCATCATAGCACAACTTGGATCCCTTCACTGCCCCAATTCTGGCTATTTTAGAGTTTCTGGCATATATTTTTCAGCAGGGTGACCTTTTTTCCATGGTTAAGGTCCATCTTGCAGGTATTCTTAACTTTCATGCAGGAGACAGTTTGGCTTCCGTAGCTTCTTCCAAGCTATGCAAATCCTTTATGAAAGGTACTTTTCTGCTTAGGCCCCTAATCAAGGACCCAGTGCCACCTTGGAATTTTGCGCTGGTCCTTCAAGCTTTAGTCTCTTCTTCCTTTGAACCTGCAGCCTCGGTGGATTTGCATTTCTTATCTTGGAAGACTGCCTTCTTAATTGCCACTATGTCAGCCAAAAGAGTGTCTGAGCTCCAGGCCTTATCGATTAAGCCTCCTTATATGGTCTTCCATAAAGACAGGGTGTCCTTGCACACTAATCCATCTTTTCTTCTGAAAGTAGCTTCAGAATCAAATATTAATTAATCAACTTCCCTGTTTTCTTTCTAAATTTTCGAAATAAGGGAAGAGTACAAATTGCACTTTAGACGTTCGTAGACCGCTACGCTTTTACTTGCATAGAACAAAATCCATTCGTAAGTCTGACCAACATTTTGTTTCCTATTCAAAGCCCTTCTTGGGGAAACCAGTATCAAAGGTCACCATTTCTCGTTGGATCACTCATTGTATAGTTCTGGTGTATTCGGCTAAAGGCTCATCTCCTAAGTCATATTAAGGCGCATTCTACTAGATCTATGGCTACTTAAGCTGCCTTCTGGTCCAGAGTTTTATTGGAGGATATCTGCTCTGCGGCTTCTTGGGCATCTTCATATACATTAATTTCTCATAAGTTGGATCTTCTGTCCAGAAGCAGGGCATCCTTTGGCTGTGCCATGCTCTGGAATATCCTTCCATGAGGGCCTCTCAGATGTTTTTTAGCTGGGGACTCTGTCCCATAGGTTAAAGAGCAAATGAAGACAGCACCTTCAGATAAAAAAGTTATGTACTCACCATAACGTTCCATCTGAGTTGTTTCTCTTAATTTGTCTTCATTCGTCCCTCCCGCCTTTTCCCTTCCATATGTGGGCTGTGTGGTGGACTGGCCAGATGAAACATAGTTTTTACATTGGCATTGCTTGTGCTTTTTATGGTACCTGCATAAATTTTGTGTCAGGGTAAAGTCTTGGTTAGGTTGGGGATGCTATGGTTGGCAGCAAACTCAATCTGAGGGGAGGAGGGAGACTGAGGCATTATTGGTAGGGGAGGAGCTTGGAGCTCTGATCCGATGCTGGAAAATGTGGCCAAGTCGGATCTGAAATGAAGAGCACCCACTCAGATGGAACGTTATGTTGAGTACATAACTTTTTTTTATAAGCAATTCTACATATGGAGGTAAGGTGCAGCATGTTACTCAGTGTCACTACATAAATGACTGTATGTATAATTGATTATCAGATCTTGCAGTAATTCACTGTTCTCCTGCAATTGCAAATATAGCTACAAGACCAAGGTCCCATAACAAGTTACTTTTGATGCAGAATGAGACAAGTGGCCGAAAATGCAGAAATGTATCAAAATGAAGATGACCAAGTACAACTTTAATTAGAGCGAAAACATCTGTGAAACTGAGACTAACTCAACCTTTAGCAGTCCATGGGGGAGATCCTTCCCAGTTTGATTGGTCAGTGCTCTGTAAAATGAGCAAAAGAGATGAGGTTCGGAGTAGATTCCGTGTTTAGGTATACAGGAGATGAAACTTGAAGTATCGAAGACCAGAAGTACAGTGGAGCAGGCAGCTCAAAAACCTCTAAACAAAACTGATTTAAATGGTAACTAAAGTGCAATAGCTTTAATATACTTCCCTGGATGCAAAATGGAATCCATATGCTTTGTTTGGTTTTAGCTTGAGTTTTCAGCTTGCAAGAGTTTCAAAAATAATGATGGCTGATTTGTTCGTGTGATATAAAATACCAGGAGGAAATGTAGATTGGAAACTGCTTGAAATCTAGCCATAGGTGCTTATCTTACCAGAACTGCAGAAAAATGCCACTGGTTTTGGGTTTAATTACCACAAGCTCTAGGTGAAATTCCCACCGCTGGCCAAAACTGCATGTTTAGTCACTTTTCAGACTTCAAAGCTGATTAACTTACTTAAGAGCTCAGTAGAATAACAGTGAAACCACGTTAATTTTTAGATAAAATGTAGAAAAATGAGAAACTGTTCCAAACTGATTTAAATATCTAAGCACAGCTGAGGACAGACTTGAAAAAGCACTGCAAACTTTAAAATGGCTTCTGTGAATAGATTTCACTTCAGATTTAGAACAGTCACACAACCAGAACCACCCACCTGATTTAAATTCTACGATAAGTGCAGTAGTTTAAATATACCTGCGTGGATACAAAATGGACTCCAGATACTTTGGTTTTAACTTCATGAGAACTTTCCGCTTCCAAGAGTGTTTGTTCACAGCTTCAACAAACAATGTTTACATGAGTGCTTCAGCATTCCTCTGCCTTAGGATTTGGCTTTCTGGAGTGTTTGCTTTTTAGCTATACTTCCACTTTGGTCTTGTGGGAGGCCTTTTGATGCTATCCAAGATATTTTCAACCTTCTTTAGGCCTCCTGAAACCAGATGATGAATGAGTGTCTCCTTTATTCACTTAGCTTCATTCTGTTGTCTCCCTTTACAGTGCATGTGCTGTTGGTGTGCCACATAATTTGGGAAACCAGACGTGTATTTATATTTGTACATTTATCTTCATTTTGTACATGCAGTCACGCATGTACCGGCAAGAAGTTTGTGGTACTCCAATAGCTCATTGACGTATCAAGTGGCTGGCCATGACTACATCCAGAACCCACTGATGTTTTATGTGCTTTCTGATCAGGACGTCTGCCCCCCCCCCCCCCCCCAAAAATAAATAAATAAATAAATCCTCTCTCTCTGTCGCTCACACACACAGAGACAAATGATGTATAGAAGTTAGGGCTGCAGTTGTTGGGCTGGCAGTTCACTGTATGGGGCCATGTTGGCTAGGAGTACCAGAAGAACCAAGACTGTTTTAATGCTTAGGGCTGCTTATGTAATGTAGAGGGATAAAACCCTAACTGTGGTCAAGGTGACCCTGGTTCAATTAATTGTTTGCACATCTGTGTGGCTAAGAGGGGGTGGGGTTATTTGCCAATCCTTTGGAAGGAGACAGTTACTTGCCTCTTCCCGTTGATGTCCTTGGTGGAGGGTGGAGTTTGTACAGTGGAGGGTATAGTCTGAGGGGGGTAGGGGAGGAGCAAAGCTGAGCTTCCATGGAGGGTAGGAAAAAACACTGCACACACTAATTACATGCTTCGCTGCACAGCATAGCATGTAGTCTAAAGGAGGGAAAACTAGGGCTGGGCCTTAAAATTAACCACCTTCGATAAATGCAAGACAGCACCACCCCCCTGGATGCCCTTAGGATCCACATTGCCCACTTTTGCAATTGAGTATTAGTTTAAGGGTCATTGACTGGTAGACCCAGTGCTGAATGAGGGGCATTAGGAATGGCTGTTAGAATGACGCAAGGCATAGTAACATCAGGGTGGCGAGAGACAGGGGGGGGGGGGCACACACTACTTTAATGTTTGGAGGTTTGATTTAAGAATGTCACCATGTACCACTTGTGTAGAGTTTTGTGACCATTAGGTTATTCAGTTTTTTCCTGGTGCTAGGCTTCCTTTGACACTTGGTGCTTCAGGATTCAGCTTCAGCCCTTGTATGTTGGTGTTGCTTTTTTGTGGATTTCAATTTTCACAGTTTGCGATTCTACCCGACAGTTGTGTACTGCAGAAGGCTTCCCAGTCAGAGAATACAGATTCATTCCCCAATAGGGACGTAATCTGAATATGATGCTACATCTCATCTTACCAATCCAGTATTTTAATGATTTCTCCATCCTGTAGTTATCCATGATCGTGGCTTAATATGCATTTGTTTCTAAATATATTGTGGTTGCTCAGTGGATAGGAGCAGAGTTGAGAGATACAATGACTAAAGTTGTCATTGATAATATGATGCTGTAGTGTTGTGTGATAGGTGGAACACAACTTCTAAAATGGGGATGGAGAGGAACTTCTTAACAAATGCAAAAATTGTCCTTGCATGTTGGTATGGTATATTATATTACCCATTTATTTAAGTTGTAACATAGTTATGTTTTATTTTTTGTAGTATTTTGCTACCTTGTCAAATGGTTTGCTACAGCTCCTGCAACAGTTCTGTGCTTTACATAAGGTCGTACTATTTATTGACTTGTGGCCTGTGTTCTGGAACATTGGGGATAGGTTTGATAGTATCAGAAGTTAATTGCCTATTTTCCAGAACTATATCGAAAAATTTTCAGTATGAAACTTCAGAGAAATTATCAGTACAAAATGAAAATATTTGTCATTCTCTGAAATCTTGAAGATGCGTTTGAGAATAAAATTAAGGTGATTTAGTACAAATTAAAACAAGCTGATGTTATGTGGTCCTATCTCGCCTACATTCTTTACTCACGGGTTCGGAGCCGTGAATCGGCTCCAACTCGGCCAACTTATTTTCTAGCACGGCCTCTAATTGGCTGGGCTAACCTGGTGTCCCAAGATGCACCTCGCCCTAGCCCCAGATCTCGTTTGCCGCTCGTAAAGTTAGGACATGGTCTCGCTTGGCTGTGGCTAAGTACCCTTTCTATACTTTCATAAGTATTTAGCAGTCTGTTTCTAGTAAAAAGCTATTTTAATAGCTATTTTTCTTTGTTAATGTACTGTGTGAGCGAGTTGTGGTTTTTCTTGTGTGGTATCCCTCTTTTAGCAGGCTAGGCCCGTTTAAATTAGAGGACCTAGTCCTCTCCAGTGTGTTTTTGTGTAAAACTGTTTTTTGTTGGTCGGTAGTTAAATTCCTTGCTACACCAAAGAAACGTTTAAATTAGAGTTTCTTTGGTTGTTCTTGGTTTGGTTTTTCCTGCCTTCCTTTCGTTTCTGTCTTTGTTGGTTGTGTGGGTGCTGTGTGCTATTCTGTCTAAAGAGCAAAAAGAGCATAAACCCTCTGGGTTTAAGAAATGCTCTAAATGTGGCTACAAGATGCCCATCACAGATGGGCATTCTATCTGTGTTTATTGTCTTGGTGCTATTCACCAGCAAGAGTCCTGCAGTTTTTGCCACACTTTTAGCCCCAGGGTACTGCAGGAAAGAAAAAATAAGTTGATTTTGAAGGGCCTGGTTAAACCTTCCTTTGAGGAGTCCTTAGACTTTTCTTCTAGTACTAAGTCTAAGACTTCCAAGGCCAAGAAAAGATCTCTGGTTCCATCTGTCCCTTTGGAGCCCCCGGAGAAAGTTTCAAAAGTGGATACTGCCTCATCGGCCCCATTGTCCTCGGGGCTGCAAGAGGTATCCGTTGTACTGGAGTCTACCTCGGCCCCGATATTATTGGAACAGATTTGGAGCCGGTCACCCAGTGTTAGGCCTGAGTCTCCGGGTAGGAGATCCCGATCTCCCTCAGTTTCCTCCAAATCCTGTAGACGGTCTGATTTGGATCTGGATAGGGTGGTTCAGAGGCTCTTGCAGTTGCCGGTGTTAGCAAAATTGTTCTCTGCTCCTGCCCAGTCTGCTCCGGAGCCAGTCTCTGTTCTTGTACCGATGATTCCTCCTCCAAGCACCCCTGTGTCGTCAGAGCTGGAGTGCTCCGCGCCGAGTGATGTTCTCGCATCGGCTCGATACCCCTTGCGAGTTTAGCGGAGCCGACATCGGCTCCAACCATGTCGGTTCCGTCCTCTGGTTTCGGTACTCGAGTTTCCTCAGTCGGACCCGAGGGGATACCTCGGGACTCTTGTTGGTTCCGAGTCTCCCTCTCGGTGCTTCGGCTTGGGGAACCCCGACTCCGGTTGTGGTCTTGGAGACGAGTCGGTCATCCGATTCGGGGGGACCTGTCTTTGAGGCCATGAGGAGCGCACTGGCCAGATCGTCAGTCACATCACCCGGATCGGTCACTCCTTCCCCCTACACCACGGCTAGAGCCTCTGACGCCCCCCTATCCATGGATGGCAGAGCCCAAAGGTCTGAGGATACTCCCATGAGCGGTCCCCAACTTTCTAAGGGCCCCACAGAGTCGGTGCCTGAGGAGCCTCCTAGAAAGAAGTTGTGCAAGAGGAAGCACATAGACTCCCAGGACGAGTCCCTCACTTCCGATACCGACCTAGAGGAGTCTGAGGTGTCCCCTAAGTCGTCCTCCGATTATGTCTCTTTCTCCGACATCCTGGAGATTTTGAGGCAGAGAGGCGACTGGCCTTCCAAAACCCCCTCTGAGGAGGAGTCTGTATTCCTCAAGGCCTTCGGAGCTCAACCCTCCACCTCCTGGGTGTCTCCACCCTTCGATGAACTCCTGGATTTGATTTGTCGAAGGGTGTGGGAGACCCCTGATTCTGTGGAACCGATGCCCAGACGTCCAAATAAGTTTCTTTCTACTCCCCCGGGGAAAGAGTACCTGACGAAAGGGGTTTCTGTAGATGCCTTGGTGGTGGCGGCAGCCACTCAGCAGGAAGTTGCAGAGGCTTCTTCTTCCGTCCATCCTCCTAACAAGGAGTCCAGGAGTATGGATCGGTACAGGAAGCGTACCCTGTCTTCAGCAACCTTTACTTTGCGGTCGCTGAATTATCTTTGTCATTTTACTGGGCTCCAGAGAGATCTCCTTAAGGAGCTAGGAGACACTCTGACGGGTAACAAACCTGAGACGGTAGCGCAGACTATTAACGCCCAGTTGTCTACTTTTGGTTCCATTGTCAATTCATCTATGAGGCTCATATCCTATGCAGCCGAAGGGGCGAGTAGGGCAGATAGCTCAGGTGTAGCTCTCAGAAGGCAAGCCTGGCTGCGCCTGTGTCATTTCACGGAGGCCTTTAAGTCTTCCTTCACTGATGCCCCCTTTGATGGGTCCTCACTCTTCGGGACCAAAGTGAAAGACACCCTCACCAGATGCGAACAGGAAGGGAAGACCCTATCTGCCATAGGAGCCCGTTTCTCTCTTCCTTCTAGGCCTTACCCCAAGGCTCAGAAAGGAGGGAAAATGGGGTTCAAGAAGTCACAGGGGTCTTTCCCTGCCGCTCAAGGTGAGTCCCCCTCCAGAGGCAGAGGAGGGGGAAGTTATTCTTGAAGATGCTGTCCTAGAGGCAGAGGAGGCCCCCGCAACTCGGGAGACCGCGATTTTTTCGCGGGTCTTCCTTTCAGCGTTCCTGAGGCGTTGCCCGACTGTGCTGTTCCGGAGCCAGTCGGGGGCCGAATTTCGTTGCATCCAGAAGCCTGGGAAAGCATCACCCAGGATCGTTGGGTGCTTCGAATAGTTACCGGAGGTTACATCATCCCCTTTTTATCAACACCCCCTCCAGTCAAAAGAATCCCGGACGTTCCATCCAGTCAACGGGATCAAGCAGCACTAGAAGTTTCAAAGCTGCTAGAAAAAAGAATCATCCAACCAGTCCCCTCAGACCATATCGGATCAGGAACTTACTTGAGACTCTCTTTGGTGCCGAAAAGAACAGGGGACCTGAGGCCCATTCTGGATCTCAGCCGATTGAATCATTACGTTCTAAAGTCCAAGTTCCGAATGGTCACTCTTCAGTCCATTTTTCCCTTGCTGGAAAAAGGAGTATGGATGTGCTCCATCGATCTCAAGGATGCCTACTACCACATCAAGATGGACAAGGCATCCAGGACTCATTTAAGCTTCCGGCTGGGAGCCAGTCACTTCCAGTTTCGCGCCCTGCCCTTTGGTCTCACCACAACCCCCAGGGTGTTTACCAAGTGTTTGGCAGTGGTGACGGCTCACCTGAGACGTCGGTGATTCCAGGTGTTTCAATATCTGGACGACTGACTTCTCACCACCCACACCAGGCATCTCCTTATTCAAGCCAGGGAGGCTACTATTACACTTTGTCACCAGCTAGGAATTACCTTGAACTGGGAAAAGTCTGCCTTGCTGCCCTCAGTGTGTTGTTTTTATAGGCGCCGAGCTAGACTCTATTCAAATGCGGGCCTTTCTGCCACAAGAGAGAATAAGAGTGCTGCAGTCTCAGATTCACGCATTGTTGCCCCTCAAGAGAGTTCAGGCCACGTTAGTTTTCCAGCTCCTGGGATCCATGGCTGCCACCATCATGCTGGTGCCTCTAGCCAGGTTACACATGCGGATCTTACAGTGGCTCCTTTCGGCCCAATGGTCCTTTCAGAAACTTCCTCTTTCCCACTTGATACTTCTCACGGAACGGTGCAAAAAGGACCTCCGCTGGTGGCTATGTTCTACCAATCTGGACAAAGGGAGGAGCTTGATTCCAATGTCTCCAGTGGCCACGGACACCTCCCAGACGGTCCAAGGCACGTGGCAAGATCACAAGGTACACCTGCATGTCAATGTTCTAGAGATGAGAGCAGTGTTACTAGCGTTGCGGGCACTCCAAAGTTCTCATCCTTGGGGAACGATTGCAATTCACTCGGACAACATGTCCGTGGTGTGGTACTTGAACAAGTAGGGGGGAACCAAGTCTTATCCCCTCTGCAGAGAGGCCATGTGAGTGTGGCATTGGGCAATGTCTTCCCAACGGTTTTTAGTGGCAATGCACATTCCGGGAAAGACCAACGTGATTAGCGGACAGGCTGAGCAGAGCTATTCTGATGCCTTATGAGTGGTCCCTGAACGACCGAGTAGCGGTTCAAATTTTCAACAGGTGGGGCCAGCCTTGCTGCGATTTCTTCGCCAGCCCTCTCAATGCCAAATGCAGCAAGTACTTCACACTGATCCCCCCCATAGGGGGAGTCACCCAGGGACGCAGAAGTCCACGATTAGCCCCCGGTCTGATCTATGCTTTCCCTCAATTTCCTCTGTTTCCAAGAGTGATTCAGAAAGCCATATCTTTGGGAAGCAGGATGATTCTAATTGCTCCACACTGGCCTCGACAAGTATGGTTCCCCTTTCTTCAGCAGTACGCAGTGGACAGCCCTTGGACTCTGGACCCAGTGCCAGACCTACTGATTCATATGTCAGGACAGCTCCACCCCTCCCTGCGAACCCTCAGGTTGACAGCCTGGCTGCTCCACTTCCATCAATAGTTAGACGACATTCCTTTTCACCTGAGGTGGTACACATCTCGTCTTCGTCTCATAAGTCTTACACCAGAAGGATTTATTCCAGCAAGTGGAAGAGATTCTCCATTTGGGCTCAGGCCCAAGGTTTGGACCACTTCACAGCCCCAATTCTGTTGATCTTAGACTTTTTAGCCATGCTTTTCTGACAGGGCTCCATGCCTGCTACCATTAAGGTGCAGCTGGCTGCAATTTCCAACTTTCATACTTCTTACGAGCATCCTCTTATGGGCCATAAACTTTGTAAGCCTTTCTTGAAAGGCGCCTGGTTACTTCGCCCTCCGGTTTCAGAACCTGTCATGCCATGGGATCTAAACTTTGTGTTACAAGCCATCACTTCACCGCCCTTTGAACCGGCTGCCACCTGTGAATTAAAATTTCTTTCTTGGAAGACTGCTTTCCTGATGGCCATTACATCGACCAGAAGAGTATCAGAGATTCAAGCCTTGTCCATTAAGCCTCCTTATTTGACCTTCCAGAAGGACAGAGTTTCCCTGAGACTTAACCCGTCCTTCCTTCCGAAGGTGTCATCCACCGTTAATCTGCATCAGTCTATCGAGTTACCAGTGTTCTTTCCGAACTTTTCTAATAAAGCAGAGTTTAGGTTTCACCAGTTGGATGTGCGCAGACAACTAAGATTCTACTTACACAGGACTAAGCATATTAGGAAGTCTGATCAACTGTTTATGTCCTTCTCAGAAAACAGAACAGGTTGTCCCATTTCCAAGAGCACAATTTCTAAATGGATCAAAGATTGTATTTCCTTTATCTCTTCGTCAGCAGGCAGAAATTTACCCTTTCCCGTTAAAGCTCATTCTACCAGGGCAGTGTCTACATCAATAGCATACCATGCTTCATTGGATGACATTTGTGCTGCGGCCACTTGGGCTTCTCCGCACACCTTTATTACTCATTACAAGTTGGGAGTGGCTTCTAGGGGCCGGGCTTCCTTTGGTTCCACGGTTCTCAGGAGTATTTTCCCATGAGCCGCCCAGGATAGAGGTGCTGGGCACGCTGTCCCGTGAGTAAAGAATGTAGGCGAGATAGGACCACATAACATCAGGTAGTTATGTACTCACCATAATGATCGATGTATGTGGTCCATCTCGCCTCACATTCTTATGTACCCTCCCACCTGCCCCCTTCCTATAGGGTTTGGAGGAAAATTGGTTCTGAGAACCCTTCAATGTCGGTTGTTTTTTCTTTCCTTTCAGGCTGGAGCTCCCTCCAGTGGCAGTGGTGTGTGTGAGGTGTGATTCGGATGGCTGCAAACTAGATCTGGGGCTAGGGTGAGGTGCATCTTGGGATACCGGTTTAGCCCAGCCAATTACAGACTTTGTGCTAGAAAATAAGTTGGCCGAGTCGGAGCCGATTCTCGTCTCTGAACCCGTGAGTAAAGAATGTGAGGCGAGATGGACCACATACATCAATCGTTATGGTGCGTACATAACTACCGGTTTTCGTATATGACACTAGTCTTTCTGGGTAGAATATGGATGTGCTTTTTAAACATTTACTTGGGTATTTGCCACACACAGTTGTCTGTTTAAAGTTGTATGGCATTTTGCTTAAATGTTTAATTTTGAGTTACGTGGAAGTTCTTGCATTTTGAACTTGTTTTTATGTCTAACATAACGTTTTGTAATTTGTGATATGTTAGACTGCTGGTTTAATTTTAGCTTACATAAATTTTGTCATTGTTCCCCCACCTAAAATGATCACCTGAATAATGCTCGCCTGAATAACTACTAATGGGACTCTTAATGTTGAAGTGTGACTGCATGCTTCATTGTTGTGCATAATATATTTTCCTTCTGCACTAAGGATTTTTGAACTTTAGGAACAGCTTCTGTTATTTTTCATTTGTAAAGTTTTATCCCTCACTTTGTTTTCGTAGACCAAATTCTGTTGATACTGTTTACGTCTGTTACTCTGAGTATGGGTAGGATGGAATGAAAGCAAAATATTTATTCAGGACGTGCTTAACAAGGTATTCTTTTTTTATAGTCCACACAGGCTAAGCTGTCCATTTAGGTATGTTTTTGGAAAGCAGCTAGTCTGATGTCAGGGAAGTTATTGTTAAGATGTACTGAATATGCTGATGTGTGAGCACCCATTGACAAGACCTTTCATTAATTTTCAGTATTTTTTTCTTTTGCATCATGTTTTTGTGGAGAAACTATGGCATATTGTCAGTGTTTTATTGCAGCAGTAAGAGCAATCTGCTTCATAGTAGCTTTTACACATTAGTGATAGAATGATTGCTTTTAAAGATAACGCATGTGGTTCTGCTATTGCTGAATAAATCAGAGGTGCACCTTACAACATTCTTTAGCAGTTAAGTTGTAGCAGACCTGACCAAAAATTTTCCATCTTCTGCTATGAACTACAGTTTTAATGAATGTGTTAACCCCCACTTTTTTAAAGAAAATTTTACTTTAAATGAAGTAGTACATCTGCAGTACTACATATTGCACTTGTCCATCCTCGAATAGCTTTCAGATTTTGTCTTCTGCAGATTTCCATTGCACTTTGCTTAACACCCAGGGTATGTATACAGAAGCTCTTGAGAGACTGCTTGCTTGTGCAACTTATTTAATATGCACTCAGAAGAACATTAAGTGATTTCCCTCCGGGACTTTATTCAACTTATACCTGACCTTTTTTCTTGCACTGTATTTGGGGAGATGTCTCTTCCTAGGCATGAAGCCGACGTCTGCCACTCAAGATATTTGTACAGCTCAAGTGTAAGCTTAATGCTGGCTTTAGTGATTTTTAGTTGTACAAATCAGTATATGTAGGGGAATGGGGAGGGGGTGCATTTTCAGAAACCTTGTTTGAAGCACCATGCTTCAGAAGTTGATAGTTTATATGTAATAATTTACTGCACAGATGTTTTCTCCATAATGCTACATTTTGAGCAAGTTACTCTGTCGGCATTATTTTTATTGGTAAAATGATTTATTGACATGGTTTGACTTCATCATTCTAAAATATTTAGTTTAGGTCTGGTGGATTTTTGTCAGATTGCAATATTTTATTCAGAATATTTTTGAGATATTTATTTGAACATCTTGCAGAGAAGTTGTTGTATGGGTTAGATAGGAATTGTCTGATTGCACAAATTTGTTTCCTTTCATTCAAATTTAGGTGTCGTCTTCATCTCAAGTCCAGGCTTCTGAGAAGGAAGAACTACTGCGGATCCAAATGGAACAGCTTCAAAAAGAGCAGCAGGATAGGATAAGGAATCTGTATACATTAATCATCTCTTCATCGGCTGATGCTTCACTTCAAGACCAAAGGGTAGGGTAGCCTCTTATGGTCTTGTGTTTGAGTTAGAGCCACAGTGATGGCTAATGTGTTTAACGTGTTAGAGAAAACTTGAGAACCCAGTGTTATATATATATTTTGATGCTTTTGTAAGGTATGCATGTTTGTCAGCCATTAATTCTGTATTTAAGGGGTAGTAACTTGGGTGTAACTGTTCATCATTAAATTTTTAAAAATGTCATCTTTGTTTGCATCTCAGCCTCAGCATTTGCAGAGCTTTAATTCTCGGAGACTTGCATTTTCCAGTCTAATTGCTCTCATTGGATCCAAAAATGCTGATATCTTTGGTGTAGCATCTTTGAGTGGACCGGCGCCGAGTAGCAACTGTCTTGAGTTCTCATTGATTGTAGAGGGAGTGGAGGTTTACCCTGTGTGTAATAGTTTTTTAATGGACGACCTGAAGAATGGTGTTTTTGATGTGAGTTTTGGAGGTTGGAGAAATAACATTTTATTTTTGGCCCCTAGTTATTTGCTGCTTAGATACGTTTCATATGGTTTTATTTCTGTATAGCTTAGATTTTTGGTTTTGGACCTTTCTTTCCAATCATGGTCCCTCTTCATTATCTTTGTTTTCCCATGTTAATCACTGGGCTGGTTTTGACATGACTTGCTTGGTCCTGAGGGAGTGCCTGTTTAGTACTTTTTGAAAGTATCAAGTTAAAGTTGGTGACTACTACATCTGGAGGTAGTTTTCAGTAGGCTCTAGTTGTATTGAGAGAGGGTTGCATTAAATAGTTTTTTTGTTGTGAATTTGTTTGTAGATTAATTATCCAGGAATATTGTCTGTTATACGAGTTGGGAAGTGGTTGCTAATACGTATCTGGCAGGAGACTGCTGGAGGTTGTGGCATCTGGTTTGAGAGTCCAGTCATGTAGTGTTGTGTTTTTTAAAACTCTGGTGGGTTTTATCTGTGAGAAGCCAAATGAAGCTGTTTATCCAACGTATCCTAGGCATGCATGAAGTTTTATTGCAGATGCTTTGGAAGGTTATGAGTAAGAGAAGGTTGTGGCTTTTAGTGAGCAGAAGAGAGTGAGTTGAGGTTGCTTGGATAGAGGTAGTTGGTATGGGTTGTGGGATAGTGTTGGGGCCAGGGTTAGGATGAATATCCCCGCTGAGTTTGCTTGGTGGTATGCAGTGGGTGGTCATATTTTAATATGGTTGTGTTAATTGGTATTGTATGGGGCTCTATTTTTTATGTATTTGTATATGTAGGTGCAGTAGTGTCTGTTGACAGAGTTCGAGTAATATGAAGAAGATTTGAGATTTTTGTGTATAAGCAATAGGTGAATTGTTTGGGTGCCCAAATGATTTTTTTTTGTAGAGATCATTCTTATAGTAGTACTGACTAAAGGGATTTGAACTCTAGAAAGCCTCATGACCAGACCAACTTCCAGAACTCTGCACCTTCCTACTCCCCGATAGAACAGACTTCCACACCCTTCTGACGTCAGTACATTACCTGTATAAAGCTGACATCCATCAGCTTAATTTTCTTTCTCTCTATTTGTAGTGTGTGTGTCATTGGAGTGAATATTCATAGTCAAGCTTCATTCATTTTGCTCTGGAGCTAGTTTCAAATAAGTACTTTATTAGAGAAATGTTGTCTTTTACTAGCTCTGGTAGGATATACTAGAGCTGTGTATTTTTTCCTTTGGGGGGGTTCTGACATCCTGCTTTGAGCTTTGGTATGTCTGCTTCTAAGAAGGAAGGCAGATCTCATCATAGGGAAGCTCCATATAAAAATTTCCACAGTTATTGTGATTTCTGCCTAGAACCCAAACACTGTTAAAAGCTGTATTGTTTGCTAGGGCTTTACACCCAGAACAACTTAGAATGATGCATTTCCTTAAACTGTTTAAGCAGGAAGACGCTAGAGGCATTGACTTCTACTACCAAGTTTGCCCCTGATCTCAGATGTTCCACTTGAGGTGGAAGTACTTAAGGAGAAGGTAGTCAGGAACTCCAGAAATGCATCCAGGGCCAACTCAGCTCAAGGATACAGCTTCCACTGGGGCATTTCATAACCAAGATGCATGGGGCAGGAATTATCAAAGGCCTCTGGTAATTTCTTTTAGGAAGGTGCCTTACTTATGGATCATTGCATATTCTGCTGAGCTGAAGAGCTTTGTGTGCAACTTGAAGTTGATGTCCCCACTACAGACATTTGATACAAAAACTTCTTTTGTTGTTTCTGAAAGGGGAAGATGGTCAGCTCTTGAATTTAGTGAAGAGACTGAGAAATTATGGGAGTTTGTGGAGTCATCATGGACAACTTCCTCAACCCAGAGCACCCAAAAGTCCAAACAAGAGGATGGCTTCTTCAAAGAGGTCACTTCAATTACTGTGACCTCAGGTAATTGGCAGGTCCTGAGTTCCCAGTTCCTTCCAAGATTTTTCCTGAGAATGAGTCTTCTTGGCTCAAGTTCTTTAATTTTCTGCAGGACTTGCAGTCAAAATGTAGATCAACCTTCAGTGTCGAGTCCCCTAAAGAAGTAAACCTCATTAGAGAGGGGATTGTTACTCTGCCAGTAGTGAAGGGAAGAATTGGGCTAAGCTTACCAGACAGATTGTTGCATAGAGTATGATAAGATAAAGACAATACAGTTTACTTTTTGGCAGCAGAGAAATTCATATTGATAATCCTTGAGCAGTTTAATTTCAAATGATAAACCAAGGTGGTACTGGATCCTCAGAAGAGATATTGAGATGTACTTGTCCTGGATGCCCCATAGTTTGTAGCAATGCCTCCAGTCTTGGGAGCTCTAGAAGGTGCCATCTCGGCTACCCCCACAGAACCGAACACCCATCGACCTACCAATTTTATAACGTATAGTTGTCCAGTAATTTTTTTTTTGGTAAGAAAAACCCTGTAGTGAATCCAGCAGTGGTATCCAGTTGATCCAGAAGAGGCGTCTAGATGGAGTCCTACTTCCACTATTTTTCACAAGGAAAATAGACTGCTAGACTGCTTTGGAAAGAAGCTGTGCAGCGCAACCACCATGGCCTTTATAGCCATTAAGTATCAGATGCAGGTGACTGCAATTTTAGATTCTCACGCGTTCAAGGATAGTAAAGTCTGGAAAGTTTCTGATGTGGTGAGTTCAAAATTATTGGCCTTTACCCCGCCCATTAGATGGCACAGCACTATCAAATATGGTTGCTATGATGTAGATGCAGCATTCAGAATGACCACATTGGGGTCAGTGATTAGGAGGCATGCCTAGCTGAGGTCACAACTTTTGCCAGAGGATCCGAAAGTATAGCTCAGTGTGTACCCTTTGAAAAAGTATCTACTTTTTTGGGATTCTGTTATTGAAATATTTTTAAAATGGAGAAAGGGAAAGACTGCAATCTCTAAAACAGCCTTTTCAGTCCCATATCAAAGTATGACAGGAATTGCCCGTCAGGCTGGGCTCTACTACTGCAAGAACAGAAAAAGGGAAATGGGCAAATAGTAAAAAGCACAATGCTAAGAGAATTGGCAATGAACTAGAAGGGGGAACCTTTAGGCCCCCTGTGTCTTGTTCTCCAACGGGAGCTGCCATAACTACATGGAGCTTGCAACCCCCCCCCCCCCCCCCCCCCCATCCATTTGCTCCCAGCATAGCAGGGAGAATAACTTTGTTAAAGAATTGGGAAATTATCACAGCTGAAAAATGGAAGCTTCAAATATTTTCTCAGGGTTACCACTTTTAATTCTTGGGAAAACCAAGAATGCTAAGCATCCCTTCCCAGTGCCAAGAGATCAGGTGCATCTGAACACTCCCCAAGTTCTTTAAGAACTGAAGCAGGTAAGAGTTATAGAACCTTTCTAAAGTAAGGCTGAAGATGGAGTACGTTTCAAGGCTGTCCTTAGAAGTCCCCTGCCAGATGTTTATTTTATTTTGAATTTGATAACCAGGTGGTTTAGGTACAGCTTAAAAAGTGAAAATGTCGACATTCAAAGTCTTCTTACCTCTCCTTTTTCCTCTGTTACTGTAGACTATAAAGATACCTGCCTGCACATACTAATTTGCAATGGCCACAGATGTTTCCTGTGATTCTAGGAAGCTGTCTTCCATTATTTTTACCTTGTTAATCTTTTAAATTGGAGCCTGCACCCATGATATTTATAAAGTGCTTAGCTGCAGTCCTAGCTTTTCTGAGGATTCACATTTACCTGTACCAAAATAACTGCTTCATCCAGACACAATCCCAGAAGGAACTGGAGTGTTATGCAGTTCACCATGGATTTTTCCAAACCCTTGCATTTTCTTTCAGTATTTTCACATCAAGTCTCCTTCCAAAGAGAGCTGTGTTGATGTGGAACTTATCTCCGGCAGATGGAGAGCTTACTTCCCTCAGAATGGAGTGATATACTTTGCACAGTATATTTAAGTCAAGTAAAACTTTGTAATTCAGACCATACAACAAAATTGCACAGCTGAATGAAATTGCGTTTCTCCAAATTCACGTATAAACATGCACACAGAAACCAAAAAAAAAAAAAAAAAAAAAAAAAAAAAATAAACACAAACAATATACACATAAGCATCAACAGAGTCCAAACACTCCAAAGCCCTGTTTCCACACCAGCAACACCCCAAATCTCAGTCCATTTTCCTCGATCAGCAACAAAAAAATCCTGATCAAGCACACAAGACCAGCAGACAGTCGAGCCTTTGGCAAAACTCTCCACTTGGGGCCAAATGCCACAACCAGACCAACCATTCCAAGCTACTGCAAAGCAAGCAAATTTGAATAATCGAATTAAGACATCATGACTGTATCCATCCACATGCCCAGGCACCCAAACAGACTCTAAAAACCGACAGCAAACTGCCAACTCCTACACAGACACAAAATGCACAACGGGAGCAGGAGAGGCTACTACCGCATAAGCCGCCACCATCTTAGCTTCAAACCCCCTCTCAAAAGAAATGTGGTCAAAAAACAGGGTAGTCTTAATGACATTAAGATTCACGACCCCACCACTTCTGATTCTCCTCCTGGAGAGAATGCACAGGAGGAAGATCCAGTTATACCTTAGAAATTCATCGCACACACTGTAGAGGAGGCAAACCTTATCGTACCTTAAGTCATAAAAGAGCTAGATTCTTGGTCCAAACAGGTTAGGCAGAATAAAGGTTTAACTTTAGATAGGATCCCCTCACAATCTGATTTTACAGACTCTAATCTCAAATGCTTTAGACCTAAAGTGAGAAGCTGACACAGAAGACCTCAAAGTAAAGATATTTGGCATCCATTTCAAAGAAGGAAGCTTAGATATGTAGCAGACACAGGTCTTGTAAGTGAAAATAGAAAGCTACTGTAATATGGTATGTGTCAAACAGGAATGGGGGGGGGGTGGGACTGGTATTCTTTTTTACAGGCTGAGCATGATTGCCTGGGTGATGGCTCTTCAGTCACAAATTATCTTAAGTCCAATCCATGTCCCACCCCAAATGAAAGTGGTGATGTACCAGCAAAGTAAGTCTGCTGCAGACAGACCCTCTCTGGGGATGTTTTCTTTCAGATGGCTTGTGGGTGAATTGGCCCAGAAACCAGTCCTCTGCTTCTGAGTAACAACCTGCTGAGGAAACTTTGCTCTGGAGTACCACACAAAAGTAGCATGGATAATTGAGTACTTTCTGCTTCATATGGAGTGGATTCTTTCTGTATAATTTTTCTCCAGTCCTTCAGCAAGATGATCAAGAAAGCAAGGAAGGAGAGGCCAGAGGTGTTCCTAATGCATCCTTTTGGCCCAGTTAGCACTGTATGTTCATCATGTTTCACTGTTGCAGTCATTACTCTTGAGTTATCCTGCCAGAATTCCAAAGTCTAGGTCTGGCGTCGGTTGCTGTTGCCTCTTCCCTGACGTCAGTGCACCGGGGTATAAAAGATGCAGCCGACGCCATTTTCTTCTGTCATTCTTGCCGCGTGGTGCCGAAGCAAAAGAAGTTCGCAAGTGCCGATCGGCCGACTCCTGAGATTTTCAGATCCGAATTTCAGATCCGAAGTCTTCATTAAAGCTAAGTACCCTGTTGGGGAAACTTTTTTTCTTGCTCCAGTCCAATGTCAGAAAAAGTTAACAATTGTATTTCTTGTGGGAAGCAAATACCTAATAAGGGTTTTCACTCTTGCTGTATTCCTTGCCTAGGCCCTGATCACAACGTTGCTAGCTGTCTGTTTCATGCTAGATTTAACCAACGCACTATTAAGCATCTGTTCGATTTTGCATTTCATTACTTTGGCCGAAGATTTAACTATATAATGCCGTCGGACCAGCCTACAACCGGAGTTTACAAAAAACGCAAGGATAAGGATAGGCATCCGAGGTCCAAAACTGACGAGGCCTCTACTAGGCCAGTCACCGGTTCTCAGTGAGGCGCTTTCGCAGCCCCTGGCGCCTACTACTTCAGAGCCACAGGCTGCTTCTGACTCCCACGTGGAGCCGAGTGGGCCTCTGGATACTCAAGGTATTGGACACTCTGAAATCATTCCCTCAGATGGGTCCGGAGTCGCTGAGCAGGCATCAGCTTCTGAGGGTGTCTTCAGACCTACACAACTATATATTAAGCCATCTTCAGCTTCAAAGACTAAAGCAGCTCTAAAGACAAGGAAACAAGTACAGCATTCTCCTACTCAGACTTCCGTGCCTAAAAAACAGATGCTCAAAATGGCCGAAGACCTAATTACTTTGATCAGGGGCTCCCATCCCCCTCCTGATAAGAGGCCTAGGTAGGAGACAGAGTATGATTCTTCTGATCAGGTTTCTGTTACATCTGATTCCTTTTCTGAACAGGATTATTCCATGCTTCCCTATGAGGATTCTGATGCTGAAGAATCCATTCCTTCAGCCTCTCCTCCTGAGGATTATTCTTTTGGGAAAACCCTGCATACCATGAGGGAGCATTTCCACTGGGAGAGCCAAGATTTTTCTGAATCTAAGAAAAGGCTCAGAGATTTTACTTCCTCAGCACAGACCACTTGCTATTCCACCTGTTCTAGACATTGTAGATGATGTATTTTCAGAGTCATGCCTGTCCCCTGACTCTCTACCCCCTGCACCTGCTAAGCCAGACAGATATTACAGGGTCCCGGATTCTCATAAATTCCTATATAAAAACCCTGCTGCAGACCCAGAAACTATATCTCAGGATCCCAAAGGGGGGGGGGGGGTTAAAGCTTCCACTGCAAAAATACCCTGTCCCCTCTGATAGGGATTCTAGGGCTCTAGACAGATGGAGGAAAAAAAATCTACACTTCTGCTACCTTGGCTGTAAGGGCTTTAAATTGTCAGTTTCATATGCTTAAATATCAACAATATTTAATGTCTCTATTTAAACAGAAATTGTTGACAAATACTGAATGTTCATAGAACAAGGAATTGCAAGATTTATTGCATGCAGCTGAACAAGTGGGAAAGCATACTTTGCAATGTGGTTATGATTCACTGGAGGCATCTTGCAGGGCCGCTGTTTACAGGTTCTGTTATTAGAAGGCATGCTTGGTTAAAGGAACAGAATCTGCCTGATCATGTTAAAGCAAAATTATTAGATGCACCATTACAGCATGATACTTTGTTTGGTACTAAAGCAGATGAGGTGTTGAAAAAAATGGAGGATAAAGCAAAATCCATGCAGACAGTCAAGGATTTCTTACAGGTACAGCCACCCAGGTTTAGCAGGAACTGGCCTTCTAAAAAAATGGTCCTTCCCAGTGTCTGACAGACCACAAAGAGGCGCAGATACAGGCGTCCCAGAGGCAGATCTCAGCCCCAAGGCTCATACAGGCCTAAACAATGGGGTGCTCCTTCCTCCAAAAGCGGAGAAGACAAATCACAGCCTTACAGGAAACAGTCCCAATGACTTTCCTCTACCAAATCCAAGCAGTTTTCTTTTGGCAGCCCCCTTAGGGGGAAAGCTAGCACTTTTTTCATCAAATTGGCAAATGGTTACCCAAGACAAATGGGTCCTGAACATAGTGTCCCAAGGCTATAGGTTCCATTTTCACACACTACCAAGGTCAAAAGGTATGCCAGACCTGCCACACAGTCAATGGGCAGAGGCACAAAAACAAATTACAGCCCTCATGGACATGAGGGCGGTTCAGCAGGTACCACAACAACAGCAGGGGCAAGGATTTTACTCCAGACTTTTCCTAGTACCCAGAAAAGACAAAACCTGGAGACCAATACTGAACCTGTCTATACCAAATACGTTTCTGGAAGTTCCAAAATTCAAGATGTTGACTCTACAGCAGCTACTGCCCATGCTGGGCAAGAAGGCTTGGCTTGTAACTTTGGACCTAAAAGAGGCATACCTGCATGTCCCAATCAGACAATCTTGCAGAAGATACCTCAGATTCATAGCTGACTCAATGCATTACCAATTCTCTGCACTGCCCTTTGGCTTATCTACTGTGTCCAGGGTCTTCACAAAATGCCTGGCACCAGTAATTGCATTTTGCAGACAAAAAGGAATTCAAATATATCCCTACTTGGACGACTGCCTAATTCAAGCAGAGAACAAAGACATTCTTCTAAAGCATCTGGCGTTTGTAAAAAGATTACTAATTGGCCTAGGGTACACAGTAAACGAAAAGAAATCAAAACTAGTGCCCTCTCAAGAGATAATATTTTTGGGTGCAAGCTTAAATACAACTGCTCAGATGGCTTATCTCACGCCAGACAAGCAAAAGCAACTGAATACTTACATGTTAAGTTGTCAATCTCGCCTTCATTCTTGCTTGATGGTTCGGAGCCGATCCCTCGGCTCCGACTCGGCACTTGCTTTAGCTCGAGAACTCCTTTTACCAGCTCGAGGCAGCCCCATATCCCATGATGCAAGGCAGGAAGTACCCAGATCTCGTTTGCCGCTTCGCTTGGGAGGTCTTCTCTTTACCAGCTCCTGGTAAGTAATTCACATTTGTGACATTTAAGCCCCTTTTTAGTTAAAAACTTTTTGATTTTGATAGTTTAACTTTAAATTTAACTTTTTCTGACAGAAATCCCTGTCTCTTTTAATTTTTTTAGTCAGTTAATTTCCCTATCCCATCCCCCCCCCTGTTAGGGTGTGTGTGTTGGAATTTTTACTAAATACCTTTTTGGTATTAATTTAATTTAATTGGACTGGTGTGTGTGTGTTTTGTTAGACACCATGTCTAAAGAGAGGGTTTCAGGTTTTAAGAAGTGTGACTCGTGCTGTCAGAAGATGTCTCTGACAGACGGTCACACTTCTTGCCTGTACTGTTTAGGCCCTCTTCACCTGCAGGACTCCTGTGCTATTTGTCACTCCTTCAGCCAGAGAGTCCTGCAGGAGAGAAGAAATAAGTTGATTCTCAGGGGTCTTCTTAAGCCGGAGGGCTCTCCGGCTAAGTCGGCCCCACAAAAATCAACTAAATCTGCCAAGACCCAGGCTTCTGTTTCTAAGCCTGTGGCCTCGGCTCCGACTCGTATAGAGTCGAGATCGGCTCCGGCTGGAGCCGATTCTGGATCCACTAAGCTTTCGGCGCCGATGGCTATCGGTGCCGAATCTGCTTTGACCACTGTGGTGTCGGTTCCGACCGGCTCCGACACCCACGTGGCACGGGCATCGGTATCGGCTCCGACACCCATGTGGCACAGGCATCGGTGTCGGCTCCGATCGGCTCCGACACCGTTACTCTGGTGGCTGTGTCGGCTCCGGCTGGAGCCGATACATCGAGGCGTTCTGCCGGCACCGAGAAATCGGTGCCGACAGGATCAGTAATATCGGCTCCGATGACCCATTCCAGGAAGAGGTCGAGGTCTCCTTCCTTGGAGCCGATACTTTCGGCTCCGGCCTCGCCTCTTCTATCGGAGCGGAGCCATCGGAGCCGATCTTCAAGGTCATCCAGGTTGTCAGACCATGACCTAGAGAGAGTGGTCAGTAGATTGCTCAAGTCACAGGTACTGGCCCAAATGCTACACAGTCCGTCTCAGCAGACGACTGTTGGTCCACACCCGTTACAGTTCCTCCTTCAACTCTACCCCAGAGCTTGGAGTTGGTGTCTTCGGGCATGGTTACTGCTACGGCTGGAGGACGGATACCCCCTTCTGTTCCTTCAGCCCCTACTCTTATCTCCTCTTCCTTAGAGGGATTCGGTGGTCGGGCTTCCATGGTCTCCGAGGGGGTGAGTGGCATCGGACCCTTGTCCGAACCCGCTCTTCCCCTTGGAGCCTCGGCCTTGGTGAGCTCGGCTCCGACATCTGCCTCGGAGACTTCCCTTCGGTGGCCCTGGAGTTCCTAGCTCTTGGAGCGGGTCTCTCGGACCTGCCTGGGAGGGAGCATTCGAGGTGATGAAGAGTGTACTGGCCACTGGTATCAGTCAGCAGTCTCTTCCGTAGCTCCTCCCTCTATTGTACCTGTTGACATCTCTGCCACTTCTCTTGCTACAGGACCCAGAGATCCTCCGCCTCAGGTTTCCCCATTGGGAATTTCCCCCTCTTCCGAGGATTCTCCTGATGTTTCGGGAGATCCTCCTAGGAAGAGGACTTGTAAGAGGAAGCATGTAGACTCCCTGAGTCTGTCACTTGGATACTGACTTTGATGAGTCAGAGGGATCCCTAGATCCCCCTCTGAGGATGTCTCCTTCTCAGACATCCTAGAACTTCTGAAACAGAGGGGAAACTGGCCCACCAACAATCCCTCTGAGGATGAGTCAGTATACCTAGAGGCGTTTGGATCTCGGCCCTCCACCTCCTGGGTGTCTCCGCCTTTCGACCCCCTTATGCAGGTTATAGCACGAAAGGCTTGGACAGCTCCTGACTCTGTAGAGCCAGTCCCTAGGAGGCCTTCTAAATTTATAACTGCCCCTAGTGACAAACAATTCCTTACAAAGGGTGTCCCCGCTGATGCCATGGTGGTGGCTGCGGCCACCAAAAAGGAACTGGCAGATCCTTCCGTGCCCGTCCATCCTCCTAATAAGGACTCTAGGACCATGGATAGGTACGGCAAGCGGATGTTTTCCTCAGCGACCTTTGCTATGCGTTCGCTGAATTATCTTTGTCACTTCACCAGACTCCAGAGAGATATCCTGAAGGAGCTGGGAGAAGTAGTTCAGGATCCTACAGCTGCAGGGGCCCAAGAAAAGATTGCTTCGCAGCTGGGAACCCTCAATTCCATTGCTAACTCCTCCATGCGGCTAATATCTTATGCTGCTGATGGAGTTTAGTAGAGCCGCAGGCACAGGTGTGGCTCTTAGACGCCAAGCCTGGATGCGGCTTTGTGATTTTGCGGATCCCTTTAAGGCGTCCTTCACAAATTCTCCCTTTGATGGGTCAGCTTTGTTTGGCCCTCAGGTGAAGGAAACCTTGACCAGGTGTGAGCAGGACGGCAAGACTCTTTCTGCTGTTGGAGTCCGTTTTTCCACCCCTTCTAGGCCTTATCCCAAAGGACAGAAGGGTGGTAAGATGTGGTTCCGTAAATCTCAAGGAGTCACGCCAGATTCACGTGGTCAGTTTACCCCTAGAGGCAGAGGGGGTAACAACAACAGACGCCGCTCTAGAGGCAGAGGGGGTCCGAAGAATCAGGGCAACAGGGAGTCTCTTCCTGAGAAGCCCTTTCAGCATCCCTGAGGTGTTGCCCGGCTGTCCCTCCTTGGAGGCAGTCGGGGGAAGATTATCACTGTACCCAGAAGCCTGGCATTCCCTCACTCAAGACAGATGGGTACAGTCGATCATATCCAAGGGTTACATAATTCCTTTCGAAGAAAGTCCCTTCCCCTAAAGTTCCCTTCCAGATGTACCACCCGGTCTAAGGGACATTGCAGAGTTAGAGATCGCAAAACTACTGCAAAAAAGAGCCATTCAGCCAGTTACAATAGACCATTCAGAGCCCGGAATCTACTCAAGGTTCTTTTTGGTCCCCAAAAAGACGGGAGACTGGAGACCAATATTGGATCTCAGCAGACTCAACAAGTCTGTCAGGAAGACAAGATTCCGAATGGTCACTCTTCAGTCAATTCTACCCTTCTTACAGAAGGACAACTGGATGTGCTCAATAGATCTTCAGGATGCGTACTATCACATCAAAATTCACAGACGCTCCAGGAGATTTCTCCGCTTCGGCTGGGGTCCAGTCATTTCCAGTTCAGAGCCCTGCCCTTTGGTCTCACTACAGCCCCCAGAGTGTTCACCAAATGCATGGCAGTGGTCACGGCTCACCTGAGACGTCAAGGATTCCAGGTGTTTCCATATCTCGACGACTGGCTCCTGTCAGCCACCACCAGGCATCAGCTTATACAAGCCAGGGATTACACAATAGACCTTTGTTCTCATTTGGGCATCTCAGTCAACTACGAAAAGTCATCCTTATCGCCCTGCCAGTCTATTACCTTCATAGGCGCAAACTTAAACACTATTCGGATGTCAGCTACCCTTACAGAACAAAGAGTTTCAGACATTCAGACTCATGTCAGGATCATTCTGGCCAGCAAGAAGGTACAGGCCAGAATGGTTCTAAAGGTGTTAGGTCTTATGGCTGCGGCCATCACTCTTCTTCCCCTGGCTCGATTCTACATGCGCCTCCTTCAGTGGATGCTGTTCACACAGTGGTCATACCAGCAACTCCCAATGCGTCACCAAATTCTGGTGACACAAACATGCAAAGAACATCTTGCTTGGTGGATCACATCGTCTCAGGTTCACCAAGGCAGGTGCTTTGTACCTCCGTCCCCGATAGACACTGTCACCACGGATGCCTCCCTGATCGGGTGGGGGGGTCATTATCAGGGCAGGATGGTTCATGGGACGTGGCAACCGTTCGAGTACCATCTGCACATAAATGTCCTGGAGATGAGAGCAGTGCTTTTAACGTTGCAAGCCCTCAACGACTTTCTTCCCGTAGGGACAATTGCAGTCCACACAGACAACATGTCTGTAGTTTGGTATATCAACAAACAGGGCGGAACCAAGTCCTACCCCTTGTGTCGAGAAGCGCTCAGACTATGGCAATGGGCGATCTCCTCTCATCGGTTTCTGGTAGCAACGCATATCCCTGGGAAAACCAACATTATAGCGGACAGATTGAGCAGAGCTATTCTCATGCCTCACGAGTGGTCTCTCAAGCAATCCATAGCGGAAGAGATTTTTCTGGAATGGGGTCGTCCATGTTGCGATCTTTTTGCTACTCCCCAAAACAGCAAATGTCCAGACTTCTTCAGCCTCTTCCCTCTATCAGGCCATCCCCCCAGAGACTCTTTGACCCAGGATTGGCCCCAGGGACTTCTTTATGCCTTCCCTCCATTTCCTCTGATCCCTCAGGTGATCCAGAAAGCTACCGTTTTGAGAGCCAAATTGATTCTCATTGCCCCTTACTGGCCTCGACAAGTTTGGTTCCCGTTCCTCCATCATCACCTTTTGGTGCAGCCGTGGCATCTGGACCCAGTGCCAGATCTACTGATTCACCAATCCGGTCAGCTGCACCAGTCAATCCCTTCTCTCAACCTCACAGCATGGTTGCTCCACTTCCTTCCTTAGCCAGGCTTCCTTTGATCTCTAACCCAGTTAGAGATATCATAGTAACTTCACTAAAATCCTCTACCAGGAGGATTTACACAAGCAAATGGAACGTTTCTCTTATTGGGCTAAGGCCCAAAATATTGATCCTTTTACTGCCCCTGTTCAGGCAGTTCTGGACTTCTTAGCAGAGATTTTCCATGCAGGCTCCTCTTCTTCCACAGTCAGAGTTCAGTTGGCTGCTATTTCTAATTTTCATGTCGGGATAGCAGATCATAATATTATGTCCCATAGGCTCTGCAGGGCCTTTTGAAAGGAATTTTCCTACTAAAGCCTCCAATCAGGAATCCTCCTCCTCAGTGGGATTTAAATTTAGTGCTGACATCCTTGATTCTTCCCCTTCGAGCCAGCTGTTTCTTGTTCCCTGAAATATCTTTCTTGGAAAACTTTATTCCTAGTGGCTATTACATCTGCCAGAAGGGTGTCTGAACTTCATGCTCTTTCGGTTCGACCCCCCTATTTGGTTTTTCACAAAGACAGAGTATCTTTGAGAACTAATCCATCCTTTTTACCTAAGGTCGCTTAAAAACAATCTGAATCAATCTATTGATCTCCTGTATTTTTCCTAACTATTCAGATAGAGCTGAACAAAAGCTACATTATCTTGACGTCCACCGTCAGCTTAGATATTATTTGGACAGAACAAAAATTTAGAAAATCTGATCAACTTTTTGTTTCCTATGCGGATAATAAAAAGGCCTTCCTGTTTCTAAAGTGACTTTGTCCAGATGGCTTTCTTCGGTCATCACTGAAATTTATACGATCAGGGGAAAACAGCTGTGCTCAAAACCTAAAGCACATTCAACTAGGAGTTTAGCTACTTCTACAGCTTTTCAAGCTAGACTGCCTTTAGACACTATTTGTGCAGCGGCCACTTGGGCCACTCCTCACACTTTTGTTTCCCATTACAAATTGGACTTGGCCTCCAGGGACAGAGCCAGTTTTGGCTCTACAGTCCTCAAGAGTTTGTTCCATTGAGCCACCCAGGATAGAGGTGCTAGGGACGCGTCCCATCAAGCAAGAATGAAGGCGAGATTGACAACTTAACATTAAGAAGTTATGTACCTACCATAACGTTCCATGTTAGTTGTCTTCTCTCGCCTTCTTTCTTGCGACCCTCCCTCCTTCCCCCTGGCCTGGACAGACCTTGTATAAGAAACTATAATGCTAAAGACCATTCGGACCTGGTCCTTTTTCCATTTGTAAGTTTCTTCTTCCTTTGGGAAGTATTGTTTATGCTTGGTGTTATTGCCCTTTAGTCAACAAACGAGATCTGGGTACTTCCTGCCTTGCATCATGGGATATGGGGCTGCCTCGAGCTGGTAAAAGGAGTTCTCGAGCTAAAGCAAGTGCCGAGTCGGAGCCGAGGGATCGGCTCCGAACCATCAAGCAAGAAAGAAGGCGAGAGAAGACAACTAACATGGAACGTTATGGTAGGTACATAACTTCTTATTCAAGAAATTGGCAATAAAAACCCACTTATCTGCAAGGAAAATCCTGCAGGCCTTGGGTTTCATGACATCCTGCATTCTACTAATTCCATATGCCAGACTGAATATGAGGAAACTACAGTGGTATCTAAAAAGTATTTGGACTCAGCATTGCCACAGCCTGGAGACAGTAATTGCACTAATTCCCTGCCTGCTACAGGAGTTTCGATGGTGGGCAGAAGCCTGTCACCACAACAAGGGTCTGCCATTCGGTTTACCCACAGCCAGACAGACACTGAAAATGGATGCATCAGATTATGCCTGGGGGGCCCATATGGCAGGAAAATGTATTCAGGGCACATGGCCTGCAAACCAGATGCATCTTCACATCAATTAAAAAGAGATGCTAGCTGTTCAAAATGCCCTGACAGCTTTCAAGGACCTGCTTCATCCAGGACAGTTACTGATAGACAGACAACACTACAGTCATGTGGTACATAAACAAGCAGGGAGGTACACACTCTTTTACCCCCTCTGCAGACAGGCAATGACCTTATGGGACACAGTATTGACTTCAAGTTCACCTGCAAGCACAATTCCTGCCAGGAAAAACAAATACTCTGTCAGACGAACTAAGCAGAAACCTCATGGACCCCCATGAATGGAAACTGGATCCACAAGTCTTCAGCATGATAATAAGGAAATGGGGATGCCCAGACATAGATCTATTTGCCTCCCCTCACAACTGCCAATTGCAGAGATTTTGCACAAGGGTTTATCACAAGCAAGCATGGAGAGTAGACGCCCTATCCTTCAGCTGGACAAAATCTAACAGTATATGCCTTTCCTCCAGTGTCTCTCCTTCCCAGGGTACTCCTAAAGGTCAGACAAGAGAAGCCAAAAATGATACAGATTGCACCAGACTAGCCATGCCAGCACTGGTACCCAATCCTAAAGAGCTTATCTCAAGGTCCAGCATGGATATTGCCTCAAACTTTTCACTTGCTGACCCAACAAAACAATCAGATCCTGCACAACCAACTCAGGACCTTAAATCTGGCAGCATGGCGGATAATGTAGCTATTCAGAACACTCCTCTTTCAAAAGCTGTTATGGATGTTATCTTGGAGGCCAGGAGGCCCAGTACCAGAAAAGCTTATGCAGAAAAATGGAAGAGATTCTGTGCTTGGAACCAGGAACAAGGTATTGACACGTGTGTACCAAATATCCCTCAGATTTTGCAATACCTAACTGAGATGCTGAACAAAGGCCTTTCTTTCTCATCAATTAAGATGGCACCTAGATTCCCCCCAGCAATCCCTCACTGCTAACACTGATTTAGAGGAAGGGGAGGGGGGTCCATAAGATCTCCATCTGAAGATGTCTCCTTTGCAGACATCGTAGAGATACTCCACAAAAGAGCTGGTTGGTCTACCCAAAACCCCACCCCAGAGTAAACAGTGCTGTTGGAGGCTTGGGTCCAGCCCATCTACACCCTGGTGTCTCCCCTTGCAGATGCTCTTATTGACCTTTTATCTACCAGGGCATGGAAGGAACCGGGCACTTTGGAGCCCATACCGAAGAGGGCAACAAATTTCCTAGTGCACCTACAGATAGGACACATTGGACAAAAGGGATTCCAGTAGATAACATGGTGGTGGTGACGGCCACTAAGAAGAAGCTGGCTCAGGAAAGCACCTTTGTCCATCCTCTTAACAGGGAGTCTAGGGCTATGAATAGGCTTGGCAAGAATTTTTGCTTTGGTCACCGTCACTTTACTAGTGTTAAACTACTTACCCATTTTGCTAGGCTCTAGAGAGACCTTGTCAAAAAACACTCTAGCTCTGTCCCAGAGTCCATGTCTGCTAAGGATCAGAAGACCTTTTCTTCCAGAATCACCACTCTACAATCAGTGTTGAATTCATCCATATGGTTGATTTCCCGTGCTGCAGAGGATGCCTCTAGGGCAGCTGGTTCAGGCATTACCAGTAGGCGCCGTTCGTCAGTGCACCCTTTGAATCCTCTTTATTGGGCTGAACAGTCAGAGAGTGTCCTGGAGTGAGAAAGATGTGAAGACCTTGTCTGCCATTGGAATCTATCTTTCTTTGCCACAAATATCCTTCTCTAGGAACCAGCACTGGGGAAAAAAATTGTGGTTTAAGAAATCTCAAGGTCCTTTTCAGGAATCTCTGGGAGACATTTCCCCCAGAGGCAGTGTGTGTGATAGTTACCATGTGAGATGCTGCCCCCATGGCAGGAGGGGGTTCTCAGAACTCAGGACATTATTTTTTGGACAGATCCTTCCAGTGCTCTTCTGGAGGCAGTTAGGGGTGCTTTTAATTACACCCACAAGCCTGGGCAGCCATTGCAAATTATCAGTGGATGCTAAGGATCATATCCAGAGAATACTTCATTCCCTTTTTGGAAAACCCAAAAACTAAGCGTCACCTACATGATCCACCCAATCAAAGGGAGAAGGCAACTCAAGAAATTGCAAAACTGCTGCTCAGGAGTCATCCAGGAGGTCCCTCCTGACCAGATAGGATCAGACATCTACTCAAGATTCATTTTAGTACATAAAAACACAGGATTACATGAGCCCGATCCTGGACCAGACATCCCTGAACATATCAGTAAGGAAATCAAAATTCAGGATGGTCACAGTACAGTCCATTCTCTCTGTCTTGAGAATGGACAAGTGGATGTGCTCTATAGACCTGAAGGTTGCATGCTACCAGATCAGAATGGACAGGCGCTCCAGAAGATACCTTCATTTCAGGCTGAAAGCCAGCTATTACTAATTCAGACTCAAAAATTTTGATACCATTCAGTCTCACCACAGCTGCCGGGTGTTCACCAAATGCACAGCAGTTGTCGTAGCGCATCTCAGACTGCAGGGATTCCATGTGTTTTTATATCTGGAAGACTGGCTCCTAACCACTCCTACAAGGCATCTACTTGTTCAAGCCAGGGATTATTTGTTGCAGCTAGTCCCTGCTCTGTGCATAAGGATCAATGCACAGAAATCCCATTTGCAACCAGTATAAACCATAGACTTCATAGGAGCACTTCTGGACACATAATCATCCTGGGCCTATCTCATGCCAGACAGGATTGCATGTATAAGATTACATATCAAACAGATTCTAGCTATTCCAGCTCCCACGGTGAATCTGGTGCTCAGGCCTTTGGGCTCGATGGCAGCCACAAGAACTCTGTTACCCACAGCATGCCTACACATGAGTCTTGTAGTGGATACTAGCAGTCCAGTGGTCATTACACAAGCATCCCTTACACCTTCTAATCAAACTATCTCTGGTATGCAGAGACTTCCTTTGGTGACTTCTTTCCCCAGAGGTCATGCAGGGACGGCGTTTTGTTCTTTCTCCTCCCAAAGCCACGGTGACCACTAATGCTTCCCAGAAGGGTTTGGGGGTGGCATTTCCTGCGTGGACAGTCCAAGGTACGTTGGCTGCTCAAGAGCCCAAACTGCATATAAACGTTCTGGAAATGAGCTTGGTCCTTCTAATGTTGCAAGCAATGTACAGCTTTCTTCCTCTAGGGACAGTTGTGGTGCAGTCAGACAATATGTTGATAGTCTGGTACATCAACAAACGGGGAGGAACCAGATCTTGCCTGTTATGTTGACAAGGGATGAAGGTGTGGCAGTGGGTGATCACTACCAACTGTTTTCTTACTGCAGCTCACATTCTGGGGGAGACCAGCATCCTGGCAGACAGGCTCAGAGTGGTCTCTGAATCAGTCACTGGCAAACGTGGTTTTCCTCAAAAGGAGTCAACACTGCTGCAATTTATTTACATCTCGTTTTAACAGCAAATGCAGCAGTTTCTTTGCCCTGATCCCTCCTCAGGGACAGCCACCTTGGGATGGTCTAGTCCATGCTTGACCTCCCGGTCTATTTTACACTTTTCCTCCATTTCCCTTGATTCCCAAATTCTTGCAAAAGCATATAGGTTGAAGAGGAAAGTTATCCTCATTGCCCCCTTCTGGCCTTCTCAAGTCTGGTTCTCCTTTCCCTGTTCTCATCTAATTTGCCCGCTGGTGACTGGTCCCGGTACCAGATATACTCTCACCCCTTAAGGCATACTCACCCGGATCTCCAAGGACTGAAATTAGCCGCCTTGTTTCTCCAGTTCGTATGATGGTAAGGAATTCTAGGCTTTCTTTCCCGGATCCAAAAACTTTTAATTTCCACTCATAAGTCTTCTACCACAAAAATCTACAAAAGCAGTTGGAAGAGATTTTCCTTGTGATCCTAGCAGGAGCAAATAGATCTTTTTACTGCTCCCATTTTAAAAGGTTTGGATTTCTTGGCTTCCCTCTTCCAAAGTGGAGCCCGCTACTCCACCATGAAAATCCAGCTAGCAACTATTTCTTATTTTCATAGTGGGGAAACTTTGTCATCTCTGGCTTCATTTAAACTTTGCAAAACATTTCTGAGAGCTACCTTTTTACTTTGGGTAAATGGGTAGGATGAGAGGAGCTCAAGCTTTGATTCTTCAGTTTGGAAAATGGCTGAGTTGCATCTGAGGGTCGGATCGGAGACTCTAAAGGTTGATGAAGAATGAAGTGACAACACAGATGGAATGTTATGGTAAGAACATAACTTTTTATTGTCTCCTGCTCCATTTCCTGTGGATAGGAGTAAAACTGGAGCAGGAGCAGATATGTTTGGCTGAGGGTGTTGTACAGGCTGTTGACCTTTCTCATCAGGTGGTTTCTGTTAAGATTCCTCTTTTCATGAAGAGATTCAAAAATTGAATCTGGAGAGGAATGTGATGAGACAGTACAGTTTTTTTTTTCCTCCTCAGAATTCTGATTTAGTCTCTGAGAGCATGTTATCTGAATTTCCCTGTCAAGGATTCTCTTTCTCTGAGACTCCAGAATGTGCCACTGTGTATAGTGGGAGAACACTGAGGTTCCTCAGTTCCGACGCTGACTAAAAGAGCAAGAGAAGTAACTTTCCAAAAGAAGGATAACTCCTCATCCTCTGAAGATGAGGAAATGTGCACTTATTCAGGTCATTTACAATCCCAAACGTACCGTGACTTGGACTCTGCTCTCTCTTCAGCTTCCCCACCTGAAGACCTTTATTTCAGTAATGCATTATACAAAATGAAAGAAGCTTTTAACTTGGAAAGTAAGCAGTTCTCTCAAGCGCAGATACATTACAGGGTGATATTAAGCCTACCTTCTCCTAAACCATTGGCAGTTTCTCCAGTACACATTGTACGAGATGATGTTTTTGAGGATATAGCCCTACACCCTGACTCCTTGCCACCTTTGCCCAGGAAATTAGAGAGTTTTTACAGGGTGCTTTACTCACGCAAGCATCTCCACAAAAATCTCAAAAGTAATCCTCTTACAAAGGACCTTCCAGTCATCCCATGCCTAATGACAGGGGAAAGCTGACTGCTGGACAGGTATGGCAAGAAATTTGCACTTCTGCAACCCTAGGCATGAGAGCTTTAAGTTGCCAATTTCGTATGATGAAATGCTTGGAATCACTTCAAGATAAAATGATAGCTAGCCAGCCACACCTTGAAATGTGGATGTGATGCCTTAGACTTTCTTGCGGAGCAGCTGCCACAGGTTCAAACTCAACTACTTTCAGTCCAAGTAAAAGCTGAATTATTCAGTGCCCCTCTAGACAAAGTTCCTGATTGAACCTACAGATGAGCAAGTCTTTGAGACATTAGATAAAAAAGGCAAACTGATTAAAACAGTCAATTAATTTTGCTTATCCCCAACCCCAAGGTACAGTAGAATACCACCCCTCTGAACCTTGGCAGTCTCCACCTAGACAAGCCAAGGGGCAGCCTCATTGTGGAGGAAGAGGCAAAAGACTAAGGCAGTCCAGAAGATGGCAAACAGAAGAGCCACAGGTCATTGCCATGAAAGAGCACATGCAGTGCATAAAACTGCTGTGACTGTGTGCTGCCCCCCCTTACTCCCGGACACCTTACTGGAAGGCTGTCCTTTTTAAGCAGTGGAAAACCCATCAGAAAGGATCAATGGATCCTCAGCATTATAGAAAAGAGATACTACTAATATCCGTGGGGCGGCACAGTGGTGCAGCCGTTAGCATTATCTCCTCGCAGCAAGAGGTTCTCCTGATCAATTCTTGGTTGGGGGAGTTTTGTGTGAAGTCTGCCTGTCCTGCCTGCATTTGCATGGGTTTCTTCCATGTGCTGTGGTTTCCTCCCACATTCCAAAAACTTGTCTGGAGGATTTCTCTCCGATCCTCTGCTGAAAATGGGCCCTCACAACTGGACTTTCCCAATAAACAAATGTTAAGTAAATTTAAGATTCATGGAAATCGCACTTTTTTAGGCATACCAAGACTTCCAAAGGAGCAAGAAAATCTTTCCTTCAATTATCAAAGATATGCTGCAGCAAGGTTCCATACAGTCAGTACTCCTAGGTCAAGAAGGAAAAGGGCTTTTATTTAAGGGTCTTTCTGGTCCCAAGAAAACAGGGGAACCTGGAGATCTATCCTGGATCTCTCTCTCCTCTTTAATTCCTCTTTCCTCTTTGTACCAAAATTCAAGATATTTTGCAACAGCCACTACCCATGATTTTTCAGGATGCCTTCATGATCACCATCAGCCAAAAGGACACTTTCATGTTTCTATAGTAACCAGTCACAGAAAATGCCTGTGATTCGTAGCCTCAGACTTTCACTTCAGCTTTGTGCTCAACCATTTTTTTCTCTGTACTGCCCAAGAGAGTTTACAAAATGCTTGACAGCCTGATAACACATTACAGAATGCTTGGGGTGCACATCTGTCCCTACCGGGATGACTGTTTCTTATAGGGAAGACCTCTCTAGACTACTTCCAAAAGGTCCGACTCAGGTTAATCATACAAAAGTCTCAGATGACTGAGTTTAGTTATTGCAAAATAAATAAATAAATAAATGTACTCTAGTGTCCTTTGTTCTTTTTGTAACATCTGTAAGTCCCTAATAATAATATCCAGCAAAAGTCTTTGGAAATAAAAGTATATTCTGTATCAACATGGACTTTTGCTATATATATCATCTGCTTCAGATAATATCTGGAAAGTGCTCATAGTTTTATTTTGACTCTGTGTAACTTCTGTTCAATTGAATAACATGCGAGTAGTCCTTACTGCCTTTTTTTTTTTTCTGGAACTTTTCTCCCCAGACCTCCACTGAAAATGGGCTCTATTTGTCCTTGCTGGACTTTCCCAGTAAACAAATGTCAACAAATAAATACACCCCAACCAAGGATCATGTTTCTGGAAGCCCTGATAGGCTCTATCCAATAGAAAACAATTCTCCTTTGGGGCAAAATGCTTTTCCTGACTGATTTTAAACAGGCTACTGACAAAACAGCTTCTCTCCCAGAGTTCTTAAGGATCTTAGGGTTCATGGCTTCATGTATACTGATGGGCTCTTCAGCAAAACTACACATGAGGAAATTCCAATAGTTTCTTGATGTCTGGGAGCAGCACTCAGCCCCCAGAAGCTTTCTTCTCCCATGCCTCAAGTTGGAGCTCCTATGGTGGAAGAACACCATACAAAAAACGCAGGAGCAGCTTTCAAGCTGCCTCATGCAGACTAGTCCATCATCATAGACAGCTCGGACGTTGCTTAGGGAGCCCTCTTAGGTCTGCTGAGGGTGCAGGGAGTTTGTTTGCCATAACAAGGAAGTTGTACATCAATCTATAGGAAATTATAGCAGTCTTACTGGTCATAAAAGCTTTCTGACAGCATTTAAGCCCAGGGACTCTGCAAATCTGGACAGACAATGCCAGTCATGTGGTACATAAACAATGGTGGATCTTGTCTTGCCTGCTGTGCAACCTTACCAGAACGATCTGTATGTTAGAAAAAAAAACTTGGGGCTCACTCTCATAGCATCGTACATTCCAGGCCACAGCACTTTCTTTGTAGACTTGCTGAACAGACTTGCTAGATTCAAGTGAATGGATGTTGAAAATGGAAGTGTTCCTGGATTTCATCTTTCTGATGGGAATCGCTCTATAGATCTTTTTGCCTCGCTCCACAACAGACAACTTCTAAAGTTTTGCTCCAGAAAACGGGTGGAAGCCTGGAAGGTAGATGCCTTCGCCTTCACATGTATCAACCAGTTCTTGTATGGCTTTTCCCCAGTACCCTTGATCTGTGGGTACTTGCAAAGAGCAGGGTTGACCAGTCCATCATGATACTGGTAGCCCCCCTTCTGGCCCAGCCAACATTGGTTCTCTACTTGTCACCCTCAGCAAGTGAATGTTTTGCATGTTCCCAAAGAACACAGACCTTGGCTAAATCAGGAGATCAGTCTTCCACCCCAGCCTGTCTTCACTCAATCTAGCTACCTGGAGGATTGAGTCATGACATCCACCTTGATGCCTTACCCAAAAGAGGTGTTATATATTCTAAAGGAGCAAGAAAACCTAATGCCAGAAAATCATACATGGCAAATAAGAGATTTTCCACCTGGTGACATTGCCAACAAACCATCCCAGAAGAGTCGGACATCAATGTAGTACTACTTTACCTCTCACTGCTGTTTGAACAGGACCTTTCTTCCATATTCCAACATCAAGATTCATGCTTCTGTTATCTCAGGTTGCTTGCAGATTACTCGAACACTCTTCTCTCTCTCTCTCTCTCTCACGCAAAACTGTTTTGAAAAGGTGTGATTCACTTCAGACCTCCTAGAAGGGACCCCATTCCAGCATGGGATCTAAACCATGTTGGAAATATTAACCCTGCAACCTTGAGTTGTTTGCTACTGCACCTCCTAAGATGTTCACCTGGAAGACCATCTTCCTCTTAGCCATCTCTTTGGCTAAAAGAGTCTCTGAGCTGCAAGCTCTCAGGTGTATAGAGCCATTCACTGTCTTTACAGGGACGGGGTAACTCTCAGAACAAACTCAGCATTCATGCTCAAGGTGATTTCAGAACTCTGCCTTAACCAGGCTATCCATCTGCCAGTTTTCCCAAACGCACAGAACAAAGCAGAAAGAATTCTCCACTCACTGGATTTCCAAAGACAGATCTAGTACTACATGGACAGAACAAAGACTACAGACAGTCCAGACCAATTATTGGGATCCTTCGCAGAGGGGGAAAAGGCAAGCCTGTCTCAAAACAAACCATCTTTGAATGAATTGCATACTGCATCAGGCTCTGTTCCACAAACCCTGGAAAACCTCTACCTGGCTGGATTAGAGCCCATTCCACCAGGTATGGGGCAACTACCACTGCTTTTCTCAAAGGACTTCCCTCTCAAGCCAGCCTAGAGGCAGACACTTGGAATTCTGTTCACACCTTTACTTAAGCACTAGCTTAGAACAGATCGCCAGGGCAGGGTCCACCTCAGCCACCCTACAAAATATTTCCTAATCCTACAATAATCTCTTCCACCATCAAAGTAGCTTTGGGAATCTTCCCAAGGATTAGTACTGCAAAATTGAATACAACGAACATAGTACAGTTGTGTCCCACTTAACATGATTGCAGATGTTAGAATAGATCAGTGGTGCAGTACATATTTCCACCCACGTGTTTCTCAATTATGTAGGGATCACCTCTGCTTTCTTCTGTACGTGTAATACCTTTGCCTCAGCCCAACTGTACTTGTTTCCTTCTCTTTTGCATTCACAATCAACACCAGACAGATGTGGAGGTTGTGCTCTCCTCTGGCATCAAACTCATTTTCTCTGCTAAGAAAGACCTGAAGATGGTGCAGGCTGATGCCTTCCTTATACATATGGATGTCTGTCATTTAGCATCTGTCTGCCTGGGATGATGATAACCCTCTAGAAATTGGGCCAGTCACGGCCTTCTGCATGGCAGGGACTCCCAAGGATTAGTACTGCAACACTTGCAACACTGATCTTCCCTATTGTCTACAATTAAGGTAAGTTGGACAGAACTGTACTTTATCAAAAGTATGATGAGAGAGGAAGCTGATAGAATCTCTCAGATTTCTCAGCCCTCCTCCAAATTTCTAAGAGTTTTACCGCTCTTTTATCCAATTTGGGCAAGAAATGGAACAGTCTCAGTGAAATGCTTGTTAGTTGTTGTTTGTCTTTTGGCTTTTCCAGGTTATGGGTTGCCACAGCGGAACGCCGGTCTGCTAATGATTGGCAGTAGATTTTTACTTGCTGGCTTGCCAGGCCTAATGCACAACCTTCAACGAAGGAACGCCCATTCAGCATGTCGCCACACAGAAGACGCTCTAACTGAGAATCGAACGGGCAACGTCTAACTGAGGCGACAATGCTACCGCAGCACCACCACCGCAGACCTTTAAAAAATGGTGGCACAGAGGTTCCAAAAGAAAGCTGGAACCTCCAAAACAAAGGGCAGTTAAATTAGTCAGAATGACTATGTAAGAGACCTTGCCTCCCCTTCCCACCCTGGCAGTCCTTAGCACTTCTAGAAAGTCTAAATCTCAGTTTCTGTTTTTGGCAACAGGTTGTTTCAGATAAACAAGTTCTGAGACTGATTCAGCAGGGGTAGTGATGACACTGGGAAGAAATCCTTCCTTTTCAGTGAATTATTCCACATCCACCAGACCAAACCCCTCTATTCCCTTCTGACTTTTACAGTGCATGCTTTCTCCAGGTGTAATAGAAACAGCCCTCTTTCCCAGTGGGGAAGACTTTTTTTATTCAAGAATGCCGCTTGTTCCAAAGAGACAGTGGCTGGAGACCTTTTCTGAACCTTACTTTTGTGATGGTGCCTGACTGCAAAATGCTTTCACTACACAAATTTACTCCATCATTTGAAATCTTTCGTAAACTTAGATTAAAAAAAAAAATACTGATTCCAGATCTGGATCACAGTATCATCTCTTTGCCTTCCTTACCCTTTGGCTATCCACTGCTGTAAAAGTGTTCATTATGTAGCTGCAGTTATAGCACATTGCAGGCTCCAGAATATCCACATTTTTCCATATTTAGATAACTTGCTTACCTTTCTTGACACTTTGAAAGACTCTGCAATCTCTCACTTGGATGAGAGATTTCCTTTGCAGGCTAGGATTCCAAGTGAGCATTCCATCACTCAGGAGTGTGTTCCTAGTGTATCTGCTAGACACCGCAGATAAAAAGAAATCTTCTTCCACATTAAAAAATCTATATTTTTAAATATCCTGGCGGTTTTCCACTCAGACTTTGGTCACTACAGGGGAATACCTCAGGATTCTGGGTCTCATCGTATCTGTAATTCTCATGGTACCTCTGGCCAGACTCCATTTTGACATAGTGATACCTGAAGTCTCCTTGGTCCCAGTACCAATGCCCATGATATTTTCAGATACCACTTCTGGGATTTGTGAGAGAATCCACTTGGTAGAGAGATAAAATATCTGTGAATGCTGGTGTCTCCTTCCCTTCTGCTGCAAAGCGTTTGGTCACTGCATATAGCTCTGACATTTTTTGGGGAGCATAGTCAAGTGGGATAAAAGATCAAGATATCTGGAACAATAAACAGATGCTAACACATAAATGTAAGAGATGTCTGCCGTTAAGGCTGTCAACTCTCCGAAGCACTTTTGGTCCACTGGAGCACTTCAAGTTGTTATGCACAATACCACATTGATATAGTACATAAACAAGTGAAGGAGGAGACCAGGTCTTATTCCCTAGGCAGACTAGCCATGTTAGCATGAGATGAGCTTTACAGCATAATCTCACCCTACAGACTTCCTACATTCCATCAGAGCAAAATTATGTAGCAGAGAAGCTGAACAGGGCAAAGGCAGATCTCCACGAATGGATAGTAGATCAGGATGTCTTCCAAGATTTTGATCCATCTGTGTGGAGTTCAAGTAGGCCTTTTTGTCAGCTTGCTGAGCAGTCATCTGGTGAAATTCTGCTCCAGGACTCCATGCAGGAAGGCCTGGAAGGCAGATAAATTTTCTGTTCCTTTGACAGGAATGTTTCCGTTTGCTTTTCCACCATTTCCTGTGAAGCTGCAGGGTATTTCAATAACTTTGGGAGACTCCTGAATCTTCAGAAGCGACTCCCCTCTGGCCCATCCAGCAGTGGTTCTCCCTTCTGGAATTGGCTAGGGACAATTACCTCAAGCTTCCTCATAGACTGTATCTATTCACACAAGACCAAGGGTGTTTGATGCATCCTGACCCCAAACAACTTCAACTGACTGCCTTGGATGATGGGTCTTGATACCTTTTAGGCACTTGTTTACTGAGGACTTGTAACAG
The DNA here is from genome assembly GCF_019279795.1 of Protopterus annectens. Taxonomy (NCBI): domain Eukaryota; kingdom Metazoa; phylum Chordata; order Ceratodontiformes; family Protopteridae; genus Protopterus; species Protopterus annectens. The sequence goes on along the minus strand of NC_056729.1, from coordinate 271,920,345 downwards.
GTGCTAATGGAGTTGGTGTGTTACTAGAAAACAATATATTACCAAATGGAAAAGGCTTTCTATTTAATGCCAGCAACATAACCAGCACCCATTCAGTGCTAGTATTTCTATAGCTTTGCGTTCTTTGTGTGTGGCCTGTCTTACCCCTCTGTCAGGCTTCATTTGCCTGTCATTTCAGCATATCTGCCCTCTTTCTAGGCATTCCCATTTTAAAATGTTTTTGAAAAGGGGTTTATATCAGAGAGCTCAATGAAAACTGGTGGCTTCTCTTTGGAATCTTAATTTTGTGTTGGAAATAACACTTGTTTCATTTGAACCAGCTCATCTGGCCAACTTGAGGTTTTTAACATGGAAAACAGTTTTGACAGTTGCTCTGACCTTTGCAAGAAGAGTATCTGAGTCTCAAACTCTTAATGTGGTTCAACCTTATTTTCCACAGAGGCAGGGTTTCCTTGAGAACTAATCCTTATCTTATTCCCAAAGTGATATCCAAGTTTACTTTAAGCCGAACTTTCCTTCTTCCTGTATTGTTTCATGAACTCCAAAATGGGAGAGAGAGGATGCTTATCTTGGATGTCGACATGCAACTGTGGTACTGTCTTGATGGAAAAAAATCTTTCAGAACTTCGATCAGTTGTAAGTAAGAATGAACAGCCTGTGTCAAAGCAAGCTATTTCCAAATAGTTGTCCCTGGCTATTCATTATCTCACCATTCCCACCACAACGAAACTATTCCAAGCAGCTTTAAGGCACATATTCTGACAGTGTCTTTGGTCCATCTTATGGCTCTTTGGAAAGGGTTGATTGGAAATATTCTCGAAGCAGCAACTTGGTCCTCTATATGTACTTTTACAAAGCACTACAAGCTAGATTCCTTCAAGTCTAGGTAAGGTTTTGCTAGTACCATTCTCTAGGTGCTTTTGGACCCTTCTGCTTTCACCTTCCAGTTATTCTAAGCAATGGTAATCTACCCATATATGTTAAGGTACTGCAACACTGGTGAATATGAAGAACGTAGTACAGTTGTGCAAGTAAACTTACCACAAAACTAGATTTTCAAATTATCACGTCTGCAGTAGCTTCTGCTTCCCTCCATCCTTTTATTATTATTATTGCCAGGGTGTGGACTTTTTTATTCCCCTAAGAATGTTCTGGCAGGGTTCAGCTTCCCTTTCTCATTTTGCATGAAAGCTCTTGAAAGACTTGTTGCACAAACCTATCCCTTTAGTCAGATCGCTTGAAGATGATTTGCAGTTTGGGTGCATGGAAGGTGACTTGCTTTGCTAGCTGACCATATGTTACAGCTTTTTTGTTATGATTACAATGTAAAGACCCTAGATGAACAGATTAAAGCACAGAGTACTAGGATTGCAACAACTCGCAGCTGCCTTTTGCAGAAGTGCCAGCCCAAACTTTCTGTAAAGGCAGCTCTTTGGACCTGAATATTCACTTTTCCAGACACCGCAAACTTGACATAAGACGAGCAGAGCAGCATATTGTCCCTGTGATCCTACATGGTATGCAGTCAGGCTTAACACTAAGTACAATAGTGTTTAGAACTCTTCCCAAGTTGAGTGACACTACATCACTGATCCTAATGGTGAACACAGTATAAGTATGCAAGCATATATTCACTGTAAAGGTTAACTGTTCCAATACAAGGATCATTACAGAAATATAAACCCAGCACACCCAGCCCCTAAGGCCATTCCATTCTTATCTTTGTTACAGAGGGCAGGAGTATGGGTTAGAGTACTTGATAATCTTTGTAGTTCATTGTTGCAGTTATAACTCTTGGGATTTCCTGTTTTGCAAAAGCCAAGACTAGCTTGAATAGCGGAAATTATCACCTTATCCTACACACCTACAAGACTCCCTTTGCTCCAGTGTCCGGATGTCTGCCCTGTAAAGAGTTGTCAGCCAGCTGTTTTCATTTCTTTGTCAGAACCTTTTGCTAAGTGCATCTCAGCAGGTTTGTCAGTCCTGAAGCTAGAGGACTTCAACTAAGTACTCACAAAGTACACTCTTGTGAAGGTTTTATTTTTTGCTAAATCTGTTTTGCATTTCTGTAAATGTCAGAGGAAAAAAACTGAATTGCTTTGACTGTGGAAAACAAATTCCCCCGTGAGATTTACACTCAGTTTTGCCTGAGTCTAGAGCACAGTGTGCCCATTTATTCCCAATGTATGATTTTCAGCTTCTGAACAATTAGTTAGGTCTGAGTCTTTAGAAAGTTACTTGGGGCAAAAATGATTGTTCTTAAACTAGGCTCAGTATGGCATCTGCCAGTCCCTTTACCAGCCTTACAAAGAAATGAAGTAAAAGCAGCACAAAGAAGTGTGGTGGTTTTGCAGCCCCTTCTGATGACTTTGTGACCCGTAGAAATGTTGCTATGCCTAGCATAGCTCTGACATTCATGCCATGCAACTTTAGGCATCAGTCAGGTCTATAGCTGCCTGGATTCTAATTCCCAAATAGGAGGATGACATCCCTCATATGGTTGTTCCCAAGGAAGTGCCCTGAGACTGGATCAGTCAGTGCTATTTGCATGCAACCTAAGGCTGCTTTGTTGGACACCACTTCCAAACAGACCCAATCCACTGAAAGCAGTTGTTAACTGGTTTGCCCCAGCCTCCTCTGTCCTAAAAGGTCTGTCTGCAAGACTTGTTTAGGATGACTGAGGAGCTCATGAAGTTAATGAAATTCATGCACTATTACTCTGAAAAGACCTCTGCTCCTGCAATCTCTCTTGTCAAACAAGAAAGTATCGGGGCGGAGCCTAGATGGCCAACTGAGAGCAATGAATTTTGAGAGCTCCATAAACTAGTATAATAATATAGGAAAATTGTATTATTTTCAGGTTTAAAACGTCCGAAATCTATAGATAAACTTCTAAACTACCTAAATGTCAATGTTGGTGGCGGTATGCAAACATTTTACTGTCAAGTAACTTTGAGATGGATTAAGTCACTGAATATGAACAACTGAAGTAATTTTCATCCAGATGCTGCCTTGAAAAAAGAACTGCAATTGATGACATCTACCTTACAGGAACTGTCTTTGAAGATGGATGGCTTTAAAAATGACTTAGAAAACCTCAAATTAAATTCTCAGAAACAGACTGATACTCTTAAGGAATTATTACAGCATCACCATACAAAAATAACCAATATAGAGACTTCTGTAAGTGACATTGAAGGGAGACTGAAAGAGGAACTCCAAAAAAGAATTTATGCTTAAACAGAATACATGGCTGCTTAAAATAGATTGACTTAGAAAACAGGGAAAGGAAAAACATAAGGATCTTTGGTCTGCCTGAAAACACTGAAGGTGAAGACATTTCATTCTTAACCTGGATTCCTGAATTTTTAAACTTGAAAGAGGGACTTTCATTTGGAATTGAAAAGGCGCATAGAGCACTGAGGAAACCTGCTTCTAACTCAACAAATACTCCACCTAGATCCATAGTTATAAAATGTATTCCATTTCTGGACAAGGAACTAATATTAAAATCTGCTTGGAGAAAATCACCCTTAAAATACAATCTGAGCCTGATGAGGTTTGACAATTATTCTTCCAAAATACTAGAACAAAGGAAAAAAGTCTGACCAATAATAAAACTGTTGAAACAAAACAACATTGAAGCACAGCTGGCCTTTCCAGCCAAAATAAAAATACTTTTTTCATTGAGATGAGAACCTTAAATGAATTAGAAGCTACTATATTCATCAAAAACAACAACATAATGTCTATCGCAGAAGAAATGGAATGGATGGCCCTTACTCTTAAAAGAATAAAAGAAACAAATCCATGGACTCAACGGATTCCAAGATAGCTGTCCCAAAAAATAACTCTTACAAGTACGTCTCTCGAAGTATCAACTGATATGGTACATCTCGTGTCATATGTTTTTATTTAAAAAAAGGAGGGTTTCTTAACTGAGAAACAGTAATTTATTCAGAATGTTCAGACTCCAGCAATTTGACTAAAACAAAGGTAGGTCAAGATGGGTTACTATTTACATTATATGTAAGCCAAGCAAAGCAACATATAATATAAACATAGAAGTTTCTGTTCCTCTACTTGAACTCAATGAATACTTACCTTGTTAATTTTTCATTATTTTTACTTATAGTAATTTAAGTAATTCAACAAGGTACCGTTCATCAGAGTTCAGACTCAAATGTAACAAATTAACATCATATATAATAGCACTAACAGCGGAGTGTTTTGAAAAAAATAAATGCTGTCATGGAGACTAATGCCTTCTTCAGTTAAAGTATGACTTGGAAATGTCATGTATATCCTGGTTGAATATTAATAGCAAGCTCTTAGTACAAATGTCATTATTCTGTCTAAATATAGTCAATATCAATTATGGTAGGTATCACAGCTATGAGTGCTGTTTGATCAATCCTGATATGGTGTGCGTGGATGCAGCTGTGTCTGGCAGCTAGTACAAATGTCATTATTATTCTGTCTAAACATAGTTAATATCTATTATGGCAGGTATCGTAGCTTTGAGTGCCGTTTAAGCCTGACATGGTGTGTGGATGCAGCTGTGTCTGGCAGCTGTATGGTGCCGTTTTAGTCTCCAGGAAGCTGTGGGTTGCGGCTTATGATAGAGGTTTACTGATGCTTCTGTACTAGTAAGACATTTTGTTGTTTAAGCCTGCCTGGATCCAGGGGAAGGGGGTGGATAAAACTGTGATTTTGGGATATTTTGGCAGCGAATAGTTTGTTTATACATCTGCTTAGTGAGAGGTGGGAAGGCTGGAAAAATGTGCTATCTCTTGTTGTGGCAGCTTGTTGGGAGGTTTTTTTTTTTTTTATGTGTTTGCTCTCAGTTCTTTTCCTGGCTGCTGCCTCGATTAAAGGGAGGGAATTTAGGTTTGAAGTTGCAGTGAAGTGAAGCTTTGCTTCAGGCGCATCGCAAGCTTCTGGTATGCAGTACACAGACACACTAACAGAAACAAGGCGCTCCCAGGTTGCTATGGTAACGTAGACATAGTGATGATAATGCTTAACAGCTCTGAGGAGCCTCAGAGATGATTCTCGGCAATGTTTTAAATATATAGATATAGATATAGATATAGATTAGATATGGATATAACCATGTGTACACACATTGGTCTCCCAACATTTCTTTTAGCTCATTAAGTTGAATGTTCTTCGTGTTTCACTGTTGCAGTCATTACATTTGGGTAATCTGCTGGCAGGTTGCCCTCAGTCGGCCTGATTAACAAAGTCTTGGGTCCTGCGTCGGTTGCTGTCCCTTCTTCCATGACGTCAGGTCATCAGGGGTATAAAGCATGCAGCCGATGCCATTACATCAGTCTTTCTTGCCGCGCGGGGCCTGAAGCAGAAGCAGTTCGCAAGTGCTGGTCGGCTGACTCCTGAAATTTTCGATTTCGAGTTTCAGAACTGAAGTCTTCAACTAAAAAGCTAAGTACCCCGTTGGGGAAACCTTTTGTTGCTCCTTACCGATGTCAGTAAAAGTTAATAATTGCATTACTTGTGGGAAGCAAATACCTCATAAGGATTTTCATTTGTAATATATTCCTTGCCTAGGCCCTGACCACAACGTACCTTGCTGTCGGTTTTGTGCTAAATTTAATCAACGTACTATTAAATGTCAGTATATTTTTGTTTCTAAATATTTTGGCTCACGCTTTGATGTCCTCTGTTAAGCAATCCGACTACCGGAATACCTAAAAAAAACGCAAAGAAAAGGACAGAGACAGGCTGTCGAGGTCCAAAACTGACGACTACGCTTCTCATAAGCCAGTCGCCAGTACTCAGGCACTTTCGCAGCCCCTGATACCTGCTACTTCTGATTCGCAGGCCTCTACTGAGACCCATTCGGAGTCTGGTATGCTGCGAGATGCTTCAATTATGGAACCCGCGGATGTCTCTACCTTAGATGGGTTCGGAGCTTCTGTGCAGGCACCGGCTTCTGAGGGGGTTTTCAGGCCTCAGATTCGTGTATTAGGCCAATGCCATCTTCAAAACTAAGGCCAAAATCAAAGTCTATGTCTACAAAAATGACTCCTGGGCCACATGTGCAGGCCCCTATGCCTAAAAAACAGATTATCATAATGGCTGAAGATTTAATTACTCTTACCAGGTGTAGCCAACCCCCCCTTCTAAAAGGCCTAGGCAAGACATTGTTTATGAATCTTCTGAACAGGATTATATTTCTTCTGACTCTTCTAATGAACAGGAATTGTCTATACAAACTTATGAGGACTCTGATGCAGAAGATTCCATTCCTTTTGCTTTTCCCCCTGAGGATTTTTCTTTTGGGGAAACTTTAAATACTTTAAGGGAACGTTTCCACTGGGAAAGTCATGATTTCTCTGAATCTAAAAAGCGACTTAGGGATTTTCTTCTTCTTCCTCAGCATAGGCCTTTGGCTATACCTTCTGTTCTAGACATTGTTGATGTTTTTTTCAGAATCTAGTATGGCTCCTGATTCTCTGCCTCCAGCTCCTTGTAAGTCGGATACTACAGGGTTCCTGACTCCCACAAATTCCTTTTAAAAAATCCTATTGCAGATCCTGAAACCATTTCTCAGGGTCCCAAGGGCATTAAGGCCTCTACTGCTAAAAATCCTACCCCTTCTGATACAGATTCCAGGGCGCTGGATAGATGGGGTAAGAAGGTTTGCACTTATGCAACCTTGTCAATCAGGGCTTTAAACTGTCAATTTCATATACTTAAATATCAACAGCATATCATGGGACTGCTTAAACAGAAAATGTTAATGTCTGACTGTGTGGAAAATAAGGATTTACAGGATTTATTGTATTCAGCTGAACAAGTTGGAAAACATACTTTGCAATGTGGTTTTGATTCTTTGGAGGCCTCCTGCAGGGCTGCTCTATCTGGGTCTGTGCTAAGAAGGCATACTTGGCTCAGAGAGCAAACTCTGCCCGATCATGTTGAAGCCAAATTGTTGGATTCTCCTTTACAACAGGACCGTCTCTTTGGTAATGAGGCTGAATAAGTTTTAAAAAAAGATGGAAGATAAAGCTAAATCTATGCAAACTGTGAAATATTTCTTACAAGTGCAACCTCCAAGATTTAGTAGGCACTGGCCTACTAAGAACTGGTCCTTTCCACTTCCTTTGAGAGCCACTCAAGTCAAACCCAGACATTCCAAAGGCTCCAGGTTTCATTCACAAGGAACTTTTAGAACAAAACAATGGGGTGCCTCCTCTTCCAAATCTGGAAACAACAAGGCACCTCACTATGGTAAGCAGTCTCAATTACTTCCTTTTACACTTACCAAGCAATTACCTTTTAGCCACCCCTTTGGGGGGAAAACCCAGGACAAATGGTTTTAAATATAGTATCCCAGGGATACAGATTTAATTTCCACACGTTGCCAATCCCAAATGGATGGCCAGACCTGCCCCCAAATCAGTGGGCAGAGGCCCAGAAACAACATGGGGGCTATTCAGCCAGTACCAGAAGAGGAAAAGGGACAAGGTTTCTATTCAAGACTTTCCTGTTACCCAGAAAAGACAAATCACGGCTTCCAATTCTGGACTTATCTACTCTAAACACATTTCTGGACATTCCAAAATTCAAGATGCTGACTCTTCAACAGTTACTTCCTATGCTAGGCAAAGATGCCTGGTTGGTAACTTTAGACTTGAGAGGCTTTCCTGCATATCCCAGTCAGGGAATCTTGCAGAAGATGCCTCTGCTTCAAAGCAGGCTACTTGCATTACCAGTTCTCTGCACTGCTCTGGCTTATCTACTGCGCCCAGGGTCTTACTAAAGTGCCTGACTCCAGTAATTGCATTTTGCAGACCGAGAAATATTCAGATATATCCATACCTGGACAATTGTCTAATTCAGGCAGAAAACAGAGGCATTCTTCTAAAACATCTGGCATTTGTAAAAAAGGTTCTAACTTGTCTAGGGTACACCATAAACGAAAAGAAATCACAACTGGTACCCTCTCAAAAAATTACATTCCTGGGTGCAAGCTTGAATGCAGCTGCCCAGATGGCTTACCTTATGCCAGAAAAGCAAATTCATTTGGTAACTTACTTCAAACACGTGATCACAAAAACCCTGCTTATCTGCAAGACAAATTCTGCAAGCTTTAGGTTTCATGGCCTCCTGCATTCTTCTAATTCCATATGCAAGACTGCATATGAGGAAACTTCAGTGGTACTTAAAAAGTTTATGGAGTCAGCATTGTCACAGCCTGGAAACAATGATTCCTATCATACCTTGCCTGCAACTAGAGTTCCTATGGTGGGCAGAGGCCTGCCACCAAAACAAGGGACTGCCACCCAAACCCTAACTACAGACGCATCAGACTACGCATGGGAGGCTCATCTGGCAGGGAAGTGCATTCAGGGCAAATGGAGCCCAAATCAAATGCACCTTCATATCGATCAAAAAGAGATGCTAGCTGTACAGAATGCAGTTACAGGCTTCAAGGACCATCTTCATCCAGGACAATTAATGATGAAGACAGACAACACCACAGTTATGTGGTACATAAACAAGCAGGGGGGTACACACTCCTACCCCCTTTGCAGACTAGCCATGGCATTGTGGAACACAGCCCTGACCTATCAAATACAACTACAAGCTCAATTCCTGCCAGGAAAGCTGAATACTCTGGCAGACTAAGCAGAAATCTCATGGACCCACACGAATGGAAACTGGAACCACGGATTTTCAACATGTTGACACGCAAATGGGGGAGTCCAGACATAGATCTTTTTGCCTCACCCCAGAACTATCAGTTGGACACATTCTGCACAAGAATTCATCACAAAAAAGCCTTGAAAGTGGATGCTCTATCATTTAGCTTGAAAAACCTATCAGTCTATGCTTTTCCCCCTCTGCCTCTGCTCTCCAAAGTTCTACTAAAAGTCAAACAGGACAAACCAAAAATGATTTTGATTGCTCCAGACTGGCCTTACCAGCACTGGTACCCACTTCAGCGCAGTGTCACACCTTCCTCAGACACCTTACTTACTGTCGCAGCAGAACAACCAAGTTCTGCACACCCAGCTCCAAACTTTGAATCTCGCAGCATGGCTAATCCTCTAAATTCACCCTTAGCATCACTTGGCAAACCTGTAATGGATGTCATTTTGGAGGCAAGAAGACCTAGTACTAGAAAAATCTTATGCTGACAAATGGAAAATATCCTGTGCCTGGAATCAGTCACAAGGGATAAGCACAGCAATGCCCAGTATTCCTCAGATTTTACAATACTTAACTGAGATGCTTCACAAGGGCCTGTCCTTTTCTTCCATAAAAATCCATGCCTCAGCCATTTCATCTCATTACAACACAGAACCTCCCCTCTTCTCTCATCCTCTGCAAAAGCAGTATCTTAGAGGGGCCAAAAACTGAAGACCACCCAGGAGAGCACCAACCCCTGCCTGGGACCTCAACTTTGTATTGGAAAAAACTTACTCTTCCACCTTTCGAGCCAGCTGCTACTGCAAACTTAAAATTTCTCTCCTGGAAATCAGCTTTCCTTTTAGCAGTCACTTCAGCTAGAAGGATTTCCGAATTACAGGCCCTTATGACAATGAAGCCTTTCATTATTTTTCATGCTGACAGGGTGTCTCTCAGGACCAATCCATCCTTCATGCCTAAGGTGGTATCCAGTGTGGCTCTTAATCAGACCATTCATTTGTCAACTTTCTTTCCCAATCCACAAAACAAGGAGGAGCGGATTCTGCATTCATTGGATGTACACAGGCAACTTAGATTTTACTTAAACAGGACAAATCTCTAAGAAAATCTGAACAACCAGTGGTGGCATTTGCTGCAGGAGCAGAGGGAAAGACTATTTCAGAGCAGACTATTTCCAAATGGATAAGCCATTGTATTCGTTTCTGCTATATGCACCATGGTAAAACTATCCCCCAGGGGATCAGATCTCATTCCACCAGGGCTGCATCTACTTCTACAGTCTTTCTCAGCGGTGTTCCTATCAGAGACATTCTAGAAACTGCTACCTGGAGCTCAGTTCATACATTCACCAAACATTACCATTTACCTTTTTTCTCTAAATCCAGAGCTGGCTTTGCCACTGCTGTCCTTCAGGGCCTTATAGCTGGTCCTAATGTTGTATATATCCATCCTCCTTACCATTAGCTTGGGGAGTCTACCCAAGTATAATGACTGCAATAGCGAAACATGAAGAACATAGTAGAGTTGTGTACACTTACCATAAATGTTTGTTAGAGTGTATTCACTGTTGCAGTCCAGGTTACCCTCCCTCCAACCCACTGTTTTTTTCTTACTATACTTATACTTTCCTTTACTATGCTTAAAAGCCTTTTTGGTGCATTTGCTTTTGTTTGGAGGTATATTTTTGTGTTTTTAATTACTTAAATATTTGGCTCCCCGTTTGGGGGGGGGGGGGCACCTGACATCTGGGGCAAGAAAAACTGATGTAATGGCGTCGGCTGCATGTTTTATACTCCTGATGACCTGACATCATGGAAGAAGGGACAGCAGGACCCAAGACTTTGTTAATCAGGCTGACTGAGGGCAACCTGCCAGCAGATTACCCAAATGTAATGACTGCAACAGTTAATACACTCGAACATCTACATTTATGGTAAGTGTACACAACTGTACTTTCTTGATGATGATGATAAAAAAAAAAAAAAAAAAGCACAATTTTATATTTAAAATGTAATGTTAAGTTGTCAATCTCGCCTTCATTCTTGCTTGATGGGTTCGGAGCCGATCCTCGGCTCTGACTTGGCACTTGCTAAGCTCGAGAGTCACTTTTACCAGCTCGAGGCAGCCCCATATCCCATGATGCAAGGCGGTAAGTACCCAGATCTCGTTTGCCGCTTCACTGATGAGGTCCTCCTTTTACCAGCTCCTGGTAAGTGAATTTTATATTACTATTTTTGCCCCTTCAAAAAAACTTTAAAATATTAGTTTTAATACAGTTTTAGTCCCTTTCTGACAAGATTTTCCCTGTCTCCTTAAAATTTTTTAGTCAGATTTTCTCCTATCCCATCCCCCCCCTTGTTAGGGTGTGTGTGTGTCTGTTATTGGTAATTTTATATATATATTTAATTTCTTGGACTAGTGTTGTGTGTGTGTGATTCACTATGTCTAAGGAAAGGGTCTCAGGCTTTAAGAAGTGTGACTCGTGCTGTCAGAAGATGTCTCTGACAGATGGTCACACTTCTTGCCTTTACTGCCTGGGGCCTCTTCACCTGCAGGACTCCTGTGCTATATGTCACTCTTTCAGCCAGAGAGTCCTGCAGGAAAGAAGAAATAAATTAATTTTGAGGGGCCTTCTTAAGCCGGAGGGCTCTCCGGCTAAGTCGGCTCCATCTAAGACTTCAAAGTCTTCCAAGGCCCAGGCTTCTGTGTCCAAGCCTGTGGCCTCGGCTCCGACTCTTTCAGAGTCGAGATCGGCTCCGGCTGGGGCAGACTCTGGTTTACACAAACCTTCGGCACCGATGGCTATCGGTGCCGATTCTGGTTCGACCACTTCGGTGTCGGCTCCGATCGGTTCCGACCACCATGTGGCTCAGGCATCGGTGTCTGCTCCGATCGGCTCCGACACCGTTACTTTTGTGGCTGTATCGGCTCCGGCTGGAACCGATGCATCGAAGCTACCTGTCGGTGCCGATAAGTTGTCGGCTCAGACAGTTTCTGCGGTTTCATCGGCTCGATGGTTCCTTCGAGGAAGAGGTCTAGGTCCCCTTCCTTGGAGCCGATACTCTCGGCTCCGGCTTCGCCTCTCCTCTTGGAACGGAGCCCTCGGAGCCGATCTTCAAGGTCATCCAGGCTTTCTGACCATGATTTAGAGAGTGGTCAGTAGATTACTAAAATCTCAGGCACTGGCCCAAATGCTACATAGTCCGTCTCAGCAGATGACTATTAGTCCACACCCCATTGCAGTTCCTCCTTCGACTCTACCCCAGAGTTTGGAGGTGGAGTCTTCGGGAATAGTTTCTGCTATGGCTGAGGGACAGATACCCCCTTCTGCTCCTTCAGCCTCTACTCTGATCTCCTCTTCGAGACCTTCCTTAGAGGGATTCGGTGGCCGGGCTTCCCTGGTCTCCTCTGAGGGGGTGAGCGGCATCGGACCCTTGTCCGACCCCGCTCTTCCCCTTGGAGCCTCGGCCTTGGTGAGCTCGGCTCCGACATCTGCCTCAGAGCCTTCCCTTTCGGTGGGTCCTGGAGTTCCTGGCTCTTCGGGGCGGGTTCTCTCGGGCCTCCCTGGGAGGGGAGCCTTCGAGGTGATGAAGAGTGTGCTGGCCACTGGACTCAGCCAGCAGTCTGTTCCCTTAGCTCCTCCCTCTATAGTGCCTGTTGACATCTCTGCCACTTCTCTTGCTCCAGGACCCAGAGATCCTCCGCCTCAGGTTTCCCCACTGGGAATTTCCCCCTCTTCAGAGGATTCTCCTGATTTGTCGGGAGATCCTCCGCGGAAGAGGACCTGTAAGAGGAAACACGTAGACTCCCCCGAGTCTATCATTTCAGATACTGACTTAGATGAGTCAGAGGGATCCCCAAGATCCCCCTCTGAGGATGTCTCCTTTTCAGACATCCTAGAACTCCTTAGACAGAGGGGAAACTGGCCCACCAATAATCCCTCTGAGGATGAGTCAGTATACCTGGAGGCGTTTGGATCTCGGCCCTCCACCTCCTGGGTGTCTCCGCCTTTCGACCGCCTTATGCAGGTTATTGCTCAAAAGGCGTGGGCTGCTCCTGACTCTGTAGAGCCAGTCCCTAGGAGGCCGTCTAAATTTATTACCGCCCCGTCGGACAAGCAATTCCTCACAAAAGGTGTCCCCGCTGATGCTATGGTGGTGGCGGCTGCCACCAAGAAGGAACTTGCAGATCCTTCCGTACCTGTCCATCCTCCTAATAAGGACTCTAGGACCATGGATAGATATGGTAAGCGGATGTTTTCTTCAGCGACCTTTGCTATGCGTTCGCTGAACTACCTATGTCACTTCACCAGACTCCAGAGGGGATATCCTTAAGGAGCTAGGTGAAGTTGTGCAGGATCCTACAGCTGCAGGGGCTCAGGAAAAAATTGCTTCGCAGCTAGGAACCCTTAACTCCATTGCAAACTCCTCCATGCGGCTGATATCATATGCTGCTGATGGAGCAAGTAGGGCCGCAGGTACAGGTGTGGCTCTTAGACGCCAAGCCTGGATGCGGCTATGTAATTTTGCAGATCCCTTTAAGGCGTCCTTCACAAACTCTCCCTTTGATGGGTCAGCTTTGTTTGGCCCTCAAGTGAAGGAAACGTTGACCAGGTGTGAGCAGGATGGCAAAACTCTTTCTGCCATAGGAGTCCATTTTTCTACCCCTTCTAGACCTTACCCCAAAGGACAGAAGGGTGGCAAAATGTGGTTCTGCAAATTCCAAGGAGTCACGCCGGATTCAAGTGGTCAGTTTACCCCTAGAGGCAGAGGGGGTAACAACAACAGACGCCGCTCTAGAGGCAGAGGGGGTCCACAAAACCAGGGAAACAGAGAGTCTCTCTCTGAGAAGCCCTTTCAGCATCCCTGAGATGTTGCCCGGCTGTCCCTCCTTGGAGGCAGTCGGGGAAGACTATCGCTGTACCCAGAAGCCTGGCGTTCCCTCACTCAAGACAGATTGGTACAGTCGATCATATCCGAGGGTTACAAAATTCCTTTCGAGGAAAGTCCTTTCTATCCCTCAAATTCCCTTCCAGATGTACCACCCGGTCTAAGGGAAATTGCAGAGTTAGAAGTCTTAAAACTACTGCAAAAAAGAGCCATTCAGCCAGTTACAACAGACCATTCAGAGCCCGGAATCTACTCAAGGTTCTTTTTGGTCCCCAAAAAGACGGGAGACTGGAGACCAATATTGGATCTCAGCAGACTCAACAAGTCTGTGAGGAAGACAAGATTCCGAATGGTCACTCTTCAGTCAATTCTGCCCTTCTTACAGAAGGACAACTGGATGTGCTCAATAGATCTTCAGGATGCGTACTATCACATAAAGATTCACAGACGCTCCAGGAGATTTCTCCGCTTTTGGCTGGGGTCCAGTCATTTCCAGTTCAGAGCCCTGCCCTTTGGTCTCACTACAGCCCCCAGAGTGTTCACCAAATGCATGGCAGTGGTCACGGCTCACCTGAGACGTCAAGGATTCCAGGTGTTTCCGTATCTCGACGACTGGCTCCTTTCAGCCACCACCAGGCATCAGCTTGTTCAAGCCAGGGATTACACAATAAACCTTTGTTCTCATTTGGGCATCTCGATCAACTTCGAAAAGTCATCCTTATCGCCCTGCCAGTCTATTACCTTCATAGGCGCAAACTTAAACACTGTTCGGATGTCAGCTACCCTTACAGATCAAAGAGTTTCAGACATTCAAAGTCATGTCAAGATCATTCTAGCCAACAAGAAAATACAGGCCAGAATGGTTCTAAAGGTATTAGGCCTCATGGCTGCGGCCATTACTCTTCTTCCCCTGGCTCGCTTCTACATGCGCCTTCTTCAGTGGATGTTGTTCACTCAGTGGTCTTACCAACAACTTCCAATGCGTCACCAAATACTGGTGACACAGATTTGCAAGAATCATCCTGCTTGGTGGATCACTTCTCCCCAGATTCACCAGGGCAGATACTTTGTACCCCCCATCCCCGGTAGCCACTGTCACCACGGATGCCTCCCTGATCGGGTGGGGGGGGGTCATTATCAGGGCAGGATGGTTCATGGGACGTGGCAACCATTCGAACACCACCTGCACATAAATGTCCTAGAGATGAGAGCAGTGCTTTTAACGTTGCAAGCCCTCAACGACTTTCTTCCCGTAGGGACAATTGCAGTCCACTCAGACAAACATGTCTGTAGTTTGGTATATCAACAAACAGGGCGGAACTAAGTCCTACCCCTTGTGTCGAGAAGCGCTCAGACTTTGGCAATGGGTGATCTCCTCTCATCGGTTTCTGGTAGCAACGCACATCCCTGGGAAAACCAACATTTTAGCGGACAGATTGAGCAGAGCTATTCTCATGCCTCACGAGTGGTCTCTCAAGCAATCTATAGTGGAAGAGATTTTTCTGGAATGGGGTCGCCCATGTTGCGATCTCTTTGCTACTCCCCAAAACAGCAAATGCCCTGACTTCTTCTCTCTCTCTCCCCTCTGCCAGGCCATCCCCCCAGAGACGCTCTGACCCAGGATTGGCCCCAGGGAATTCTTTATGCCTTTCCTCCATTTCCTCTGATCCCTCAAGTTATCCAGAAAGCAACCGTTTTGAGAGCCAAAATGATTCTCATTGCTCCTTTTTGGCCTCGACAAATTTGGTTTCCGTTCCTCCATCGTCACCTTTTGGTGCAGCCGTGGCATCTGGACCCAGTGCCAGATCTTCTGATTCACCAATCCGGTCAGCTGCACCGGTCTATCCCTTCTCTCAACCTCACAGCATGGTTGCTCCACTTCCTTCCTTAGCCAGGCTTCCTTTGATCTCTAACCCCGTTAGAGACATTCCAGTAGCTTCCTTAAAATCCTCTACCAGGAGGATTTATACAAGCAAATGGAAACGTTTCTCTTATTGGGCTAAAGCCAAGAATATTGATCCCTTCACTGCTCCAGTGCAGGCAGTTTTGGATTTCTTAGCGGAGATTTTTCATGCAGGCTCCTCTTCTTCCACAGTTAGAGTTCAATTGGCTGCTATCTCGAACTTTCATGTCGGGTTCGCAGATCACAATATTATGTCCCACAGGCTTTGTAGAGCCTTCTTGAAAGGAATTTTCCTCCTGAAGCCTCCAGTCAGGAGTCCTCCTCCTAAATGGGATCTAAATTTAGTGCTGACATCCTTGATTCTTCCCCCCTTCGAGCCAGCTGTTTCTTGCTCCCTGAAATTTCTTTCATGGAAAACCTTATTCCTAGTAGCTATTACATCGGCCAGGAGGGTGTCTGAACTTCATGCTCTATCTGTTCGACCCCCCTATTTGGTCTTTCACAAAGACAGAGTATCATTGAGCACTAATCCGACCTTTTTGCCTAAGGTCGCATCTAAGACTAATTTGAATCAATCCATTGATCTCCCTGTATTTTTTCCAAACTATTCAAACAGATCGGAACAAAAACTACATTATCTTGATGTCCACCGCCAACTCAGATATTATTTGGACAGAACTAAACAATTTAGGAAATCCGATCAACTCTTTGTTTCCTATGCTGATAACAAGAAAGGCCTTCCTGTCTCAAAAGTGACCTTATCTAGATGGCTTTCTTCTGTCATCTCCGAAATTTATCGGCTCAGGGGAAAACAGCTGTGCTCAAAACCTAAAGCACATTCAACCAGAAGCTTAGCTACTTCTACAGCCTTTCAAGCTAGACTTCCTTTAGACACTATTTGTGCAGCGGCCACTTGGGCCACTCCTCATACTTTTGTTTCCCATTACAAATTGGATTTGGCCTCCAGGGACAGAGCCAGTTTTGGCTCTACAGTCCTCAAGAGTCTGTTCCATTGAGCCACCCAGGATAGAGGTGCTAGGGACGCGGTCCCATCAAGCAAGAATGAAGGTGAGATTGACAACTTAACATTGACAAGTTATGTACCTACCATAACGTTCCATGTTAGTTGTCTTCTCTCGCCTTCTTTCTTGCGACCCTCCCTCCTTCCCCCAGGCCTGGACAGACCTTTTTCTACAGGAATAATTATGCTGAAGACCATACAGAGCTGGTCTTTCTTCCATCCTGCAGGTTTTTCTTTCTGCTTTCTACCTTTGGGAAGTGTTCATGCTTGGTGCTATTGCCCTTTTGTCATCAAACGAGATCTGGGTACTTACCGCCTTGCATCATGGGATATGGGGCTGCCTCGAGCTGGTAAAAGTGACTCTCGAGCTTAGCAAGTGCCGAGTCGGAGCCGAGGATCGGCTCCGAACCCATCAAGCAAGAAAGAAGGCGAGAGAAGACAACTAACATGGAACGTTATGGTAGGTACATAACTTCTCATTTTGGTCCAAACACCTTAAGGACTTGCATAGGAGTGAATTGGTCTTGTGCAGAACCCTTTGCAGTGGTCTGGGAATTGAGCTTGTTCGGACTTGTTAGGCATATGGGGATAGCGGATTCTAGGGGTGTTTGAGGTTGCTGGGATGTGATAGTGTCGTCAGATTTCCTTAGTGGAAAAATCTGTGGGAATGGAAGGTGTGTTCGGTGGTTCACTGAACAGGCTGGTAAAATGAACAGGACAAATATTGGTTTGGATATTTTAAGAAGAGCCTGGAAACACACCACATGAACTAGTGAATGATATTCTGGCAAAACTGGATGGATATTTTTGCCCGTGCTTGAAGTACTGATGTATGTATGTAAGGATGGGAATATACTTATAACAAATAAGAAGCTAGAAGGGTCTCATATTTTAATTCTATGGACTGTATAAATATGCTTGGAAGGAGCTAATAAGAATAAGCATTACAACTTGTGGTCTCTCAGTTAACTACGCAACATCCGGGGAAAAAAAATGCAATGGTTATGTAATGTATGATTTTAGTAAATCTAGACATAAAATATATAATCGTCATATAAGATGAATCAGTCTGCTGAATTTAGATATTAAAGATATTATTTAATAACATGGACTTGTGTATAATAACATTACTGTCTTAACTTGTCTTAAATGACATACACTGCATTGAACATTAAGTGGAAGCATGATTTACTTGTATAAGTAAATATGCATAACAAGTCATGTAACTCCTTTAACTTGAATTGTAGTTTTTGTAACCCATCTTGACCATATATAATTCTTAAGCGCTTACGAAGGTAACTGTTTATATGGGACATCAAACTGACAAAGTTGTTCAAGAGAAACAATAGAAGCCTGAACTTGAAATGTCACAGAATGCAACAATCATATTCTGAACAAATAGTACTAAATTGACAGTAGACACTCAGTTTAATAACTTGGGCTTGTGTATAATAGCACTACTGTTTTAACTTGTCATAAATGACATACACTATTATTGAACATCAAGGGGGGAAGCATGATGATTTTCTCATTTAAGTAAATGTGCATAACAAGTCATATAATTTCTTTAACGTGAATTGTGGTTTTGTAACCCATCTTGACCGTACATAATACTTAAGCTGTTACCAAGGTAACAAATCATCTTAAGTAGTTTACTTCATTTGATCTTCAGTCTGTGGGTACTGGATCTGAGCCAGCAACTTCAGAAGCATCTGCTTTGAGCTTCAAGCTCCCCCCCCCCCCCCATCCATAATACATCACCACTACCTTCCAACCTCCAGATCTTGTTTGGCGCGGCTTTGCAACACATCGCGATCCTTGAACTCCAGGTCCTGAGTAGTTTTTTGAAGTTTGATTTCCCTTTTACATAGTTTTCAGTGTGTCTGTTAGTAGTGTAGGCCTCCTCTCGACTTTTTCCCCTCCCCCCTCAGCTTTGTGTGCTTGTATTTCTGAGTGTGTGGCGGTGGAGAACGTCTTTGGTAATTTCTTGGACTGGTTATGGCTGATCAACCAAAGCAAGTGTTTAAAAGATGCACAGTGTGTGACCACACTCTGTGTGTTCTTTGTTTGGGTGCTGCCCATCTTTCAAATGACTGCAGTATTTGCATGGGTTTTAATCCACGAGCCCTTAAAGACTGTAGGGCTAAACTTACGATGAAGGGCCTTCTCCCTTCTACAGAAGCGGCTGCCTCCAGTTCTGCTTCGGTCATGTCTGTGATCGCCTCTCCTTCGGCTCCTGCCCTTGCATCTACTCCCTCCCAGGATGGGACTCATCCTCCTGCCTCTAGGCCTGTGGAAGGAGAGCATAGAAAGGGCAGAGAGAAGGAGAGAGCGCACAAGAGTAATGAGTAAGAGGCCCCCTGGACCTTTCGGCTCCTGCCGGGCCTCCTCCCAAACTTCAGACTAGGCACCAAAATGACTCCCCTCTGCTCCAATTTCCTAGGTTTTCTCCACAGCCGGTGGAGCCCAGGCCATCTTAAAATTTGGTTCCACGACCCATCCGGTCAGACTCTGTAGCTTCGTCATGGTCTACCCGCAGTCTTTCAGAAGCTGACATGGATAAAATGATGTGGAGATCTATTCGCACACAAATTCAGATGGTAGTCTTGCTGGCCCCCTCTCCCTCTGAAGGGGGGGGGGGCCTTGCTTCCCTTTTTTACACCTATATCTCCTTCTCCGATCCGACCCCCAGTTTTGGAGTAAATGGATCCGAGAGGTTCCCCTAGTCGGGGGGTCGGCGCCGACGGTGACATTTTCCTCAATGCCGACAGCTGCCTGGAGCCGTCTCAGATCCGACTAGCTCAGATTTGAGTGGCTCTCTGAGCTGTAGCTTGGGTGTCTGATCTTAGGGGGGTGGAGTTCTTTCTGTTGGCTCTGACTTTGTCTGGTCACGGCCACCTCCTCAGCACTCAACCCACTTCTGGCCTGGCTCCGATCCCCGCATCAGATCTGGGGAGAGTGGCTCCCTTACTAGTGTCCAAGGGAGCTCGCTCTCCTCCTGCGTTCGTTGTGGAAAGGGTCCTCTCCAATCGGTTGAGTCCCCTGACTATATCTTCATACTCTGCCCCGACTTCCTCTTTTTTTGGTTTGACTGCCATCATTTTACCACAGGGACAGCCCGTGCTTGAGGATCCCCAGGCTGTTACCCTTGAAGAACACCAGGTAGTTTGCGAACCCCCTCCTGCACCCGCACTGGAGAGGTTCCTTACAAGCATGGATGCAAGAGGAGGCACTTGGACTCATCTCCGAAGTCCCTCACTGAGAACACTGATTTGGATGGGGAAGGTTCCCCCAGATCACCTCCCGAGAATGTCTCCTTCAGTCATGTCATGTAAATTTTGCGCCAGTGGGGATGTTGCTTTGCCCCAAAACCTTCCTCTGATAATTTGGTGTTCCTGGAGGCTTTTGGCACAGGCCCATCTACTTTCTAGCCCCCCCCCCCCCCACACACGCATCCATTGGTGGACTTGGCCACCTCGCGGGCTTGGAAGGAACCAGTAACTGTGGAACCAATCCCAAAGCACCCGGATAAAATCTTAAGCCCCCCCCAGCGGACAGACCTTCTTGGAACACTGTCTGCCATGAGAATCTGCTTTTCGAACCCGCAAATCTTTTCCCGGAATCGGCGAGGACAAAAGATGATGTGGTTCCGGAAGTCTCAGTATTCGCGGGACACTCGGGGCCATTCTTCCCCTAGAGGCAGAGGGGGACAGGACAGACGCTGGCCCAGAGGCAGAGGGGGTCTGAGGAATGTTTGGTATCGAGAAACGTTGTCGGACAGGCCTGCTCAGCAACCCTGAGGGGTTGCCCGACTGCTCTGCTCTGGAGGCAGTCAGGGGTCGCCTGCCGTTGCACCTGACTGCATGGGAGTCTGTGTCAGACCATTGGGTGCTTCATATAATTTCCAGAGGCTATTCAGTCCTGTTTGTGGTTCTCCCTACTCCTTCCCAACACCTCCCAGACGTACCACCCACGCAAAGTGAGGGAGCAGCACTAGAGGTTCCCAAGCTGCTAAGGAAACAAGCCATCAAAACCCATCCCCCTAGATCAGTCTGGATTAGGCATCTGCACCAAGTTTTTTTTGGTGCCAAAAAAGACGGAATTGAGGCCCATTCTGAACCTGTCTACTCTGAACCTGTCATTTGCCAAAGAGAAGTTCCGGATGCTCACCTTACAGTCCATCCTGTCGTACATGCAAGAGAGCGACTGGATGTGCTCGTTCGATCTCCAGGACGCCTATCATATAAAGATGCACAGAAGCTCCAGAAGGTTTCTCTGCTTCCGGCTAGGGTCCAATCATTATCCGTTTCGAGCCCTACCCTTTGGTCTCACCACAGCCCCCATTGTGTTCACCAAAGTGATGGCAGTAGTAGCGGCTCACCTGAGGCTTCAGGGAATTCAGGTCTACCCTTACTTGGACAATTGGCTCATTACTGCTCCCTGCAAGCGTCTACTTTGTTGTACCATAGACTAATTCCTACGTCTTGCACACCATCTAGGGATTATAGTCAACACAGCCAAATCTCTTTTGAACCCTGTCCAGTTTATAGAATACATAGGAGCACAGATAGACATGTTACAGACAAAAGTCTTCCTGACCTCGAAGAGAGTTTGAAACTTAAGGATGCATGTCACCTTAATTTATTGATCTCTTCCCTCAGCAGAGTTGCTTTTAAGGGCCCTAGGTTCTATGGCAGCAACGATAAAACTTCTACCATGTGCTCGCTTACACATGCGAGTACTTCAGTGGACTCAAGCAGTGCAATTGTCTTTGTTAAATCTTCCTTTGTAGTCTATACACATAAGCAAAGTCTGCAGGTCTTCTCTTCTATGGTGGATGCAATCTTTGGAAATCTTGGAAGGATGACCTTTTGTCACAGCCCCTGCCCAAGCCACAGTGACCATGGACACCTCCCAGCTATGGTGGATGCATTCTTTGGAAATCTTGGAAGGATGACCTTTTGTCACAGCCCCCGCCCACGCCACAGTGACCATGGACAAACCTCCCAGCTAGGGTTGGGGGCGGCATTGCTCGGGAAGGACAGTCCAAGACATGTTTTCCCCGATCGAGACCAGTTTTCATATAAACATTCTGGAGATGAGGGCGGTCTTTCTAGCGTTGCAGGCCCTTCATGCCTTTCTACCTCTGGGAACCATTGCAATTCAATCAGTCAACATGTTGGTTTTCTGCTGTATCAACAAACCAAGAAGGACCAGATCTTACCCCCTTTGTTGCGAAGCCATGAGAGTTTGGGAATGAGCGACCTCTTCTAGTCATTGACTGGCAGCAACGCATATTCCGAAGTGGTCCAACATTCTGGCGGACAAACTAATCCGGATTATTCTGATGCCTTATGAGTGTTTTCTGAATCCTTCAGTAGCCGAGCAGATCTTTCTAGATTGGGGTCTGCCTTACTACGATCTCTTCGGATCTCCTTCCAATGAGAAGTGCAGTGAGTTCTTCGCTCTGAACCCCCTACCGGCTGAATCCCCCAGAGATGCTCTAGTCCATGTTTGGCCTCCCGGTCTTCTTTATACTTACCTTCCTGTACAACTTATTCCAAAGTTCCTCCAGAAGGTTCGTTGACTGGGGAGCAAGGTATGTTTTCCCTTCCTTTGGTCTGATCTTTTAGCTCCTCCTTGGATCTTGGATCCCATTCCGGATCTTATCTCTCACCCGAATCTGGAAAATCTGAAGCTCATGGCTTGGCTGTTCCAGTTCCCCTAATTTCTAGGACTCCTGGGGGGTTGTCTTCGGTCAGGACTATTCTGGTGGCAGATCATAAGTCGTCAACCAGGAAGATTTATCGTAGCAAATAAAAGCATTTTTCCTTTTGGGCCTCTCAAAGGAATTTAGATCTTTTCATGGCTCCCATTCTGGCTATCCTTGATTTTTCGGCAATTATCTTTCAACAGGGGGCTAGCTCGTCTATGGTGAAGGTTCATCTAGGTGCCATTTCTCATTTCCACATTGGTGAGAACTCTGCTTCTTTGGCCTCTTCCAGATTGTGCAAAACCTTTATCAAAGGTACCTTCCTCTTATGTTCTCCAGTCAAAGAAACTGTCCCCCCATGGGACCTTGCTAAGGTACTACAAGTGTTGGTTGCCCCTCCCTTTGATCCTGCAGCAACCATAGATCTTAAGTTTCTGTCTTGGAAGACAGCCTTCCTAGTGGCTATCACTTTGGCTAGGAGGGTCTCAGAACTTCAGGCGTTGTCTATTAAGGTTCCATACATGGTCTTCCATAAGGACAGGGTTTCTCTTCACACCAATCCCTCCTTTCTTCCAGAAGTGGCAGCTAAGGTCAGTATCAATCAGATGATCAATTTACCTGTTTTCTTTCCAAATTTCGCAAACAAGGTTGAATACAAGTTGCATTTATTGGATGCTCGTAGACAGCTACATTTCTATTTGCACAGGACCAAAACTTTTTGTAAATCTGGCCCAGTTGTTTGTGTCGTTTTCTAAACCATTTTTGGGTAAACCTATTTCCAAGGTGACTATTGCTAGGTAGAATTCTCTGTATCTTTCAGATCTACAAGGATAAAGGTTTGTCTCTGGGTCAGATTAGAGCTCACTCGACAAGGTCCTTGGCTACTTCTGTAGCCTTTTGGTCTAGACTAGTATCATTAGACAGCATTTGCTCCGCTGCTACTTGGTCCGCCTCTCAAACTTTTATTTCTCACTATAAATTGGACTTGATTTCTCAGAGAACATCCTTTGGTTCCGCGGTGCTCCACAATATCCTTCTGTGAGGGCCACCCAGGGGTTTAGTAGCTGGGAACTCTGTCCAACAGGTTGAAGATCAAATGAAGTAAGCTACTTCAGATAAATAAGTTATGTACTCACCAAAACGTTCCATCTGAGTAGTTATACTTCATTTGTCTTCAACTGTCCCTCCCTTCTTCCCCCTGGCCTTACAATATGGACATCTTTCATAGATGGCACATTGAGTGTGATAAGGTGGTTTGGATAGGGTTCTTGAGTATAGGGTGTAGCAAACCCGATCTGAGGGTTTGAAGGTGGTGGTATATTATGGGTAGGGGAGGAGCTTGGCGCTCGGAGCAGATGCTTGCGAAGTTGCCTGCTCAGATCTGATACGGATCCAGTACCCACAGGTTGAAGACAAATGAATTACAACTACTCAGATGGAACGTTATGGTGAGTACATAACTTCTTTTTTTATACAGGACATCAAACTGGCAAAGTTGTTCATGGGAAACGATAGAAGCCTGAACTAGGAATGTCACAGAATGTAACAATCACATTCTGAACAAATAGTATTAAATTGACGATAATTACTCAGTTTAACCTTTGCTGATTATGCAAAATAGAATGTTGCCATTTAAATATAAAAACTTTCAGTATATGCCATAAAGTGGCAATTTATGAATATGGAAACGGAACTTGCAATCATTAATCACAATAAGTGAATTTGTTGTTTTTAACTTATAATTTCACTCATTTTATAATAAGAAATGACATATAAAAATCCTCATATGTATGAAATGGGGGGGGTGCACTGAATTTAAAATGCGCTTTCATCAATGTTCACATAACAAACTTGATGCTTTTAAGTAAGTTAGCAACACACAAAGTGATTACTTAAATGCTGGCAAACAATGAAATATAACTTCTGATATATTCAGTAAAATACATTGTATTATAAACATTAGGTATAAATATTACCATCTATTTATATTAAGTTATAAGTTTTGAAAGACTTCATCAATAAGGGTGAATGTTAAATAACTGTACTCTATAGTCTTTTACTGAGGTTTTATATATGATACATCCTACTTTACTATGATTGAATTGCTTGTCATCTAGCTTTCATGTAAATAATTGCTTATACAATAAGTAGTCATTTATATTGTATTATAATTCTGTCTAATCTACAATACTACTACATCTGTTCAAAATAATATAAATATTGCTTATTCCTATTACAATTGCTTTCTATATGATAATTCAATTTATGGAGCTCAGATTTTCTGGATTTTTAAGGTATGAGTGATAATCTGATGGACTTAAGTATATCCATCAGATTAGGAATGATTTTCATTACATGACTAGTGTGGATGTTAGTTTTGTTAACATTTATTAATTTAAATTTATTTCACAAAAACATTTTAGTATGCCTGATTAAAACATTACTTTATTGGTAAACATTCAAAGTATAAAACTGATAATTTCCTTTAAAAGCTCAAACATATACTTTATAGTTATCAGAGGAAAATGCTTAATAGTCAAAGGAAAACAAAAATACAGTCTAAATAACCTAGGATGGATTTAACTTTCTTTAAATGCCAATGGCTAAAACAATCCTAGCAAGAGATCAAATCTACTGAAATATTTAAAACTGAACAAAGCACAAATTGTCTTCCTTCAAGAAATTCATTTCAAAACAAATGGCAATTACATATGGAATCCTAAGGAATATATGATATTAGTGCAATCCACTTCTAAGACGGACAAAAGGGGTAACAATTTTATGGAAAACAAATGTGAATAACCCAGAAATCTTTTAAAAGTATGAAGATAAATAAGGCATTATGGCATTAGTAATAGTTAAATAGAATATGGACCATAGCGAATCTATG
Organism: Protopterus annectens; assembly: GCF_019279795.1. Classification (NCBI taxonomy): domain Eukaryota; kingdom Metazoa; phylum Chordata; order Ceratodontiformes; family Protopteridae; genus Protopterus; species Protopterus annectens. The sequence goes on along the minus strand of NC_056729.1, from coordinate 271,895,247 downwards.
CTGGTTCCCAGGCACTGGAACAGGAATTGTTAAAAAAAACACTTGGATTTAATTTCCAGTAATTATAAAGGCAACTTAATGTTAGGAGGAGATTTTAACTGTATATTTGATATTTCTGAAACTACAAATGAAAGACCACTAAGTAAATATGCTGTACCAAAAGCTTTAAAAAAGTGGGAAGAATCATTTCATCTTGTAGATACTTAAAAATTTAAAGAAGGTAAATCTTTGTTTTCCCATCAAAATTACTGAATTGGTACCCAAACTAGAATTGATAAAATATTTGCTGCCCATGACTTGTACACTAAAATCGTTAATTTCTGAATCACTCCCTGCCCCTTTTCAGACCACAATTCATTGATACTAAAACTTCAAAATGGGTACAAACCATTAATCTTTATCTCCAGAATTCCAGCACATATAACTAAAATTAGAGTTCAAACACTGGTTATCCGAATTACAGTTTTTCTTGGATATTAATTGCACCACAGAGATAAATGAAATAATGATATAGGACTCATTAAAAACTTGCTTAAGTGGTAAAACCCTAACTGGGTATTAAAAAAAAAAAATCAGAGAATGGGATTTTGAATTATTAGATCTGCAATCCAACCTTTTGTCAATAAAAGCTGAAAAAAATCGAAATTGTTTGGAGATGAATTATTAAACAATAAATACAATGAAATTCTAACACACAAAACTGGTTTAACTTTAGAAACTAAAAATTAATACCTTGACCACTTCTCCCAAATATCTACATAATGTATTCACAAGACTCCAAATACAATCAAACGCTAATAACATTAAAAGTATCTTCCATAAAAAGAAAGGGCAAAATGTATTTGATATATTTGACATCCTTGATGCCCATAGAAATCAGTATGTGGAACATTTCCAAAAAGAAAATAAATATACACATCGATCATTTAAATCTAGATGGAGAATGTTCTAATATAAAGAAATACCAAAAAAATTAAAACTAGATCTGCAAGCAATGATATCCTACAAAGAAATTACAGATACAATAAGAGGGTGAAAATAATAAAGCTCCAGGTATAGGTGGCATAATTATGGAAATATATAAACTCTTTCCTTCAAAGATGCTATCCCTCTTCCATAAAACTCTATTAGAAATTCAGTGACAAGTTTTAATAACACCCTCTTGGAGATATTCCTTAATCACACCAATCCTAAAGGAAAACAAATCCTCAAAACTCTGTACCTGATATAGAACTATATCATTATTAATTAGTGACTGTAATATATATTTGACAATATTAACTAACAGAATGAGAATACCACTATCCAAAACAATAAATAATCAAACTGGGTTTATATATCATAGACATACACACGACAATATTAAAAGGATAATTTCTCTTATAGATTGTTAATTAAGAAAATAAAGACTCCTAATTGGCTTAGATATAGAGAAAGCCATTGATTCCCTATATTGGGACTATTTATTCAAAATCCTAATGCTATTTGAATTTCTTGCATCCTTTGTTCATCTCCTAAAGAATATGTGTGTGTGTGTATATGTGTATGTGTGTTAAGTTGGGTCTTTTTACCTCTGAATATATATATATATATATATATATATATATATGTATATATATATATATATATAAAACAAAAGGCACTAAACAAGGGTCCCATGTTATCGATTCTATTTGCTCTGGCTATTGAAATACTGGCAGATTCAATTTATAACAATATAAAAATCAAAGAAATAGATGTTTATGAACAATACAATTTTAGAGTTATGCTATTTGCTGATGACATTGCAAACAGTATCTAATACAAAAAAAGACAGAAGAATTAGATATATTAATTGACAAATTTCACATTACTTCAGGACTCCATTTCAATAAATCAAAATTTTTATTTTGAAATACAAAAAAGAGCTGCATACTAAGGGGGATCACATCAGAGGGAAAAAAGAATCTTCCTTAAAATATCTAGGAATTGAGTTATGCAAGGATAATGAGTTGGTCTCAAAAATCTACAATATCAATACAATTAAAATGCTTTTGGAAAAATGGAACAAAATAATATTTGAAGATAGAGTACAGTTAATAAAAATGGTTTTACTTCCCAAGATCCTATATATAGCCTTGACAATACAACTGTTACCAGAAAGGAATATACTTAAAGAAAAAAAATTATGGTTTCCCAAAAGAAACCGAATAGCCACATCATATTAGACCTTGGAAACAGGGAGAATTAAACTTTCCTGATATAGAAACATGTATATAAGCATCAATATCTGAAATGATCTCAGATTGGATAAGTGCAAATTACTCTGCAAATTGGAAAGATTTACTAACTGTAATAGCAATAAATGAATTTAATTTACAAAAAAAATTCAAATAGGTAAAAACAATTTGCCATGGCAAATTAGTATTAATATGCAATATAACATAACTAAACCCACAACTCGTATGATTAAGTATTACATTGACTCCTTTAGGAAAATTATTAATGCAAATATAGATTTAAAAATCTGGTCTGATCTTTTAACACCATTTATAGTCGCAAAGAACTTTCCACATAAAATATATAGAGAAATTATTAATTCCTGGAAACAGGATTTGTGTGTTGACTCCAATGTATCAAAGAACTAAAAGTTTTAGATGTGCAAGTAATAAAAACAACATACAAAATTCCACCAAAGGGCTGGCTAACTTTACAGAGTATTATGTCATTCACAAGATTTTAGTAGAATAATTAATTCATTTAAAGAAATACTTAAATTTACAAAATAAATGTTTGAAATCATATATAATGACTTTGACATGGAAAACGGTATTTCAAAACTTTACAAAATATTGATAAACTGTAAAACAACAACCAAAACCTCGTATTGGAAATATATTAAAGGGACACTCAATACAGTAAACTGAAGATATTAAAACAAATATCTTATCGGTAAAGTATACATCCTTTACACAATACTGGAAAGTTTTTAATTGGAAATGCTTGCACAAAGCATTCTTAACCCCAGGTAGAATTAGTAAAATTAGTTCTTCCATAAAAAAAATATGTTGGCGATGTGACCAAGTAAGCAATGCAGATTGGAACCACATTTTCTTTGATTGCATTAAAATTAAGCCATTTTGGAATGGCATTATTAACTTTCTACAAACTTTATTTAATGAAAATTTACATAAGCTGTTGTATTAAATGTGAACTAAGGTCCTCATTTGAATAAGTCAAACATGTATCTAGTATTGAATGTACTTGCAATTTCAAGGAAGTGTATAACAAAATTGAATACAAACACAATACCAACTTTGTAAGAGTTCTACAGCCTACTGAAGACCACAGCATTATTGGAAATTAAAATTAAAGAACTAATAATGTATCCAACACTATTTATCAACAACCCGTGGCTAAAAGTCTTATCGTTGACTGACACTATACAATAATTGGTCAGACACTGATAATGGATTGGACATGCTTGTAAAGTAACTGTATACATTAAGATCTCTGTGTCAGGCTAATGTAAATAGTGTACATAATTATTTAAGATGTTATGTATGAATACTATGGAATTCATTCAAATGTATTTGGGGGGGGGGACTAAATTTAAAAAAAAAAGTATCCCTTCCCATAGGAGACTTCTGATTCCTCTGACCGAGAAAGAAACATTGGCATATATTGCCCAGCTTCTACCAGTCTTCTGCCAAATCTGAGTCTGAAGATAACTTAGCCTGCTTTACCTACACGAAGGCCTTTTTTTGAAAGCACTTTATGTAGGTTGAGAGAGTCCTGTTTCTTGCTCTTTTTGCTATTCCTCCAGTGTTGAAAATACTGAATGATGTGGTCATATAGACATTCCTGCAGCCTGACTTCCATCCCCAGAAACCTAGAAAACCTGAATGTTTCTACAGTGTGCTTGAGTCATACAGGCACCCGATGGTGTTTTTGGATTTCAGGGGATCCAAGAGCTGGTGTTCTAGGAACTTTCAAACAATAAGGTGAGTAAAAGTGTTGACCACTTTGCGGAAAAAGACACGTTGGATACCTGACCCTGGGAGCCCTGAACTGACAGCTTCATATAATTAAATAAAAGGAGTCTTTTATGGACCATATGAAGGAAAAAAGCTTAGGGGATTGAGGATAAAGCTTTCCAGAAGGAAATGCTAGACTTGAGCAATGCTAGCTCTCAAGTTGCAAAGCATTTCTTTAAATGTGACTTTAATGCTTTGGATGTATTCAGCAAGGTAGCTGTCGGTAGGGGTCTGTTGTCTATGGATATGCTTCACTTAGTGAACAGCCACTGTCTGAGCATGTTAAAAGTGGAGATCCTCGGTGTCTCCTTGGCAAGGATTTCCCCTCTGGATCTTCAGCTGAGAAAATAGTTTAAGAAACTGGATTAGGCAAAGACCAAACACACATTAAAAGGCTTTCTGCGAGTCCCTTCCTAGATTTAGCAGAGCTTACCCAAGGAAGACCTGTTCTGTCTGGTCAGTCAGACTGATGGTAAAAGTAGGAAACAAATGAAATATAAATATCCTAAAAAGTTGTAAACCCACTGCAGATCCAGTTTTGGGGTCCTAGCAGAGAACAGCTCTGATTCAGCAGAAAACCTCCTTGTTCTTTCCCCAAGAAGTCTCATTCCATTTCAACCCCCTTCCCTGCCTGTACCTGAAAGAATTTGTCCTCTTCTGCCTCAACTGGCTTCAGATTATTCAACAAGTGGGTGTTATACCTGATAGTCTGGCTACACTATGTTGTTCATAAATACATCAACCTTTTCAGACATTCCTCCAGTGACAAAAGAGCAACAGACGTTTGTAAAGGCTTAAGTTCAAATTTTACTGGCGCAAGTTTTACTGGCATAGTAATGCCAAATGAACCAACAGGAACAGGCTTCTATTACAGGCATCCTCTGTTCCCAAGAAAGGAAGAGTAATGAAAACCATCTCTAGACCTTTCAAGATTTAAACAAGTTTCTACTAGTCCCAGAATTCACGATGCTCATCTTCAGAAACTTTTGTCCATGATCAAAATCTCTCATAGGTACTTAGTAGGCTATTGTACTATGAGGATCTTAAGAAGAGTCTAGCCTTACACTCCTGTGGCAGTTTCTAGACCTTGTATTTTGCATATGAGTAATTCTGAGAAGGGACCAAGCAGAATGCTTCGATATTTCCATGTTGTCTTTGTCCTTGAGGGATGGGGTGTATTTACAGATGTTCATCGTGTTTCACTGTTGCTGCTGGCAGGCTACCCGCAGTTGGCCCGAGTTCCAAAGTCTAGGTCTGGTGTCGGATGCTGTCGCCTCCTCCCTGACGTCAGTGCGCCAGGGGTATAAAAGATGCAGCCGACACCATTTTTTTCAGTCTTTCTTGCCGCGTGGTGCCCGAAGCAAAAGCAGATTGCAAGTGCTGGTTGGCCGACTCCTGAGATTTTCAAATTTCATCTCTGAAGTCTTCATAAAAGCTAAGTACCCCGTTGGGGAAACTTTTTTCTTGCTCCAGACCGATGTCAGAAAAAGTTAATAATTGTATTTCTTGTGGGAAGCAAAAACCTCTTAAGGATTTTCATTCTTACTGTATTCCTTGCCTAGGCCCTGACCATGACGCTGCTAGTTGTCGGTTTTGTGCTAGATTTAAACAGACTATTAAGCTTCGGTACGATTTTGCATTCATTACTTTGGCAGAAGATTCAATTGTATAATGCCGTCGGAACAGCCGACTACCGGAGTTTATAAAAAACGCAAAGAAAAAGAAAAGGACAGGCATCCGAGGTCCAAAACCGACGACGAGGCTTAGGTTAGGCCGGTCTCCGGTTCGCCGATTCTCAGTGAGGTGCTTTCGCAGCCTGTGACGCACACTACCTCAGAGCCACAGGCCACTTCCAACTCCCACGTGGAGCCGACTAGGCCTCTGGAAACTCAAGGTATTGGACACTGTGAAACTAATCCCTCAGATGGGTCCGGAGCTGCTGAGCAGGCATCTGCTTCTGAGGGTGTTTTCAGATCTACACAGTTATATGTAAAACCAACTTCAGCTTCAAAGGCAAAGACTAAAGCAGCGCTAAAGACAAAGGAAACAAGTACAGTATTTTCCTGGACAAGCCTCCATGCCTAAAAAACAGATGCTTAAAATGGCTGAAGTCCTAATTACTTTGATCAGGGGTTCCCATCCCCCTCCTGATAAGAGGCCTAGGCAAGAGATAGAATATGAATCTTCAGATCAGGTTTCCATTTCCTCTGATTCCTCTTCTGAACAGGAATATTCCTTTCCTCCCTATTAGGATTCTGATGTGGAAGAATTTATCCCTTCAGCCTCTCCTCCTGAGGATTATTCTTTTGGAGAGACCCTGAATACTGTGAGGGAGCATTTCCACTGGGAGTGCCAAGATTACACAGAATCCAAGAAAAGGCTCGGAGACTTCCTTTTATTACCTCAGCACAGGCCCCTTGCTATTCCTCCTGTTTTAGACATTGTGGATGATGTATTTTCAGAGTCTGATCTGTCTCCTGACTCTCTACCACCAGCTCCTCTTAAGCCAGACAGATTCTACAGGGTTCCTGATTCACATAAATTCCTTTACAAAAACCCAGCTGCTGACCCAGAAACTATTTCTCAGGGTCCCAAGGGTGTCAAGGCTTCCACTGCAAAATCCCTATCCCCTCTGTTAGGGATTCAAGGGCCCTGGACAGATGGGGGAAAAGATTTATACTTCTGCTACCGTGGCTGTAAGAGCTTTAAATTGTCAGTTTCATATGCTTAAATATCAGCAATATCTTATGTCACTGCTTAAACAGAAAATGTTGGCAAATTCAGAATGTGCAGAAAACAAAGAAATGCAGGGTTTATTGCATGCAGCTGAACAAGTGGGAAAGCATACTTTGCAATGTGGTTTTGATTCTCTAGAGGCCTCCTGCAGGGCCACAGTTACAGGTTCTGTCATTAGGAGACATGCTTGGTTAAAAGAACAGAATCTGCCCGATCATGTTAAAGCAAAACTATTAGATGCTCCATTACAACGTGATACCTTATTTGGTGTTAAAGTAGAAGAGGTGTTGAAGAAAATGGAGGACAAAGCTAAATCTATGCAAACAGCGAAGGATTTCTTACAGGTACAGCCTCCCAGATTTAGCAGGAACTGGCCTACAAAGAATTGGTCCTTTCCAGTGTCAGACAAGCCACAAAGAGGCAGATACAGATGCCCCAGTGGCAGATCACATCCCCAAGGCTCCTACAGGCCTAAACAGTGCGGTGCTTCTACCTCCAAAAGTGGAGAGGAAAGATCACAGCCATACAGGAAACAGTCTCACTGACTTCCCCCTGTCAGCACCAAGCACTTCTCTTCTGGCAGCTTCTTTGGGGGGAAAACTAGCACTTTTTTCACAAAATTGGCACATGATCACCCAGGACAAAATGGGTCTTAAATATCGTATCTGAAGGCTACAGGTTCCACTTTCACACCCTGCAAGGCCAAACGGTATGCTAGACCTGCCACGCAATCAGTGGGCAGAGGCACAAAAACAAGATGTCCTTCAAGGATGCATCTGCAGTCATCACATATGGGTTGTCCTGCCTCAGGCAGCCCTTCGGTCGGCCGGATTCCAAAGTCTGGGCCCGGCGTCGGCTGATGTCGCCCTTTCCTCGACGTCAGAGCGCCTGGGGTATAAAAGCGTCAGCCGACGCCATCTTCCTCAGTCTTTCTTCCCGCGTGGTGCCCGAAGCAGAAGCAGTTGGCAAGTGCCGATCGGCCAGCTCCTGTAATTCCGCTACCGAAGACTTCAAAAGCTAAGTACCCCGTTGGGGACTCTTTCTTGCCTCAGCCGATGTCAGATAAAGTTAATAATTGCTTAACTTGTGGGAAACAAATACCTCATAAGGATTTCCACTCTTACTGCCTCCCCTGCCTAGGCCTAGACCACGACGTCTCGGCCTGTTCAGCCTGTGCTTCCTCCAACCGACGCACTCTTACACGTCGGGCGGAGTTTGCAGAGGAATTTTTGGGGCTAGTTTTTCATACAATATGCTGTCGGAGACTCCGACTTCACATTTAACAAAGAAATGGAAGGACAAGGACCGACACACGCGGGCCACGGTTTCGGCTGAAACCACGGCCAGGCCTACCACGAGTGTCTCTGTCTCGGCTGAAACAGAGTCCTTGGTACTTCCAACCCCCGAAACCGCTCAACCGACAACCTCGGCCCCGGAGGCCCCTGCTGAGTCTGTTATTGAATTTCCTTCAGAAACTGGTGTCTTGGAAACTTCCGACACCATTCCTCTAGACAAAACTACACTAGTACGTGGTGCAGCTAGGCCTCCTGCATCCATGTCCATAAAGGCATTCACCAGGGCTAAAGCTGCTAAACATAGAAAAGCTATGCCTCCCAGGGTTATTCCTCAGGGGACCCTCTACAAGTTCACAGATTCTAACTTTAGCAGAGGACCTTATTTCTTTAATTAGTGGCTCTCAACCTCATCCGGACAGGGGCTCTCAACCTCCTCTAGACAAAAGGCCCAGGGTTGAGCCCTCTGATCCCCACTCCTCAGAGGAGGCCTCTGATGGCTCTGCTCTCTCGGACTACCAGGAGGAGGCTTTTTCGGCCTACGAGGATTCTGATGCAGAGGAATCAATCCCCTCAGCCTCCCCTCCTGAAGAACTATCCTTCGGGGAGACTCTTCACACTATGAGAGAGCATTTCAAATGGCAAGGCCAGGAATTCTCTGATTCCAAGAAAAGGTTAAGAACTTTTCTGCATTTACCTCCGCATAGACCTTTGGCTATTCCTCCAGTGTTGAATGTCATTGATGATGTGTACTCTGAGTCTAGCATAACCCCTGACGCTCTTCCTCCGGCCCCTGTCAAACCCGATAAGTACTACAGGGTCCCGGACTCGCATCTTTTTCTTTACAAGGCCCACTCTGCTGATCCAGAAACTATTTCCCAGGGCCCAAAAGGGGTTGCAGCTGCCACTACTAAAAATCCACTCCCCTCTGAAAGGGAGTCCAGGGCTTTAGAGAGATGGGGTAAAAAAGTGTATACTTTGCTACTCTTTCTATGAGGGCATTAAATTGTCAATTTCATATGATACAGTACCAAGAGTATTTGTTAGATGAATTGCATAAGAAACTGTCTTCACCTGAACCCCTAGATCGCAAATCACTTCAGGATCTGGTACGTAACTCCCAGCAGGTTAGCAACCATTTCTTACAGTGTGGTTATGATGCATTGGAAGCTTCATGTAGGTCAGCTATGACAGGTGCAGTCGTACGCAGGCATGCGTGGCTGAAGGAACAATCTCTGCCAGACCATGTTAAAGCTAAGCTTCTGGATGCTCCACTGGAAAAGCAAAAGTTATTTGGCTCCACTGCTCAGGAGGTCTTAAAGAAATTTGAGGAAAAGGCAAAATCTGTACAAACAGTCAAAGATTTTCTACAAGTCCAACCACCCAGATTCAGCAGAAATTGGCCTACCAAGAATTGGTCCTTTCCGGACACAGAAACATTTCAGAGAGGCAAGAACAGGCGTGCCAGAGGTAGAGGGCAACCTACAGGCTCCTACAGCGGACGTCAATGGCAGCCTCCCAACCAGAGAGGTAGTGCAGGACCTACAACTGCTGCACAAGGACAGACTCGATGACTTTGCTTTGACTCCGCCAACCAGGGCTCAGTTAGAAGCATCTTTGGGCGGAAAGCTTTCTTTATTCTCAGAAAATTGGCACAGTATTACAAGAGACAAATGGACACTGCAAATAATAGACAGGGGTACAGGTTCCATTTTCACACATTGCCAAAAAGAAAAGGCATGCCAGACCTGCCACCAAATCAAAGGGCAGAGGCTTTGAAACAAATCTCCAACTTAATGCAAATGAAAGCTATAGAAAAGGTTCCTCTTTCAGAACAAGGCCAAGGATTTTATTCCAGACTATTCCTTGTTCCAAGAAAAGAAAATCAATGGAGGCCTATTCTCGACTTGTCCGCACTGAATACTTATCTCATTGTGCCAAAATTCAAAATGCTGACTCTACAGCAACTCCTTCCCATGCTGGGCAAGGGGTCTTGGCTGGTGACTCTAGACCTCAAGGAGGCATACCTGCATGTCCCTATCAGACAAAGTTGCAGAAGACACCTCAGATTTCTTGCAGGTTCAGAGCATTATCAATTCTCAGCATTGCCCTTTGGCTTATCTACTGCGCCCAGAGTATTCACGAAATGCCTGGCATCAGTAATTGCACACTGCAGACTTCAGGGGATTCAAATATACCCGTATCTGGACGACTGCCTTATACAAGCGGGCAGCCTACTGCAGGCCTTGGGATATACAGTCAACATTCACAAATCAAGACTTGTTCCATCTCAAAGAATAACTTTTCTGGGTGCGGATCTAGACACAACCACCCAAATGGCTTTTCTCACAGAAGAAAAACAGACAACTACCGGATTACTTCAAGAATCTGACAAGACAAACTCAGCTGACTGCAAGGAAAATCCTGCAGGCCCTGGGTTACATGGCATCTTGCAGTCTTCTGATTCCACAAGCAAGGCTGCATATGAGGAAACTACAATGGTACCTAAGGAGTTTATGGACCCAGCACAGTCACAGCTTAGAAACTTTGATCCCACTCATTCCATGCCTCAAAAAGGAATTTCTCTGGTGGGCTCAAGCAAGCCAGTCAAACAGGGGTCTGCCCTTCAGTAAGCCAGTAGCCAGCCAAACCATTACAACGGACGCTTCAGACCACGGTTGGGGAGCACACATGGAGGGCAGATGTATTCAAGGACTATGGTCACAAAAGGAGCTACGCATGCACATAAACCAAAAGGAAATGCTGGCAGTGATGCATGCAATCGAGGCCTTCAAACTCTTTCTGCATCAAGGCCACCTGCTAATAAGGACAGACAACACCACAGTTATGTGGTACATAAACAAGCAAGGAGGCACCCATTCCTACCCTCTTTACAGACTGACAATGAATCTATGGGAACTTTCCTTGAAACTCAATATAGAACTGCAATCCCAGTTTGTGCCAGGAAAAGACAATATACTGGCGGACAGCTTAAGCAGAAATATCATGGATGCACACAATGGATGCTGCACCTAGACATCTTCCTACAGATAACACAATCATGGGGAAGGCCAGACATAGATCTTTTTGCCTCCCCCCACAATCATCAGCTGAAGAAATTCTGCTCAAGGACATACCACCCACAAGCATGGAAAGTGGATGCCCTATCTTTCAGCTGGAGAACTCTAACAGTGTATGCATTTCCACCTCTTCCATTAATGACCAAGGTCTTACTGAAGATCAGGACAGAGCAGCCAAAAGTGATTCTGATAGCTCCGGACTGGCCAAGACAGCACTGGTACCCACTGTTAAAGAGCATGTCACGCACGAAACCATGGCCTCTTCCTCAATGGCCACTTCTCCTGGCACAGCACAATTACAAAACTCTGCATTCCAACCTGAAAACCTTGCAACTAACAGCCTGGAAAATACCTTGACTCCTCAGGATAAGCTATCCAAGAGAGTGAAGGATATTATCATGGAAGCTTGCCTGCCTTCCACAAGAAAGGCATATTCAGCAAAATGGAAAAGATTTCACACTTGGAGCACCACAAAGGGCCTAGATGCGACAGTGATGAACATGGCACATATCCTGGAATACTTGGCAGAAATGCTCCACAATGACCTGTCTTACTCTTACATTAAAATTTATGCTTCAGCAATTTCAGCAGAGTACAATACTGATCCACCTGTCTTTTCTCATCCTCTCCTAAGACCGTTTCTAAGAGGAATTAAAAAAATTAATCCTCCAAGGAAACCTCCAGTGCCTACTTGTGACCTTAACTTCGTGTTGGAAAAACTAACTCTGCCTCCCTTTGAACCAGCAGCATCTGCAGAACTACAGTTCCTGTCTTGGACGACCGCCTTCCTTCTGGCCATAACCTCAGCAAGAAGAGTATCTGAGTTACAGGCCCTCATGGCAGTACAGCCATTTCTTATTTTTCATCAGGACAGAGTCTCATTGAGAACCAATCCTTCATTTATGCCAAAGGTGGTATCCAGGGTCTCATTAAACCAAGCTATTCACCTTCTTTCCAAATCCACAAAACAAAGGGGAGAAACTTCTGCACACCCTGGACATACACAGACAGTTGCGCTACTACTTGAACAGAACTAAAAGCTACAGAAAAACTGACCAGCTGTTGGTAGCATATGCTGCTGGTGCACAAGGAAAAGCAATTTCCAAACAGACAATTTCAAAATGGATAGGGAATTGCATTCATTTTTGTTATTCCTTTCATGGAAAAACTGTGCCAGCTAGCATTAGACCTCATTCCACCAGAGTCACAGCCACCTCCACAGCCTTCTTAAGAGGGGTGGCTACCAAGGACATTTTAGAAGCTGCTACATGGAGCTCCGTGCATACGTTTTCCAAGCATTACAATTTACCTTTATATTCCAGATCCAGAGCAGGCTTTGCTACGGCAGTCCTGCAGGGCATTTTAGCTACACCATTCTTTACATAGATCCTCCACCCCCAGATTGGCTATGGCATTCTACCCATATGTGATGACTGCAGATGCATCCTTGAAGGACATAGTACAGTTTTGTACCTACCATAAATGTAGATGTCCGATAGGTATGCATCTGCAGTCAGGTTTACCCTCCCTCCTTCCCCTCTTTGGTATTTATTGGGTACTTTTCCCTCTCCTAGCTAGCTGGGGTTATCTGTTATGGTGTATCATGTATGAAATTTATTGCATTTCTCCAAATTTAGCCTTCCTTTGAGGGCACCTGGCATCTGGGGCAAGAAACACTGAGGAAGATGGCGTCGGCTGACGCTTTTATACCCCAGGCGCTTTGACGTCGGGGAAAGGGCAACATCAGCCGACGCCGGACCCAGACTTTGGAATCCGGCCGACCGAAGGGCTGCCTGAGACAAGACAACCCATATGTGATGACTGCAGATGCATACTTATCGGACATCTACATTTATGGTAGGTACAAAACTGTACTTTTTATCTCTCATGGACATGAGAGCCATTCAGCAAGTACCACAGCAAGAGCAGGGACAAGGATTTTACTCGAGGCTATTCTTGGTACCCAGAAAGGACAAAGCCTCGAGACCAATACTGGACCTGTCTATCCTAAACACATACCTGGATATTCCAAAATTCAAAATGTTAACTCTGCAGCTGCTTCTGCCCCTGCTCGGCAAGAAAGCTTGGCTTGTGACTTTAGACCTAAAAGAGGCATACCTGTATGTCCCAATCAGACAATCATGCAGAAGATACCTCAGATTTATAGCTTGCTCAGTGCACTACCAATTCTCTGCACTGCCCTTTGGCTTATTTACTGCGCCCAGGATCTTCACAAAATGCCTGGCACCAGTAATTGCATTTTGCGGACAAAGAGGAATACAAATATATCCTTACTTGGGCGACTGCCTTATTCAAGCAGAGAACAAGGACATCCTACTACAGCATCTGGCATTTGTAAAAAGATTACTAACAGGTCTAGGGTACACAATAAACGAAAATAAATCAAAACTCATACCCTCTCAAGAGATAATATTCCTGGGTGCACGCTTAAATACAACTGCCCAGATGGCTTATCTCACATCAGACAAACGCAGACAACTGACTACTTATTTCAAAATGTTGGCAACAAAGACCCAGTTATCTGCAAGAAAATTTCTGCAGGCTTTGGGCTTCATGACATCCTGCATACTACTAATTCCATATGCAAGACTGCACATGAGGAAACTTCAATGGCATCTAAAAAGTGTTTGGACTCAACATTGCCACAGCCTGGAAACAACAATTACCCTTATTCCTTGCCTGCAACAGGAGTTTCGATAGTGGGCAAAAGCCTGTCACCTCAGCACAGGGCAGCCATTCACCTTACCCACAGCCAGGCCGACATTAACAACAGATGCATCAGATTATGCCTGGGGGGCCCATGTGGCAGGAAAATGTATTCAGGGCACATGGTCCGCAAGTCAAATGCATCTACATATCAATCAAAAAGAGATGCTAGCTGTTCAGAATGCCCTGACAGCCTTCAAGGATATACTTCATCCAGGACAACTACTGATAAAGATGGACGATACTACAGTCATGTGGTACATGAACAAGGAGGGGGGCATGCATTCCTACCCCCCTCTGCAGACTAGCCATGAACTTGTGGGACACAGCACTGACTTACCAAGTAAATCTGCAAGCACAATTCCTGCCAGGAAGGATAAATACTATGGCAGACGAACTAAGCAGAAACATAATGGATCCCCATGAGTGGAAATTGGATCCACAAGTCTTCAGCATGATAACAAGGAACTGGGGGTGCCCGGACATAGACCTATTTGCCTCCCCTCACAACTGCCAACTACAGAGATTCTGCACAAGGATTTGTCACAAGCAAGCATGGAAAGTGGATGCTTTATCTTTCAGCTGGAAAAACCTGACAGTATATAGCCGTTCCTCCTCTACCTCTCCTCCCAAAGGTACTCCTCAAGGTCAGACAAGAGAAGCCAAAAATGATACTGATTGCCCCAGACTGGCCCCGCCAGCACTGGTACTCAATCCTAAGGAGCTTGTCTCAATGCCATTCTTGGACATTACCTCAAATTCCTCACTTATTGACCCAACAATACAGTATGATACTGCACAGCCAACTCAGGATCTTAAACCTGGCAGTATGGCGAATAATGTAGCCATTCAAGACGCACCTCTCTAAAGCAGTGATGGATGTTATTTTGGTGGCCCGGAGGCCTAGCACCAGTAAATCTTATGCGGAGAAATGGAAGAGATTCTGTGCTTGGAACCAGGCACAAGGTTTTGACACGACTGTTCCAAATATTCCTCAAATTTTGCAATACTTAACTGAGATGCTGGTTAAAGGCCTTTCCTTTTCATCAATTAAAATTCATGCCTCTGCCATTTCAGCTCATTACAATACAGAACCACATATTTTTTCTCATCCATTACTAAGGCAGTACCTCAGAGGGGCCATAAACAGAAGACCTCCAAGGAGAGCACCAATACCCGCATGGGACCTCAACTATGTCTTGGAAAAACTTACACTGCCTCCATTTGAGCCAGCCTCTGCAGCTGATATAAAATTCTTATCCTGGAAAACAGCTCTGCTCCTAGCAATTACCTCTGCTAGAAGAGTCTGAGTTACAGGCACTCATGGCTGTGGAACCTTTTATCATTTTCCATCCTGACAGTGTTTCTCTAAGGACAAACCCTACATTTATGCCCAAGGTAGTGTCAAGTGTGGCCCTTAACCAAACAATTCATTTGCCTACTTTTTATCCAAACCCACAGAATAAGGGTGAGAGACTTCTGCATTCTTTCGACATTCATAGGCAGCTACGCTTCTACTTGGACAGAACCAAAGTTTTCAGAAAGACTGAACAACTTCTGGTAGCATATGCTGCAGGATCACAAGGAAAGCCCATCTGAAAACAGACTGTTTCAAAGTGGATAGGCCACTGCATTCGTTTCTGCTATTCACAGCATGGCAAATCATTGCCTAAGGACATTATTTATTTATTTATTTATTTATTTATTTTTATTTTACATTTGTTGACCGGTTTTGTTGAAAGGTTAGTCTAGCTGGATACATATCCTTTTTCAGTAGAGGCCTGGGGAGAAAAGCTCCAAGATAATGAGAATACATGTTACATTTACATAGATAATAAAATAGGATTAACATAGGTTTTATATAAACATAATAGAAAACAGCAGGTTATACATACTAGTTATATGGCATACACTAATTGAAGATAGTCTAGAACAAGGATTACATGGTTACTTTGTGAGGTCGAGAGATTATAATAATCTAAGAAAGGGATGAGACTAAGGTGGTATGGGACTAGGATGTTATGAGATATATCAGTTAGTCTGGTTCAGAACAGGGGCATAGCCAGTGTGACTTGATATATTCTTTAAGATTATTTTTGAACTGATTATGCGAGGTCATGAGTCTTAGGTAGTTTGGGAAGGAATTCCAAGGCTTTCCAATGGAGTTGGCGTAGAGGGCATCACCACCGAGTTCTTAGATTTAATGGTTAGTATGTGAACGCTATTTGATGATCGAAGACAGTTAAGGTTGGAGTAGGGGGTCAGAATACTGCACAGTGAGGGAGTTTATCCGGTTGGTTGATTATTTTAAAGGCTTCAGTGAGTTGGTTGAGTTTGAGAAGATTGGGCAATTCCAACCAGCCAAGTTTCTTTAGGTTAAGGCAATGGTGAGTGCGATAAGGGGATCCTGTTATGAATCTAGCAATATGATTATAGGCAACAGAGAGCATGTTAAGTTCATGTTTATTGAGGAAAGAGAGAACTGGGGAGGCATACAGGAGGGTGGAGAGGAGATGGGTGCGGGCAATGGTTAATTTGGCAGTAGGGGTTAAAAAGTTTTTTATTCTGTACATGGATCCAAGTTTCTTGTTTACAGATTTAACGGTTTGGCTAATGTGTATGTCAAATTTAAGCTTATGGTCAATAGTAACACCTAGTAGTTTGGTACTGGTGACAGGGACTGATGTTCCCATTGATGGATTCAACATGGAAGGTCATATTGTTAGTATTTGGGAGTTCTTTTCCTAGGGGTGTGGATACGTTGGGGAAAAATAGTAGTTTGGTTTTTGTTGGATTGAGTATGAGTTTCAAGTCGGTGAACCATTTTTCTACTAAAGTAAAACGGAGTTGAGTGTTTGTTTGGAGTTTCGAGAGGGAGACGTCTGAACAGATCAGGGTGGAGTCGTCTGCATATTGAATGCAGGTGGATTTAGGGATGACTGAGTGAAGGTCGTTTATGAAGATGGAAAACAGAAGAGGACCAAGTATAGAGCCCAAGGAACACCAATGGTGTTAGGGAGCAGGTCAGATGGTCTGTTTTGCCACTGGACAGCTTGTTGCCTACCAGTGAGGTAAGCCTTAAACCAGCTTAGTGCTGGGTTGTTCAGATGTAGGCTTTCCAGGGTGTTAGGCCACATTCAACCAGAGCAGCAGCCACTTCAACAGCCTTCCTCAGAGGAGTACCAACCAAAGACACCTTAGAGGCTGCAACTTGGAGTTCAGTCCATACTTTTACAAAGCACCATCACCTACTGCTCTACTGTAAGTCCCGGTCAGGCTTTGCCACTGCTGTTCTGCAGGGCCTGATAGCCTCTCCTAATCCTATTTAGCACCAGCCTCCCAATCTTAGCTTTGGGATTCAACCCAATTGTAATACTGCAACAGTGAAACAAGATGAACATAGTACAGTTGTGTACCTACCATAAATGTAGATGTTCGAGTGTATTTACTGTTGCAGTCCAGGTTACCCTCCCACCATCCCCCTTTTTACTGTGCTAGGAAGAAAAACTGAAGAAAATGGCGTCGGCTGCATCTTTTATACCCCTGGCGCACTGACGTCAGGGAGGAGACGACAGCATCCGACACCGGACCTAGACTTTGGAACTCTGGCCGACTGCGGATAGCCTGCTAGCAGGATAAACCCAATTGTAATGACTGCAACAGTGAATACATTCTACATTTATGGTTGGTACACAACTGTACTTTACTTTTCCCATTTATCCAATTTACGTTTATGCAGAGTAAGAGAAAGAAAGTATGCTGTTTTATGGGAGTGGATGACGGTCCCACAGAAGATGTATTCTGTGTGATATATGCCTGTCCCTCCTTCATGTTCTGTTTATTTTGCAAAACAATTTGAGAGCTTTTGAGCAGATGTTTGATGTGATTGAGTTACAAATTTGTAATAGGTCTGACGGAATAGGATCGGAAGTTCTGTATGTGAGGCACAGGAAGCGAGGCACAGAAGCTTCTCACTAGTCAGTACGATACTGAAAAAAAGGGCAAGGTAGTTTTTATGATTTAGGTATTTATTATTTTGTGTAAGAAGGCGTTGTCATTGCAGTTGACAAATGTCTAGAGAGACACATACCAAAAGGGTCATACTTGTTGATTGGCCTAATGAGTGGCAAGTACAGTGGAATGATTACTTGCCTAAACCTGGATACAGTACCTTTACATTAAAGGTGTGTGGTATGAAAGGGCTTCCTTAATACATTGGATACACAGTGATCAAAGAAACCGTTCATTGCCACAATAGGTTCCCAGAGCACTAACTGTAGGATCAATTTTCAGGGATGTATTCCCAGTGTGATAGCTGCAAGGGTGGATATGCTAAGTAAAGGCTATGATTTTGCACTTCTTGGCATTGTCTGAACCACTCTAGACCTCCTGCGTATCTGCAAAACAAACAGCACAAGACTTATCCTTTCTAAAGACTTAAACCTTGCCTGTGATATGACCTACTGGAGAGATGGGTATGTATCCCAGAGACCACGCCGTCTCTGGAACATGCTCCCCATCCATGTGAAACAGAGTTCCTCCCTAACCCAATTCAAGTGCAACTTGGACCGTTGATGGGGAACAGGAATTTCATACCTGGTTTGGCACCTGTGTTTCTAATTGATACAGGCAGCCTGCAAATGGTCATTTCCCAGGCTCCTGCTCATACTTATCAAGGGTACCAGAACTTGTTAGATATTTGGGATGCATGGCTAGGCTTAAAAAGACCCTTGTTGTCGTTGGCGTAGTAAACTGCTATGAACCTGTTAACTTATCCTTGATGAATTAAATGGGTCAAGAATCTGTAGGTTACCTATGTTTTCAATTCCAAAAAAAAAAAAAAACCTCAAATGTGTAATAAGCACAAATTCAGATGAAAATACATTAGTCCAAAGCAGTAGATTTCAGCAAACAGTTTTAATTTCACACTTTCGTTTAGGATTGTTTAGATGAAAGCACTAAATTAAAACTGTGTTTTCCTTATTAGTTCCATGGGGATCATTTCTATAGTCTTACAGATTAGACTGCTTAGGGTTATGAGTCTGTAATTAGCCTGGGTTTAATGCAGCCCAGTTTTGTGTAGGGGAGTGACTGCTGCTATACTCCATCCAGCACAAAGCCTGTTTTTGAGGTTGATACTTGATCCTCTACATAAACTATTTAACAAGTCATGTTTCCAACTAACCAGAAGGCAGCCTTTGTACGTTTCTGGTCCCATAAATATATGGTCAACTTAGATGCAATTGTGCATAGCTCCGCATTTCCATACCTCAGGAATATTTGGAGTTCCTCTGCTTTAAGACAGGTGGTATAAACTTCCAGTTTTTTACCTTGCCCATTTGGCTTGCCCACTGCTGTCACAGTCTTAATAAATATCTAGCTGCAGTGTTTGCATTCTGCAGGATAAAGGGTGTCCACATATGCCCACACTTGGAAGATTGCTATATTCAAGCCTCATTTGTTCAAGAAATAGCCGTACCTCTGATTGATCATGGGCTGCTTCACCAATTTGGGGTTCTTGATGAACCTTCAGAAGTTGCTCATTGAAACCTCCATCAGAGTAACCTTTGCAGGATTAGATCTAGACTCCTGGGTCCAGAAGGCTAATCTTTCTAAAGACAAAACCCTATTCATATCCTAGTACTTTTAGGAAGTGTCAGAATGGGATGCAATTTCAACCAGACTGTTTATGAAGATGCCAGGTCTCACGGCATTATGCATACCAATGGTTTCCCTAGCCAGAGTCCATATAAAAAAACTGCAGTGGTAGCTTAAACATTGGTGCCAGCATCTGCATTCCCTGCAACCCCCCCCCCCCCATACCCTTTCTTCTGTGATGGTTGCAAATGTTCAAGATCAACCATAGAGTCCTCTTCCAGCTGGAAATGGGCAGCCAGGTCCTAACAACAGATGCTTCAGACTCTGCCTGGGAGTCTCATTCAGGGGCGATAAGAGTCCAGGGCACTTGGGCAAACTAGAGTCCTGCTAAAATATATCCCTGTCAAAGAGAAATGGTAGTCCAGAGAATACTGGTTGTACTTGGAACCCACTGGCAGTCAGAAACCCTTCTCATAAAAACAGACAGTGCTGCAGTGATGCACATCAACAAACAATGAGACACACACTTGAACCCCTTGTGCAGACTGGCCATGTAGATTTGAGAACTGGCATAAAGAATGGTTCTCACCTTGGTGAGGAATATTTAAAACACGCTGAGCAGAACAAGCTGGATACCAAGGAGGAAAGCATTTCTTCACATAATTACCAGTGGTGTGTGCCAGAATTAGACTTTTTCCTTCATATCAAAACAGGCAACTCTTATTACAAAATGGTCCCAGAAAGGGGACTTGGAGGAGAGATGCCTTCTCTTATCCTGCCCGTCATCCCCAGGGTAGTACAGAAAATCAGGCAGGACAGGCTGAGGGTGATCTTAGTGGTCCATCATTGCCCCAAGTAGCACTAGTTCACTCTTCTACTGAGCATAACCAACAAAGAACCTTGGAGCTGTTGTTATCCATGCCACTATTCCTCACTTCTGGGTTGCAGGATCTGACATCAGATCGAGCTGTCAACTTCTCAGACAGATCTTTGGCTGTAGCTCCTTCCACTCCCATAATCCCTTGCTGCCCTGTTTGTGCTGCATTCAACCCCAGTGCCTTGGTTGAGTGTCTCAATAAGTTACATTTGAAAGGGTTGGCTCAGTGGGATTCGCTGGTTCACCATTCTCCGACCAAGCTAGGTCCATCTGACCACAAGAGAAACCCACCCTCTCTCTCTCTCTCTCTCTCTGGGTCCTCTTCCTCTAAGAAGCCTAGGCTGTCGGATCCGAGGTCCCACAAATCTACTCCTGGATCCAAAGCTTCCTGTTTGAGACCTTTGCATCCAAGGTCCCAGGGGTGTACTCCTGGATTCAAGGTCTCTGGATCGAGGCCTTCGGATCCGGTCGAGACTAGACCTGCCATTAATCCTATTTCCTGGGATCCGAGGCGTTCAAATTCTAAATGCTCGAATCCTCTGTTTCCTTCTGATCTGTGTTCGATTCTGTCTTGATGGAGACTGTCCATTGGGTTCTGGCCTGGAGCAACATCTTTTAGCTCACAGGCACTGAAGCCATTCTGAGAGGTACAGGTGGTCCTCTGGGTCTAGATACACACCCCCAGCTAGGTCATCTTCCTCTCAAACTGAGTTGGGGCTTCTTGCGTCCCCCACCCATCTGCCAGAGGTTGTTCCCCTTCTCCTACACTTCAATCTCCTCATCCGACCTACGTGGTTTCGGATGTTCAGGTCCTGCTGCGCTGTGAAGAGGTGATGGGGACTCCTAGAGTCCACTTTGTCTGTACCCTGTCAGAGTCCCTGACCGGCTCTGTTGTTCCTTCCTCAGAGCAGACTGGGTCCCGGACCTGAGCAGCCACTCCAGACTCCTTGGGGCAGGGTTCTGGTACAGTTTTTTCAGACTGGTCCCTGCCCCCAGTGCTTTGGCTCTTTAGAGTACATGGCTGGTATTATCTGGGGGTCTTGAGGCAGTGGCATGCTCTGCTCCCTCTTCTCAGGTGGTCTTGTCCTTCAGGAATGAGGAGGAGGAGGCATCTTCCAGCCCTTTGGCCTCTGGTTAGTAGAGAGGATCTTCTTCACTGCTACAGCTGCCTCTCCTGCTCTTCAGGCCCTTCTCAGCCCCACTCATCTCTTAGAGCTGAGCCTTTTCATCCTGCTCTCGTTCACCCTCCAGAACCGGCCTTCAATGGGGAGTTAACCCACTTGGGGTTCCCACTCTTCAGAGTCTTCCCCTGAACCCCCCTCTGAGACTGTGCTCTGGAAGAGGATGTGCAAGAGGACGTACCTAGACTGCCCAAAGGAGTCTGTCACTGAGGATACGAACCTTGATGAAGGTGGCTGGTTTCCCAGATCTCCGCCCAATGATGTCATCTTAGGAGAAATCCTGGAGATCCTCAAATTGAAGGGTGGATGGTCTTCACAACTCCCATCCTCCGAGAAGTCCTGTGTTCTTGAAGGCATTCGGGATGGGCCCATCTACCACCTGGGTTTCCTCTCCTGTTGACGAACTGATAGACCTTATTGCCAGCAGGGCATGGAAGGAGCCAGTGCCCATATGAGGAGTCCACCTATGGATAGACAGTTCTGGTCAAAAAGGGTGCCAGTTTGTGCTATCGTGATAGCTGTTGCCACTAAAAAGGAATTGGCAGAGCAGAGTACATTTGTCCATCCACATAGTCGAGAATCCCAGGCAACTGACAGACATGGAAAGCGGGTTTTTGCCTCAGCTACATTTGCTCTGCGTGTGCTTAATTACTTGGCACACTGAGCCCGCCTCCGGAGGGATTTGGTTAAGGAACTCACCACTTCCCCTTCTGAGTTGATGCTTGCCAAGGACTTGAACAAAGTGTCTCAGGCTATCCACTCTTGTACCCTTTGTTAATTCCTTAGTGAGGCTTATTTCCACTGCAGCCGAAGGCACTTCTTGAGCAGCCGGCAGCGATATCGCTATTCAGCATTTTACCTGGCTGCACCTATGTGTGTTTGCGGAACCCTTTAAACCATCCTTCACCAATGCCCCCTTTGATGGATCCACTCTCTTTGGGCCTTCAGTCAGACATTGTGATCTGCAGTGAGCAGGGAGGGAAGACCTTGTTGGCTGTGGTAACCACATTTTCTACTCCTCAGCGGTCCTTTTTTAAGACACAATGAGGGATCATAAAATTGTGATTCTGAAAGTCGCTGTCTTTTTTTTAGGAGGCTCAGGATGAACCCTCTTCTATAGGTCGGGGGAGAGGGTTCATTTGTAGATGCTGCCATAGAGGCAGAAGGGAGGGGGGGTGGCCTGCAAAATCAGGGCTCCAGGGAACCTTTCTCTGAGAAGTCTTTCCAGCTCTCGTGATGCATTGCCTGACTGCCCAGCCCTGGAGGCAGTCGGGGATCATTTGGCTTTGCACTCTTTGGCCTGGGCAAACATCACAAGTGATCGGTGGCTGCTAAGCATCATTTCCAGGGGCTGTTTTTTTTCTCTTTTCCCACCCCCCTCCCCAGTTAAGAAACCTCTCCTGTTGCGCCACCCCCATCAGAGGGAGTCCGCAAGAAATGCTCAAGCTTCTTCAAAAGAAAGCCATCCAAGAGGTCTCACTAGGGCAAAGAGGATCTGTTATTTTACTCTTGCTTATTTTTGGTGCCAAAGAAAGGAGAAGACCTACATTCAGTCCTGGACTTAAGCAAGCTGAATCTCCCCAGTTTGCAGATGACTGCAAGCTGGGCACTTGTCATCAATTCCCCAAGTGATGTGGACGTCCTCCAAGAGGGTCTCACCCAGACAAATGATTGGTGCCAAAAACATGGCCTCAAGCTGAATGCCAAACAATACATCATCATCCCCTTTGGGGAGAGTGACATCGCTACTCAATAAGTCGTGAGGGATTTGGACAGCCATGTTGATAGCAACCTGACTTTTGACCATTTATGTTGCTTCCATTGTAGGAAAGCTTTCTACATAGCCCACCTCATAAGTAAGGGTGTCTCATCCAGGGACAAGGAGGTCATAACATTCCTGTATTCTTCCCTTATAAGGCCAATTGAGTTCAACACCCCCTTTGACATGTACCTTGCAAAGCACATGCAGCAGCTATAGAGACCACAGAGGTTCCTAACCAGAAGAATCCAGGGCCTCAAACATCAGCCATATACAAATAGGCTAAAAGCCCTGTCCTTTTCGGTTTTATACAGACTCCTCAGAGGAGATATCTGTCTGGCATACAAAGCAGTCTCCGACCCCACCTTGATGGGACTGCTGTATATCCGCAAGTCAAGCTTCACTCGAGTAATCCGCACGCGCAACCTCAACCTGGTCTGTGACGTCAGTAAGACTTATTGGCGGGACATATTTGTGTCCTAGAGACTCCCCTGTGAAATAGACTCCCTCTCCATGTTAAGCAGAATACCTCCTTATCCCTTTCAAGAGCAACCTGGGTAACTGGATGGGAAGCAGAAAATATACCCTTGGAATTCCACCTGTGTTCCTGCTGGACACTGGCTTTGGGTGCTGACTTGTCTCAACATGGGCCAAACTCTTGGCTAGGCTTATAATGGCTTCAGGGCCAATAGCCTAGTAACTTCCTATGATCCATTAAGTAGTCGAAGTTCTGGATGTTCACTGTACAGTCCATCGTGCCCCTTCTGCACAAGGACATGCGGATGTGCTCTGTGGATCTCCAGGATGTGTACTATCATATAAAAATAGATTCTCCTAGAGACATCTCTGCTTTCATGTAGGGGATAATATTTACCAGTTCAGAACCCTTCCCTTTGGTCTCACCACAGCCCCCCAGGTATTCACCAAGTGCATGGCAGTGGTGGCAGCTCACCGAGACTGCAGGGTTTCCTGGTGCTTCCTTAGCATGACGATTAGCTCCTCACAGCTCCAACGAAGCATCAACTGGTCGCAGCCACTCTGTACCTTCTTTGCCTGTTCAACCAGCTAGGAATTACCATAAATCAAGCTAAGTTTAATCTGATTCTGAATCGGAACTTGGAGTTCATTGCATCCAGATGGACACTGTGTCAGAGATTTGAAGAGTTTCCTCCCAGGTATGTTCAGCTAATCAGATCCCCCATGTTCAGTGTCTCCTAGATCTGTCTTGTCCTCAGATCTGCTTCATTCTCAGTGCCTTGGGGTCTGTGGCAGTGGCAATTTATCTGATGCCGTTAGCCAGGTTTTATGAGGGTACAACAGCGGACTCTAGTGGTCTTCTCTCACCCAGTGACAGCTTCCATCTGCCTCGCTATGATGTGCAGGTGTCACCATCTTTGGTGGATTCAGTCTCCAGATCTCCTAATGGGCAGATCCTTATCTTCTCCGGTGTCATGGTGATCATGGATGCTTTCCTGCTAGGGTGTGGGAGCATTGCCAGGGAAAGACGGTCCAAGGTGCGCATGGTCCTCTCTAGAGACCAAAACTGCTCATAAATATACTAAAGATGAGGGTAGTTCTCCTGCTGCAAGCCTTTCAGTGCTGCCCTCCCCTGGGTATGATTGCAGTGCATGCAGTCAAGCATGGATGTTGTGTGATACATCAGCAAACAAGGGGGCACACATTCTTATCTGTTTTATCGTGAGACAATGAGTGTGGGGGAATGGGCAATCTCCTCAGGGCACTTTATCCTTGCAATGCACATTCCTGGGGTGACCACTGTGCTAGCAGACAAGCTCGGCAGAGCTATCTTGAGTCTTAACAAGTGGTCCCTTAATTCCCTAGTGGCGACAAAGATCTTCCTTTGCTGGGGTCAACGGAGTTGTGATTTATTTACTTCCCCTCTCAGTCACAAATGCAGCAAGTACTTTGCCCTGATCCTCCTCCAGCTGGGTAGGCCCCCAGGAATGCTGTAGTTCATAACTGGCCCCCGGGTCTCCTTTACACTTACCCTCCTATACCTCTCATTCCCAGAGTGCTTCAGAAAGCTCATTGCCTCAAGGCTCCCTTGGTCCTCATTGCCTCAAGGCTCCCTTGATCCTTATTGCCTCCTCCTGGCCTCGGCAAATATGGATGTCCTTCATGGATGCATCTGCAGTCATAACAAATGGGTTGTCCTGTCGTCAGGCAGCCCTTCGGTCGGCCGGATTCCAAAGTCTGGGTCCGGCTTCGGCTGATGTCGCACTTCACCCGACGTCATCTCTGCTGGTCTTCGGGTATAAAGGCATCAGCCGACGCCATTTTCCCCAGTCTTTCTTGCCGCGTGGCGCCCGAAGCAGAAGCTGTTCGCAAGTGCCGGTCGGTCAGATCCAGAGATTCCTACTACCGAATACTACTTCGAAGACTTCTAAAAAGCTAAGTACCCCGTTGGGGACTTTTTCTTGCCTCAGCCGATGTCAGAAAAAGTAAATAATTGTATAACTTGTGGGAAAAAAATACCTCATAAAGATTTCCACTCTTACTGCTTACCTTGTTTAGGCCCAGACCACGACGTAGCTGCCTGTTTAGCCTGTTCTTCCTTCAACCGACAAACGCTTAGGCGTCGGTCGGAGTTTGCTGAACAGTTTTTCGGCTCAGATTTTGCGTACATTATGCCATCGGATCTTCCGACTTCCCAAATAATTAAAAAACGCAAAGAAAAAGACCGACACTCGCGGTCCGCAGTTTCGGCCGAAACCATGGATAAGCAAACCGCGAGTGTCTCTGTTTCGGCCGAAACCGAGAAAACCGGTCAATCCCCAGCCGAATCCATGACTACTACTGAGGCTCCTGCTACTTTAGTTGAATCGGCCTCTGAAACTTTGCCTACTACTGTGGCCTCTAGTGATTTATCTGACACCATCCCTTTGGATGTTTCTACCCCAGCACGTGGTGCTGCTAGGCCTCCTGCAGCCATGTCTATCAAGGCCTTTGCCAGGGCCAAAGCAGCCAAAACTGTTAAAACAGTTCCTGCTAAGGCCCCCTCACACAGACACCCTTCTAGCTCTCAAATGCTTACTCTGGCAGAGGATTTGATTTCCTTAATTAGGGGATCCCAATCACACCCAGACAGGGCCTCTCAGCCTCCAGAAAAGAGACCTAGGACAGAGCCACCCCAGCAGGAGTGCTCTGATGATTCTTCGGAGGATTCAGACACTACAGACCAGCCAGAGGCTCCTTTGTCCACTTATGAAGACTCCGATGCTGATGAATCCATTCCATCTGCCTCTCCTCCAGAGGAATTCTCTTTTGGGGAAACCTTACATGCCATGAGAGAGCAATTCCAATGGCAAGAACAAGATTTCTCAGACTCAAGAAAAAGGCTTAGAACCTTTCTGCACCTACCACAACATAGGCCCTTAGCTATACCTCCAGTTTTGCCTGTTGTGGATGATGCATTTAATGATGTTTGCACTGCACCCTGATTCCTTACCACCAGCCCCTGCCAAACCAGACAGATTTTACAGGGTGCCTAACACTCATCACCACCTTTTCAAGGCCCCACTTGCAGATCCTGAGACTATATCCCAGGGGCCTAAGGCAGTAGCTTCTACTCTACAAAAAACCCTCTCCCTCTCCCTTCTGAAAGGGAAGCCAGGTCATTAGACAGATGGGGCAAAAAAGTCTATACCTCTGCCACTCTCTCAGCTAGAGCTTTAAACTGTCAGTTTCACATGATCCAATACCAAGAGTTTATGCTTGATCAGTTGACTAAGAAACTTTCTTCTGAAGAACCCTTAGATAAGAAATATGTTTTAGAAATGGTGAATAACATACAGCAGGTTAGTAACCATTCTTTGAAATGTGGCTATGATGCACTGGAGGCTTCATTTAGATCAGCCATGACTGGCACAGTGATAAGAAGGCATGCATGGTTGAAAGAGCAGGTCCTGCCGGATCATATAAAAGCAAAGCTGTTAGATGCTCCTATGGATAAGGACAGTCTATTTGGTACCTCTGCTCAACAAGTAATGAAGAAAATGGAAGAAAAGGCAAAATCTGTACAAACAGTTAAGGATTTCTTACAGGTTCAGCCCCCTCGGTTTAGCAGAAATTGGCCTGCCAAAATTGGTCCTTTCCAGACTCCTCAAAGACCCAAAGAGGCAGGTATAGACGCTCTAGAGGCAGAAACCAATCCAGAGGAAGTGCCTACAGAGGACGACAGTGGCAAGGTAATAACCAGCGAGGCACTGACACAACCACTGCCACTGCAACAGGACAATCACAGTGACTTGGCCCTGACACCGCCTACCAGAGAGCAAATAGCAGCACCTTTAGGCAGAAAGTTAGCCTTATTTTCACAAAACTGGCACTATATCACAAAAGACAAGTGGATTTTAAAAACCATAGACCAAGGCTACAGGTTCCACTTCCACACCTTACCAGTAAAAAGAGGAATGCCAAACATACATCATCGTTCCAAAATTCAAAATGCTGACCTTACAGCAACTTCTTCCCATGCTGGGCAAGGAGTGTTGGCTGGTGACTCTAGATCTCAAGGAGGCATACCTGCACGTCCCCATCCGACCAATTTGCAGAAGATACCTCAGATTCCTTGCAGGATCAGAGCATTATCAATTCTCAGCATTGCCCTTTGGCTTATCTACTGCGCCCAGAGTATTCACAAAATGCCTGGCATCAGTAATCGCTCATTGCAGGCTACAGGGAATCCAAATCTATCCATACCTGGACGACTGCCTGCTACAAGCGGACAACAAAGACAAGCTGACAACAGATTTACAAAGGGTCATTTGCTTGCTACAGGCCCTGGGATACACAGTCAATTTAAAAAAGTCAAGGCTGATCCCATCCCAGACAAGAACATTCTTGGGTGCAGAATTGGACACAGTAAAACAAATGGCATTCCTGACTGCAGAAAAACAAGAACAACTTCCTCTTTACTTCTTGGCATTAACAAAGCAGAACAAACTAACAGCAAGAAAAGTACTGCAGGCCTTGGGATTCATGGCATCATGCATAATCCTGATTCCTCATGCCAGACTGCATATGAGAAAGCTACAGTGGTACCTAAAAAACTTATGGTCTCAACACATCCCACAAATCCCATGCCTGAAACAAGAATTCCTATGGTGGGCTCAAGCATGCCAGGCAAACCTAGGCTTGCCCTTCCGCAAAGGTCAAGCGAACCAGACCATCACAACGGACGCCTCAGACCTAGGCTGAGGGGCACACATGTTGGACAAATGCATACAAGGATTGTGGACTCCAGACCAGCTGCACCTGCACATAAACCAAAAAGAAATGCTGGCAGTACAACTAGCAATCCAGAAATTCAAGCCTTTCCTCAAGGAAGGCCATTTATTGATAAGGACAGACAACACCACAGTCATGTGGTACATCAACAAGCAAGGGGGCACTCATTCTTACCCCCTATGCAGAATGACTCTGGACCTTTGGAACATGGCTCTGAGATACAACATCCAGTTACAGGCAACCTTTGTGCCAGGAAAAGAAAATACCCTAGCAGATATGTTAAGCAGAACCACCTCGGATGCTCACGAATGGATGCTGCACCTGGACATCTTCAAGGCCATCACAAGAAAATGGGGAATGCCACAAATAGACCTGTTCGCATCCCCACTCAACCACCAGCTCAAGAAATTCTGCACAAGGACGTGTCACCCTCTTGCATGGAAAGTGGACTCCCTTTCTTTCAGTTGGAAAGGCCTGACAGCATATGCATTCCCACCTCTTCCTTTGATGCACAAGGTACTACTGAAAATCAAAGAGGAACAACCAAGGATAATTCTGATAGCTCCGAATTGGCCAAGACAACACTGGTACCCCTTGCTGAGGAGCATGTCTCAGGGGAGAATGTGGTCAATACCCCTGATGCCTTTGATGTTAACTCAGAACAACTACAACATCCTGCATCCAAACCTAAAAACCTTACAACTGACTGCCTGGAACATCACTTAAGAGCAACTAACCCAGACTTATCCCAAAGGGTTAAAGACATTATACTTGAAGCCCGCAGACCTTCAACAAGAAGGAACTATGCAGGAAAATGGAAAAGGTTTGCCACTTGGAGTGCTGAAAGAGGAAAAGATGTGTCAAACATAGACATTGCTAACATCCTGGAGTACTTGGCAGAGCTTCTACACACAGATCTGTCCTATTCCTCCATCAAGATACATGCTTCAGCTATTTCTGCAGAATACAGCTTTTATCCACCTGTCTTCTCGCACCCTCTACTCAGGCAGTTCCTCAGAGGGATCAAGAATGTAAAACCTCCTAGGAAACCACCACTACCAGCATGGGACTTAAATTTTGTACTAGAAAAATTGACACTCCCACCATTTGAACCAGCAGGAACAGCGGATCTTCAACACCTATCATGGAAAACTGCTTTCCTTCTGGCAATTACTTCAGCAAGAAGGGTTTCAGAACTCCAGGCCTTAATGGCAGTACAACCCTTCCTGATCTTCCATCAAGATAGAGTCTCCATGAGAACTAATCCTACATTTATGCCAAAGGTGGTATCCAGAGTGTCCTTAAACCAGGCAATCCACCTACCTACCTTCTTTCCCAACCCACAGAATAGGGGGGAAAGGCTACTGCATACTTTGGATGTACGTAGACAGTTACGCTACTACCTGGACAGAACCAAAGGTAACAGAAAAACTGACCAGCTGTTAGTGGCCTATGCACCAGGAAGGGAAGGAAAAGCAATTTCCAAACAAACAATCTCCAAATGGATAGGAAATTGCATAAGATTCTGTTACTCCTACCATGGAAAACCAATGCCACAGAACATAAGACCTCATTCAACAAGAGCTACAGCCACTACCACAGCTTTCTTACGAGGAGTGGCAACCAAGGACATTATTGAGGCGGCTACTTGGACCTCCGTGCATACATTTGCCAAGCATTACAATTTACCTCTATATTCTAGATCCCGAGCAGGGTTTGCCACTGCTGTACTGCAAGGGATCCTAACTACACCATAATTGTTTTTCTTCCTCCACCCCTAGTTTAGCTATGGTATTCTACCCATTTGTTATGACTGCAGATGCATCCATGAAGGACATAGTACAGTTTTGTACCTACCATAAATGTAGATGTCCGAACTGGATAGCATCTGCAGTCAGGATTACCCACCCTCCTTCCCCTCTGTGGTACTCCTAGGGTATTTACACTCCTAATAGCTAGCTGGGGGGGGGGGGGTCTCTTATGGTGTATTTGTTTGTATATATGTACATACATGCTTATTTTTTGTATTTGCCTTCTACCTTGTCTGCATACATTGGCATTTATCCAAATTTAGCTTTCCAAGAGGGCAACTGTCATCTGGGGCAAGAAACACTGAAGAAAATGGCGTCGGCTGATGCCTTTATACCCGAAGACCAGCAGAGATGACGTCGGGTGAAGTGCGACATCAGCCGAAGCCGGACCCAGACTTTGGAATCCGGCCGACCGAAGGGCTGCCTGACGACAGGACAACCCATTTGTTATGACTGCAGATGCTATCCAGTTCGGACATCTACATTTATGGTAGGTACAAAACTGTACTTTCCCCCTCCTCAGGTCTCATCTGAAGTTACCCCCCCCGGTTCCGGATCCCCTTCTGGATCTGATATCTCACCCTTCTAATCTTCTGATCCCAAACCTTCAGACGGTTCATCTGACTGCATGGCTTGTCCACTTCCTGTAATCCTAAACCGGTCCAGGTTTGGCTCTCCAGTCAGAGACATCATTCTGGCCTCTCAGAAGGCCTCCACCAGAAAGGTCTGTCATAGCAAATGGAAAAGATTTTCTATCTGGGCCGGTCAGCGGAATCTGAATCCCTTTTTGGCTCCCATTCCAGACATCTTATTATTTTTGTCTTCTCTCTCTCAGGATGGCGCCAGTTTCTCTACTGTTAAGTTGCAGCTAGCGGCCATCTCTAATTTTCATGTTTGCGAGCAACCTACTTTTACTTCTCACCTTTGCAAGGCCTTTTTGAAAGGTGTTTTCCTGCTGTGGCCCCCTGTCAAAGATCCCGCTCCTCCTTGGGACCTTTCCTTTATACTGCAATCGCTGTTACTCGGAGTCCTTTTGAACCTGCTGCTACTTGCGACATTGTTTTTGTCTTGGAACACTACCTTTTTGATGGTTATAACATCAGCAAGACAAGTTTGAGTTGCAGACCCTCTCCATCAAGCCTCCTTACATGATTTTTCAGAGATTGAGTGGCTCTCAGGGCTAATCCCTCATTCATGCCCAAGGTAGCCACTGAAGCAAATTTGAATCAAACCATTCAGTTGCCAGTCCCCCCCCCCCCCCAACCATTCCATTAAAGGGGAGTATATGCTGCACGTACTTCATGTACATAGACAATTACGATTCTATTTAGACAGGACAAAGAGCTTTGGCAAATCTGACCAACTCTTTGTTGCCTTCTCCCTCTGTTAAGACTGGGTCGGGTGGTGTCTAAGATTACAATATCTGATTGGATATCCCAATGTATTTCTAAGGCTTATTCTTCTAAGGGATTGTCTTTACCAGGATCTGTCAGAACTCATACCACTAGATGAGTGACTGTCAGCTGCCTAATTAGCTCAATATTCTGTAGATGAGATTTGTGCTGCATCCACCTGGCCTTCTACTCACACGTTCATTAGTCATTACAAACTCAACCTACTTTCCAGGAACAGGGCTTCCTTTGGCTCCACAGTTCTTTGGCACGTCCTTCCATTTGGCCACCGAGGATTGTATGGTAGCTGGGGACTCGGACTCAGAAGTGAGGAATAGTGTATGACATCAGATAGTTATATACTTACCATAGTTTAGTGTGTGTGTTGTCCTACGTCACTATTCATCATTATACATCCCTCCCTCCTTCCCCCATCCTGTTGGATCTAGAGGAAGTGGAGATGTCCTAGCTAGTGGTCCAGGTCTATTCTGGAGCAAACTTATTCTGAGGAGTTAGAGGGCAGCAAGGGATTATGGGAGTGGGAGGAGCTCAAGCCCAACATCTGTCTGAGAAGTTGGCGACTCTGATCCGGTGTCTGATCCTACGACCCAGAAGTGATGAATAGTGACATAGGATAACACAGATGAAAGTTATGGTAAGTAGATAACTTTGTGCTCTTACTGCAAGTGGACATTTGCACACTCACCTGATCACACTGAAGTTGGCAGGGGTGATGACCTAGTACTTGTACAGTTCAGACATTTGTTTTCAGATTAGACATTACTTGAAAGGCCAGAATACCTATCATGCAGAAATTTTACATCAAATGCATTTCCCGTGTGTTAATGCGTCAGTAAGGGTAACAAGACTTAAGAGTTTCGAGCCAGGCTGCTCATGATCCTTAGTTCTCTCTCAGAACTTTTCAACAAAAGTCTGTCTTACATATCCATTAAAATACGTGCATTAGTCATATCGGCTTGCTTACCTCTGGACCTAATCTGTCTGCCCCCCACCCCCCCACCCCCAATCCACAGTTTTTTTTCCCATTAAAAAAAAAAAAAAAAAAAAAAAAAGGAATTCTGTACGTCTGACCCTTAGAAAAGAATTGGCCTCCCCCTAAGGACCTCATTTTCATGCTGGTCAAGATTGCCCACACTCATTTTGAACCTGATGCTTCAACTAACATTAAAATGATCACCTTGAAAACAGCTCTCTTAGTAGCACTGAGTTCTGCTAGATGTATTTCAAAATTTCAAGCCTAATCTGGAAGGAGCTCTTTTGAGCTTCCACGAGGACAGAGTGACTTTCTACTTTAGGCATAAAGGCAGGGCTAATGCAATGTCTGAGCTTTCGTTAAACAATAACAAACATTGTTTTTGTTCCATGTCCACAAAATGAGGATGAAAGAATACTGGATTCTTTAGATGTGCATAGAGAACTCTGATTTTACTTAAACAAATCAGAACCTGACAGAAAATCTGGCTAACTGTTTTTGTAGCCTTTGCAAAAGGTAAGGCAACCTTTGTACAAATGGACCATATCTAACTGAATTGCAAATTGTATCTCTTGCTACAGCCATCGTGGAAAACCAGTACCTTACACAATCAGGACTCTCCTGCTAAGGAAACTGCTACTATTACTGCTGCCATCCTTGAGGAAGTTCCCACCTGTAATATGTACGAGGCAGTTATTTGGACCTCTGTCCACATGTTTTTTCAAGCATTGTAACCTAGGAGTTGCATCCTGGCTAGGGCTGGCTTTGCATCAGCTATCCTCCCAGGATTGATTTCTCATGGTCCAGCTTCTGGCCAGTCTCAACTGCTTAGCTGTGGAAATAGTTATTACTGCAGCAGTGAACTTCAAATAACATGGTTGTGTTATGTACTTTGCATAAATGTAGATGTTTGAGTAGCTTCATTGTTGCAGTACCAAGTCCAGCCCACCTACCCCCTTTTTTCCCAAGGGTTGAGGTGGGTAGCCTTCTCCACACTGTCCTTCTCTCACCCCTTCTCTCTGCTTTTTGTGTTGCAGTCTCGTGGCATGCCTGGACAGGTCATGCTTTTGGCTACCCTGGAGATTGTCTCCAGAAAGGAAAGAAAGACCTAAAGCTAGTGTTGGCTGATGACCCTTCATAATGCTGACATCCTGATGTCAAATGGGAGGGAGTCCACAAACTTACTATGGAGGAAGGCAAAAGTCTCTGGTATTCGGTTTGGCCTTGGGTTTCTGCAAGGTAGGAAAGCCCAAGAGTTATAAATGCAACTGAAAAGTTACTTTGGCATCTACATTTACGGTAAGTAATTGATGCAACTGTACTTATTTTGTTGGTTCCTCACCATCTTGGAGAAGAGAGCCACCACACCTTAACAGGTTTGATTCAGTTACCAGGGTTGTCAGGCATATTTTTCATTTATTTATTTTTTGGACTACTCATGCCTGTTGACTATCATTGTAACTGTGTCCATTTATTCCCTAATCATGTGTGACAACCTTATGCAGTAGATCCCTCAACTAAGGTAGCCAGTTGGTTATTTTATGTGCTCTAGTTTCCTTTCTGCTTGTTTAAGGAGTGGAGATGTAATGGGTACAGAATAGGGCAGTCATTCACCTCTGCCAGTGTTACAACCCTTCAAGTAATCTTTCTATTGTTTGGGCAGCTTGCACAGGGTTGCTGGTCTTCTCCGGGTGGCTATGTCTTTGGGAGGTGCGCACTTCAACACATGCCTTAGCCTCTTCCCTTAGAGATATGTGCATACTTTGTCTCTTTACTTTCTCACTTGCTGGTTTCTCCAGCACCTTGGCTAAGTCAGCTTTTCTCATCTGGTGTAGTCAGGGCTGTGTCCCCCTACTCCATGAAGCCATCTCTGTCATGCAGATTTTTGTGTGACTTCCTTTATCGTACAAGAAAGAACTGAAGATGGTGCAGGATGCCCTTCCTCTTCTACTGAGTTAAGTATTATTGATAACAAGGTGAGACTATTGCCACTCTTGGTTATGGTCAAAATTCACAAGCAAGTTATAATTCAGACATCCACTTGTAGCTAATTTCCAAGCCTTATGGATGATATTGTAACAGCTATTCTTTTATTTAAATATCTAATGTTCTAGTGTGAGTATGATCACACAACCATATATTTGGAGGATATAGAGAAACTACAGAATGAAGTGTAGTAAAGAAACTGTGGAAAAGCAGTAGTGGTCATGTTTTCTTCTGTGTTGACATTTCATAACTGGATTCAAAATAGGAAAAAGCTTTTTGTGTTGAGAGAAAGCAAAATCTGATTTTAAGTTGGCCTTTATTCTTAGCCTCTTGACTTTAATTGGCTTTTGTGGCTCTTTTCAGCTTAGAAGAAAAAGAAGGGAAACTTGGGCTCCAGGTAAACTGAAGCACAGCTTACAGCCTTCCAGCTTTGAAACCTGCATGAAGCTGCAGCCAGAAAAGAAACTGCGTATTAATGACTTATCTACAGTCCCAGAGATGGATGATAGTAAGTATGCATTCTGTAATAAGTGTTTTTTACACTATATTCCCCTGTTCTCCAAGGAGGATTTGCTTAATAGACAGCAGGAGAGAAGGACTGGTAGTAGCCTCGGCTCTGTACTTAAAATTTACTTTTGAAAGATGTTTTTTAAGGCATGTTAGCATTCCATTTAAGTTGTTTGACTGTTCTTAATGCTAATATTTAGTGAGATACTGCGTGCACAGAAATCATTAATATTTTACTAGCTAACTTCTGTTACTGATGTGATCTTTGTATACTTAAGGGTACCTGTTTTTAGCTTCCCCTAAAGCAAACAAGTTACTTTCAGGCATGACTTGTTGGCAAGGCCATCTTTCTGTTTTTGGTTTCATACATACCTGCTTAAAACTAACATTCAAGGACCATGCTGTCTGTGCAACTGTGATATATTGCTCCTTCCGTGTGACTACTGTTATTGACCTAATCATGTGGTCTGTTTTACCCTAGGATACCTGCCTCCACTGTAGTATAAGGCTGAAAAAGAGAGCTATTGTATTGTTTTACTTTTATGATATTTATATTCCTAGAAGACTGCTGCTTTTTACCTTTTAAGTCATATGTACATATGCTCACTGATTGGGTCTCATCCATCACTATACTGCAAAACAATGTTGCTGCATTTCTCACCCCTCCTCCACTGTTTACTTTTAGGCTGTTGTGGAACAAATTGTTTTAATTAATATCATATGTTTTAGTAATATTTCTTATTGCAAAAATAACCCATATTTAGAGTTTTAATAAGCTGGAAAAAATGTTACTGATTTTTGAGGAGGAGAAATGCAAACGTTTTGCTAAATCTGTACTGATTGTGCATTTTCGTAATCATGTTTAAAATCTAAAAGTAACATGTTGCACTGTACTCTTGTTAGTAAATATGTAATGTTGAAAATGTTTTTTTTTTTTCAAATTGTGTTAAATATTTGTATTTTGTAGTGCACTACAGTTGGATTTAAAGGTGAAGCTAAATCTGCTATGCACACATGTACAGTGGCTGAAGTTTGTTGCTGTACTTTAAAAGGCCATTACTTTGCGACTTCCTCCAGAAGTGTGTGACTGTTTAAAGAAGAAAGCATTTTAAACTGAAGCCGTAGGAAATCCTGCCTGGGACTGAAGTATAGCAAGAGAGAGGGGGAGAGACTGTTAGGAGTTGCTTGATTTTATAGCATATACATAGGAAAAACAGCTACTTTTAAGAACTTTTCAAATGCTGTTCTATCTTGAAAGCTATTGATAGGGTTGAGTATGTATTTATCTAAAATTAAGGTCTATAATCTAGACGTTCAGAACGTTCTTTTTAAATTTCTTGTACAAGATTATTCTTGTTTGCATAATTATTTGGTCCAATACTTTATTTAATTTAGTTAATACGTAGTTACTAGGCATGCAGTCCAGGAAGCCATTATGGAGTCTAGCTCCATTTCCCAAGTGGTACAAAACAATGTCTGGTTAAATGACTTGCTCAAGGTTTCCTGGTAGGCAAATGAAGGTGGAATGATTCAAACTCTGTTGTTCATGTTTCACTGTTGCAGTCCTTACAAAATGGGTTATCTGGCTCCCAGTAGCCCACAGTCGGCCAGAATAACAAAGTCTTCGGTATATGACGTCAGCTGCCTTCGGTTTAGGCCTGACGTCAGGTACAAAGGAAGGCAGCTGACACCATTTCCTCAGTCTTTCTTGCCGCCGAGCCCAAAGCAGAAGCTTTTTGCACAAGAGCCGATCAGCAGAGTACCTTCTTTTTGTATTCGGACTGCTTAGTTGAAGACATCCTCAGATAAGTACCCTGTTGGGGACCCTCTTTTCTTGCTTTAATGAATGTCAGAGAAAGTTAATAACGGTCTTGCCTGTGGAAAACAGATTCCATACCGTGATTTTCACTCCTGCTGTATTACTTGTTTGGGCTTTGAGCATGACGTCCCTAATTGTGTTCTTTGTGCTTCTTTAACCCACCTGCCATACGCTGTAGGGCTAGGATCTTGTTCAAGTATGTATGGATCAAGCAATCCCTAATAAAATCAAGACCCTTTCCACCAAAGGCATGCGCCCGGTCTGGTGGACCCCATCCATAAACAAACTCTACAACAAGAGGAGAAAGCTACTACATGACAGAGCAAAATCCCTAAAAGGGAAGGCATCTCTGATCACTACTTGCAAAAAACTACGATCACTCATAAAATCATCCAAGGCCAACTTTGAGAGAAAAATCGCTAATGACACAAAAGACTATCATAAGGCCTTCTTTAGCTATGTTAGAAACCTGGGTGGAAACTCCCAGATATGCTCAGAATTAGTCCAAAATTATACAAAAATCACTGAACCCACAGACATTGCCAACATACTGGCAGACAGGTTCAGTGCAAATTTCTCCTTCCTCCCCCAAAAGGAGAAATATCTATCCCACCAGAGTCTAGCCTCCCAAACATCTCAGATGCCCAGGTGAGAGCTGCTCTCTAAAGCAAAAACACAGCATCAATGGGACCGACGGTGTCCCCGGCTGTGTGCTACACTTAACTCAATGAGGAACTAAACCCACACATAAGGCTGCTGTTTAATCTTAGCCTTACTACAGGATACACCCAAAGAATGGCGCACGGCAACTGTGGTCCCACTCCAAAAAGGCGGTGCTTCTACGGACCCTGGAAATTACCGCCCCATAAGCTTGACGAGCCTTGTCTGCAAAGCTATGGAGAGGATCATAATGGAACTCATAAATAAAGACATTGGGGACCTACAGACACTGGATCCTACCCAATTTGGCTTTGTCAAGGGCAGATCCTGCCTCTTGAACTTGGTCGACTTTTTCGAAACAGTCACTAAGGCCATTGATGAGGGTAAGGCAGTTCACACAGCCTACCTTGACCTAGCAAAAGCGTTCGACACAATACCCCACTCGGGCATCATAGAAAAGCTCACCAGCTTAGATGTAAACCCATATGTCACAAGATGGGTTGCAAGCTGGCTCAAGGACAGAACCCACAAGGTTAGAGTTGCTGGTGCCATGTCAGACTCTAAGCCGGTCATGAGCGGTGTCCCACAGGGCTCAGTCCTGGGCCCCCTCTTGTTTGGCATTTATTTTTCTGAAGTGCAGGCAAACATAGGGGGATTGTGGCTGACAAAATTTGCAGATGACTGCAAACTGAGCACCATAATTGACACTCCATCAGACACAGACATCCTCCAGAGAGGTCTCATAGAAATGGATAACTGGTGCCAGAGCCATGGCCTTAAGCTAAATGCCAAAAAATGTGTAGTCATACCCTTTGGGAAAAACAAGGTAACCCCTAATTACCACATAGGTGGTAATCCATTAAACACGGAAGACGTTATCAGGGACCTGGGGACCCAAGTTGACAGTAACCTCTCTTTTGACACTCACATTGCCAAAGTGGTTAGGAAGAACCTTCTACATTGCCCACCTGATCATGAAGGGATTCACATCCAGATCAGGAGAGGTCATTGTACCCCTGTACTCCTCACTTATCAGACCAGTGATTGAGTACAACGCCCCATTCGGAATGTACCTTACCCGACACCTGCAGCAGTTGGAAAGACCCCAAAAGTTCCTCACCAAAAGGATAAAGGGGCTCAAACATATGTCATACGCTGCCCGACTGAAGAAACTCCAGCTCTATTCAGTCGCATACTGTCTGCTCAGAGGTGATCTGTGCCTGACATACAAGGACATGTCCAACCCGGAATTAATGGACATGCTCCACCTCAAAAAATCCAAATCCACCAGAGCCACGAGAGCAAGAGACTTAAACCTCAACACGGATATAAATAGGACGTGCTGGAGGGACAGATTCATCACCCAGAGACTCCCTACACTATGGAACAGAATCCCAGTCCATGTGAGGCAGAGCCCCTCACTGACTCTGTTCAAGAGAAATGTTGACAAGTGGATGGGAGATCGTAGGTTTACCCCGGGAATCATCTCTGTGTCACTGCTGGACAGAGGCACAGCAAGCTAATGGGTATAGTATTCTCATCCTAAGGGGTGGTGAAAGCCACACACACTCTGGCTAGGCTTATAAATGCCCTAGGGCAGATAGCCTAGTATGAACCTATAAACCTATAAGTATTTTGGAGTTTGGCCTAAGTTCGTTGGTATGGCATCTTCTGGTCTCCCGACTTCAGATGTTCCTAAGAAGTGCAAGGATAAGGACCGCGACAGGCTTATGGTCAAATTAGCCAACGACGTCCCTTTTAAATTGGTTGTCGGCCCAGTGGCAGTCAG
The DNA here is from genome assembly GCF_019279795.1 of Protopterus annectens. Classification (NCBI taxonomy): domain Eukaryota; kingdom Metazoa; phylum Chordata; order Ceratodontiformes; family Protopteridae; genus Protopterus; species Protopterus annectens. The sequence continues at coordinate 271,855,774 of NC_056729.1, read as the reverse complement.
TGAGGCACTTCCTTTCCCCCTGCAGTCCGTGGATGTTCAGCAGCTGGCATCTGCGGAGACCTTTTCTACGTCCTCCATTCCGCAGGCTTCCACTTCGTCTTTGGACCCTCCGCCAGTTGCTGCCTCTGATGGATCCAGAACCACTAAGAAGGCCCCGGCTTCTGAGGCCTCTATTCTCTGCCCGGAGACCAGATCCAGGCCGACCTTGGTTCAGACTACTGCGGTGGCTAGGCCTTCCTAGTCCCTCCAGCTCTGTAGCAGGCTTTCCAGACGAAAATCTACTCCAAAGCAGGTGCTGGCCTCCGCTCAAATGCCTCGGTCCCCAGATGATAAAAATGGCTAGTGATCTCTTGACCCTTATCAGGAGCTCTCTGCCACCTTCTTCTAAAAGTGCTAGGGAATTGCCCCCAGAAGTTTTGTCTGCCTCAGATTCTGATATTTCCAGCAACTCTGCTGATGAAGAGGGGAAACTCAACTTTTTTCTGGGTGTGAGGATTCTGATGCAGAAGACTTCATCCCTTCTGCCTCCCCTCCTTTTCTTTTGGAGATGCTTTGAATACTGTTAGGGAGGATTTCAAATGGGGAAAGTCAGGACTACCCTCTGTCTAAGAAACGGATTAGGGAATTCTTAGATTTGCCACAGCTTAAGCCTTTGACTAGCCCTCCAGTTTTGGAAGTTATTGATGTTTTCATGGAGAATTCTTTGACTCCTAATTCTGTTCCTGCTTTTATAGAGTTCCTGATTCTCATCAGTTCCTTTTCAAAAATCCTACTTCTGATCCAGAGATTATTTCTCAGGGCTGTAAGGGTATTTAAACCATGGTTGTTAAAAATCCTGTTCCTTCTGACAGGGATTCTAGGGCTTTGGATAGGTGGGGTAAAAAGGTTTATACTTCTTCCACCCTGGCTATTAGGTCTGTTAATTGTCTTTTTCATATGCTGAAGTATCAGCAGCATACTTTGGACGCTACTAAGGCTAAAATTGCTGGTGTTCCTTCCCTGATGGAGAGTAAGGACATGCAAGATTTATTGAATTCTGCCACTCTTGTCACTAAACATTCCCTACATTGTGGTTTCGACACTTTGGAGGTTTCTTGCAGGGCAGCAGCCCCTGGTTCTGTCATTAGAAGACATACTTGGTTTAGGTAACAGCCCCTTTCTGAACCTGTCAAATCTAAATTACTGGATGTGCCTTTGCACAAGGACAACCTTTTTGGTAGTAAAGCAGAAGAGGTGTTGAAAAAGTTGGAGGATAAGGCCAAATCTATGCAAACTGTTAAGGACTTTCTGCAAGTTCAGCCTCCTCGTTTTAGTAGACATTACCCTTCTAAAAATTGGACTTTTCCTTACCCTAGTAAACAGGGTCGCATTAGGCCTAGGGGTTACAGGTCTTTTAAGGGGACAGACTTCCACCCCTTAAAAGGCTAAGCATTGGCAGGCTTCCTCTTCAGAATCGGGGAGTTCTAAGCCAGCTTCCAAAGCAAGCATTCCCAATGACTCCTGCCTTCCCCTGCCTTCTTCTGCAGGCCCAGGGTTTCCTTTGGGGGGAAGGTTAGCCATTTTTGCGGATGTCAGGTTCACCATCACAGACAAATGGGTGCTCAGAATAGTATCCTAAGGCTACAAGTTCTCCTTTCACACCTTCCCAGTCCACCAATGATACCCAGATATCACCCCAAATCAAAGGGCAGAAGCAGAAAAACAAGTTTCTTCTTTGCTAAGCTTGGGAGCAATAGAGCCAGTTCCTGAACTTCAGATAGGCCAGCGTTTCTACTCAAGACTTTTCCTAGTTCCCAAAAAAAGGGGCACCCGGCACCCTGTTCTGGATTTGTCCATTCTAAACACTTTTTTTGGTGATCAACATATTCAGAATGCTCACTCTTCAGCAGTTGCTGCCAATGCTGGCAAAGGATTCCTGGCTGGTGACTTTGGATCTCAAAGAAGCTTATCTGCACAGCCCAATAAGGGAAAGCTGTAGGCAATTTCTTTGCTTCAGGGTGGGGAACAAGCACTTCCAATTCTCTGCACTGCCCTTTGGCTTATCTACTGCTCCGAGTTTTTACAGAAAGCCTGGCTCCAGTCATTGCTTTTTGCAGGCAAAGAAGCATTCAAATTTACCCTTACTTGGACAATTGTCTTATTCAGGCAAACTCTCCAGAGCAACTTCTAAAGGATTTGGATTTTAAAGATGATCTCACCTCTTTGGGTTACACCATCAAGGAAAATAAGTCAAAATTGGTACCCATGAGGGAGATTGTATTCCTGGGAGCGAGCCTGAACACAACCGCACAGATGGTATTCCTCCCTCAAGAGAAACAAATGGATCTTATGAATTACTTCAAAAATTTAGCAAGCATGACCCAGCTCTCTCCAAGGCAATTCCTGCAAGCCCTGGGATTCATGGCTTCATGTATTCTGATGATTCCATATGCCAGACTGCATATGAGGAAAATACAATGGTACCTCAAAAACCTTTGGTGTCAACACACTCTGGATCTAGACTTGATACTTCCTCTGATTCCCTGCCATCAGACGGAGTTCCTTTGGTGGGCGATAGCCTGTGCACAAAACAAAAGTCTGCCTTTCTGTCCACCTCCTGCCAGCCAGACTCTCACCACAGATGCCTCGGACTACGTTTGTGGAGCACATCTAGAGGGCAGATGTATTCAGGGGACTTGGAACTCTCAACAGGTTCATTTGCACATAAATCCGAAGGAATTGATGGCAGTCCAGCAGGCCTTGATGGCTTTGAGACATCTTCTCTCCCCTGGTACTCTTCTGCTCAGGACAGACAACACCACAATCATGGTACATCAACAAGTAGGGAGGGATTCACTCGTACCCCTGTGCTCAGTTTCTTCCAGGAAGGCTCAACACCATGGCAGTCAGGTTGAGCAGGCAAGCCCTGGAGCCTCACGAGTGACAACTAAACAAGACCATCTTCTATCACATCATTCAGCATTGGAGCACTCCCCAGGTGAGTCTCATCTCATCTCCAACCAACCACCTTCTTCCAACCTTTTGCTCCAGGGATCATCATAAAGCTTGGAAAGTGGGTGCTCTGTCCTTCCCCTGGATACAGCTCTTGATCTATGCATTCCCTCCTCTGCCTCTTCTTCCCAGAGTGCTGTTAAGGATAAGGGACGAAAAACCAAGGGCCATCATCATAGCTCCAGACTGGCCCAGACAACATTGGTATCCACTACTTCCCAGTCTCAGCCTTGGCATCTTCCCCTGATACCAGATCTCTTGGTTCAGGAGGGGGGGGGGGGTTCTGCATCCTCATCTTCAGACTATGCATTTGTCAGCTTGGCTCATAATTTAAACCTTTCCCAACAAATGGTTGAGGTCATTTGTGAGGCCAGGAGGCCTAGCACTAGGAAATCTTACACAGATAAATGGAAAAGATTCTCCATTTAGATGCACACTAGAGGGGAAGACCCTTCTCAAGCTACTCTTCCTCTTGACTATCTGGCAGGCTTGCTGAATGGTGGACTTTCCTTTTTTTCTATGAAGATTCATGCTTCAGCTATTTCTGCTCATTGTTTCTTTGAGCATCCCTTTTTCTCTCATCCCTTGATGAAAGTTCCACAGGGGAGCTCACAATTTAAAGCCACTCAGAAGGGCACCTACTCCTGCTTGGGATCTCAGTTTTGTACTTGTGAAACTTACTCTGCCTCCTTTTGAACCAGCTGCCTCAGCAGACCAGAAGTTTCTCTCCTGGAAAACTGCCTTTCTTGTGGCTATTACTTTAGCTAGAAGAGTTTCTGAGCTGCAGGCCTTAATGGCAGGTAGAGCCTTTTATCATATTCCATGTGGATTGGGTTTCTCTGTGAAACTAATCCCTCTTTTATGCCTAAGATGGTTTCTAGCTTGACTCTTAATCAGTCTATCCACCTGCCTACATTCTTTCTTAATTCTCAGAATAAAGGGGAAAGGTTACTGCATTCCCAGGATGTGCATAGACGGTTTAGATTTTACCTGTACAGGACTAAACCGTTTAGAAAGTTGGATCAGTTGTTGGTCAGTTTTGCTGCTGGAGCTCAGGGCAAGGCTATTTCTAAACAGACCATTTCTAAGTGGATTGCTCATTGTGTTCACTTTGGTTACTTACAGCATGGCAAGGTTCCTCTTCAGAGTATTAGGACATATTCTAATAGGGCAGCCTCTACCTCAGCAGCTTTTTTAAGAGATGTACCTACTAGGGACATCCTGGAAGCAGCTACCCGGACTACTGTCCACACTTCCACTAAACATTACAATTTACCCTTGTTTTCTAAGTCCAGGCCTGGTTTTGCCACTGCAGTGTTGCAGGGCATCCTTACCAACCTTTAATCGGTGGCTGATGTTCTTCGTGTTTCACTGTTGCAGTCATTACATTTGGGTAATCTGCTGGCAGGTTGACCTCAGTCGGCCTGAATATCAAAGTCTTGGGTCCTGCATTGGTTGCGTTCACCTCTTCCATGACGTTGGGTCGTCAGGGGTATAAAACATGCAGCAGACGCCATTTTATTTAGTCTTTCTTGCCGCGCGGTGCCCAAAGCAGAAGCAGTTCGCAAGTGCCGGTCGGCCGACTCCTGAAATGTTTGCATTCGAGTTTCAGAACCAGTGTTTTCAAACTAAAGTTAAGTACCTCGTTGGGGAAACTTTTTCTTGCTCCTTACCGATGTCAGTAAAAGTTAATAATTGCATTACTTGTGGGAAGCAAATAACTCATAAGGATTTTCATTTGTACTGTATTCCTTGCTTAGGCCCAGATCATAACGTGCCTTGCTGTCGGTTTTGTGCTAGATTGAACCAATGCTCTATTAAGCTTCTGTATATTTTTGCTTCCAAATATTTTGGATCGAGATTAAATTATCCTGAAATGTTGTCAATTACCAGTCCGACTACCAGAGTTCACAAAAAGCGCAAAGAAAAAGACAGACCGTCGAGGTCCAAAAGCAATGATAAAGCTTCTCCTAAGCCAGTCACTGGTTCTCCGGTACTCAGTGCGGCGCTTTCGCAGCCCCTGATACCCGCTACTTTTGAGTCGCAGGCCTCTACTGAGACCCATTCGGAGTCCGGTATGCTGCAAGATTCTCAGAGTATTGAACCCGCTGATGTCTCTCCCTTGGATTAGTCCAGAGCCGCTGAGCAGGCACCGGCTTCTGAGGGTGTTTTCAGGCCTCAACATTTCTATATTAAACTGACGCCGGCCTCAAAAACTTCTGTGTCTGAAAAACCAACGCATGATCCACGTGCTCAGGCCCCTATGTCTAAAAAACAGATGATCAAAATGGCCGAGGACCTAATTACCTTGTTCAGGGGTTCCCACCCCCCCCCCCCTTGCTAAGAGGCCTAGGCAAGGCACTGATTATCAATCTTCAGATCGGATTTCCATTTCTTCTGATTTCTCTTCTGATCAGGAATTTTCTATTCCACCCTATGAGGATTCTGATGCAGAAGAATCCATCCCATCTGCATCTCCGCCTGAGGATTACTCTTTTGGAGAAACTTTGCATACTTTAAGGGAACATTTTCACTGGGAGAGTCAGGACTTCTCAGAATCAAAAAAAGAGGCTTAGGGATTTCCTCCTACTTTGTCAGCATAGGCCTTTGCTAATACCTCCTGTATTAGACATTGTTGATGTGTTTTCAGAATCAAGCATGGCTCCTGATTCCCTACCTCTGGCTCCTAGTAAGCCAGACAGATATTACAGGGTTCCTGACTTGCACAAATTTCTATTCAAAAATCCTGCTGCTGATCCTGAGACTATTTCACAGGGTCCCAAAGGTGTAAAGGCCTCTACAACCAAAAATCTCTACCACCTCTGATGGAGATTCTAGGGCACTGGATAGATGGGGAAAGAAGGTCTGCAACCTTGGCAATTAGGGCCTTAAACTGCCAGTTTCATATGCTTAAATAGCAACAGCATGTTATGGGCTTACTGAAACAGAAAATTGTTGATTTCAGATTGTGTGGAAAATAAAGAATTACAGGAATTATTGCGTTCAGCAGAACAAGTTGGAAAGCATACTTTGCAATGTGGTTTTGATTCTTTGGAGGCCTCTTTCAGGGCCGCAGTTACTGGATCTGTGATTAGAAGGCATGCCTGTCTCAAGGAGCAAAATCTACCTGATCATGTTAAAGCTAAATTGTTGGATGCCCCCTTGCAGCATGATACTCTGTTTGGTAATAAGGCAGAAGAGGTTTTAAAGAAAATGGAAGACAAAGCTAAATCTATGCAAACTGTAAAAGACTTCTTGCAAATGCAGCCACCCAGGTTCAGTAGGCACTGGCTACTAAAAATTGGTCCTTTCCTGTGCCCAGCAAAGCCACTTAAGGCAAATCCAGGCGCTCAAAAGGCTCCAGATACCAATCACAAGGTTCTTGCAGGTCAAAGCAATGGGGTGCCTCCTCCTCCAAATCTGGAGGAAACAAAGCACAACCCTACAGTAAGCAGTCTCAATGACTTCCCCCTACCTCCACCAAGCACTTATCTTTTGGCAGCCCCCCTGAGAGGAAAACTAGCACTTCATGCTCGAAATTGGCAGTTAATTACCCAGGACAAGTGGGTATTAAACATAGTTTCCCAGGGGTATAGATTTAATTTCCATACTTTGCCAGATCTGCCACAAAATCAGTGGGCAGAGGCTCAGAAACAAGTTATGTCCCTCATGGATATGGGGGGCCATTCAACCAGTTCCAGAAAAGGAAAAAGGACAAGGTTGTTATTCAAGACTTTTCCTGGTACCCAGAAAAGACCATGCGTGGCATCCAGTACGGGACTTATAGATTTTGAACACATTCCTGGACATTCCAAAATTCAAAATGTTGACTTTACAACAACTACTGCCTATGCTGGCCAGGAACGCTTGGTTAGTGACTCTAGACTTAAGAGGCATACCTGCTTATCCCAATAGGGGAATCATGCAGATGATACCTCCGCTTCAAGGCAGGTTTTTTGCATTACCAATTTTCTGCACTGCCCTTTGGCTTATCTACTGCGCCCAGGGTCTTTACAAAGTACCTGGCACCAGTAATTGCATTCTTCAGACAAAGAAGCATACAAAGTTATCCTTATCTGGATGACTGTCTCATTCAAGCAGAGGACAAGCACACTCTTCTTCAACATCTGACGTTTGTAAAAAGGCTTCTAACATGCCTAGGGTACACACTAAACGAAAAGAAATCCCAACTGTTGCCCTCAAAAAATAATTACATTCCTGGGTGCAAGCTTAAATACAACTGCCCAGATGGCTTACCTTACACCAGACAGACAAAGGCAAATGACAACAAAAACCCAGTTATCTGCAAGACAAATTCTGCAGGCTTTGGGGTTCATGGCATCCTGCATTCTACTAATTCCATATGCGAGACTGCATATGAGGAAACTACAATGGTACCTAAAAAGTTTATGGAGTCAACATTGCCAGTCTGGAAACAATGATTCCTCTCATTCCCTGCCTACAACAGGAGTTTTTTTGGTGGGCAAAGACATGTCACCAGAACAAGAGACTGTCCCTCACTCTACCCCCTGCCACCCAATCCCTAACTACAGACGCATCAGACTATGCTTGGGAGGCCCACCTGGCGGGGAGATGCATTCAAGGCAAATGGAGCCCAAAACATATTCATCTGCATATCAACCAGAAAAAGATGTTAGCTTTTCAGAATGCTCTGACAGCCTTCATGAACTTACTTCATCCAGGACAACTACTGATAAAAGATGGAGAACACCACGATTATGTGGTACATAAACAAGCAGGGGGGTACACATTCCTACCCCCTTTGCAGACTAGCCATGGCATTGTGGAACACAGCTTTGACTTACCAAATGCATCTTCAAGTTCAATTCCTGCCAGGAAAAGAAAATACTCTGGCAGACGACCTAAGCAGAAATCTTATCGATCCGCATGAATGGAAACTGGATCCACAAATCTTCAGCATGTTAACACAGAAATGGGGGAGCCCAGACATAAATCTATTTGCCTCTCCCAAAATTATCAGCTGGACAAATTCTGCGCAAGAACTTATCACAGAAAAGCATGGAAAGTGGATGCCCTATCCTTCAGATGGAAAAACCTATCAGTCTATGCCTTTCCCCCTCTGCCTCTTCTCTCCAAGGTCTTACTAAAAGTCAGACAGGAAAAACCAAAAATGATCTTAATTGCTCCCGACTGGCCTTGCCAGCACAGGTACCCAATTCTAAGGAATTTGTCTCATCTTTCTCCTTGGTACTTGCCTCAAATACCTCATCTACTGTCTCAGCAGAGCAATCAAATTCTGCACACTCGGCTCCAATCTCTGAACCTTGCAGCATAGCTGATCATTTGATTATTCAAACACCACCTATCAGTAAATCTGTGATGGATGTCATTTTGGAAGCCAGAAGGCCTAGTACTAGAAGATCTTATGCTGATAAATGGAAGAGATTCTGTGCTTGGAACCAAGCACAAGGAAACGGACACAGTAAAGCCCAATATTCCTCAGATTTTACAATATTTGACTGAGATGCTTGACAAGGGCCTATCTTTTTCTTCAATAAAAATACATATCTCTGCCATCTCGGCTCATTACAATACAGAGCCTCCCCTCTTTTCTCATCCTGAGCTTAAACAGTATCTTAGAGGGGCCAAAAATTTAAGGCCTCCCAGAAGATCACAAACTTCTGCATGGGACCTCAACTTTGTACTTGAAAAACTCACCCTGCCTCCTTTTATACCAGCAGCTACTGCGGATATAAAATTTCTATCTTGAAAAACAGCTTTCCTCTTGGCAGTCACTTCAGCAAGAAGGGTTTCAGAACTACAGGCTCTCATGGCTGTGGAGTCTTTTCTTACCTTTTACCCAGACAGGATGTCCCTCGGGACCAGTCCTTCTTTTATGCCTAAGGTGGTATCCAGTGTGGCTCTTAACCAGACAATTCACCTGCCAACATTTTACCCAAATCCACAGAGCAAGGGGGAGCGGATTCTGCATTCATTGGAAGTACACAGACAACTAAGATTCTACTTAAACAGAACCAAATCTCTAAGGACGTCTGAGCAACTACTGGTAGCATTTGCTGCAGGGTCAGAGGGGAAGGCTATATCAAAGCAGACTATTTCTAAGTGGATAAGCCACTGCATTCGTTTCTGCTACTTGCACCATGGTAAACCTGTGCCCAAGGGGGTCAGGTCACATTCCACCAGGGCTACCTCTACCTCAGCGGCTTTTCTCAGAGGGGTTCCAACCAAAGACATTCTAGAGGCTGTTACTTGGAGCTCTGTTCATACCTTCACAAAGCATTATCATTTGCCTCTCTCCTCCAAATCCAGGGCAGGCTTTGCTACTGCAGTTCTGCAGGGCCTTTTAGCCGCTCATAATGCTATTTAGTTCCATTCTCCCATCCATAGCTGTGGGATTCTACCCAAATGTAATGACTGCAACAGTGAAACACGAAGAGCATAGTACAGTTGTGTACACTTACCATACATGTAGATGTTCCAGTGTATTCACTGTTGCAGTCAGGTTTTCCCACCTGCCATCCCCCTTTTCTATAACTTTTCTTTCTTCTGATTACCAGGATTTGCCCTTATCTACCTATGAGGATTCTGATGCAGTGGACTCCATTCCCCCTGCTTCCCCTCCAGAAGATTTTTCTTTTGATGAAATCTTGCACACTCTTAGGGAGCATTTCTACTGGGAAAGCCAGGATTACTCTGGCTCCAAAAAGAGGCTTAGAGAATTTTTACTCCTACCGCAACACAGGCCTTTAGCTATCCCTCCTGTCCTGGACATTGTAGATGATGCCTTCTTGGAATCTAGCCTGGCCCTAGACTCTTTACCTCCGGCTCCCAGGAAACCTGGCAGGTATTAGAGTACCTGACTCTCACTAATTCCTCTTTAAGAATCCTACTGTGGACCCAGAGGCCATATCCCAGTGACCTAAGGGCATTAAGGCTACTACTGCCAAAAGCCCTACCCCCTCTGATAGAGATTCCAGGACCTTGGACAGATGGGGTAAGAAGGTTACACTTCTGCTTCTTTGGCCATTAGGGCCTTAAACTGCCAGTTTCATATGTTAATGTATCAGCAGCATATTATGGGACTACTTGAATAGAAATTGATGTTGATTCCTTACTGTGCTGAAAATATAGAATTGCAGGATTTAATGTGTTCTGCTGAACACGTTGGTAAACCTACTTTGCAATGTTTTGACTCTCTTAGAAGCATCTTGCAGGGCTGCTTTCACTGGGTCTGTTCTTAGAAGGCATTCTTGGCTTAAGGAGCAGAATTTGCCAGGCAACAAAGCAGAAATCGTGTATAAAAAAAAATGGAGGTAAAAGCTAAATATATGCAAACTGTTAGATTTCCTACAAGTACAGCCTCGCAGATTTAGTAGGCATTGGCCTTCTAAGAATTGGTCCTTTCCTGTCTCCTCCAGGCCTTCTCAGTCCAAACCCAGGAACAGCAGACCACCTAGGCTGCAGTCTCAAGGTACTCACAGGCCTAAGCACTTCCAAAGCTGGAAGTAGTAAGATACCCCCCTATGGAAAACTGTCACAATGATTTAAACCTTCCAAGCCCCGCTGAACTGCCTGCTGCCTTAGGAGGAAAGATCACCCTGCATGCAAAAAACTGGGAACTCATTACCCAGAACAAATGGGTTTTAAATTCTGTTTCCCAAGGATACAGATTCCACTTCCACACCTTACCAACCATAAACGGTTGGCCAAACCTGCCCCCAAATCAGTGGGCAGAGGCTCAGTAGCAGGTTCTCTCTCTTCTAAGTATCAGGGCTATTCAACCTGTCCCAGCAGAAGAAAGGGGACAAGGTTTTTACTCAAGACTCTTCCTGGTATCCAGAAAAGACCGCTCCTGGCATCCTATCCTGGACCTCTCTATTCTAAACACCTTTTTGGTATTCCCAAAATTCAAAATGCTAACACTTCATCAGCTGCTTCCTATGCTAGGTAAAGATGCCTGGTTGGCAACCTTAGACTTAAAGGAAGCTTACCTGCACATTCCAATAAGGGAATCTTGCAGGAAATAGCTACGCTTCAGGGCAGGCTCCATGCACTATCAGTTCTCTGCACTTCCCTTTGGCTTATCTACTGCGCTGAGGGTATTCACAAAGTGCCTAGCTCCATTCCATTGCATTTTGCAGGCAAAGAAATATTCAAATATACTCGTACCTGGACGATTGTCTAATTCAGGCAGAAAGCCAGGACATGCTACTAAATCATCTGGCATTCGTAAAGAAACTTCTAACCTCTCTGGGGGTGCACCATAAGCGAAAAGAAATCTCATCTAGTACCCTGCCAACAAATTGTATTCCTGTGAGCAAGCTTGAACACAACTTCCCAGATGGCTTACCTCACGCCAGAGAAACAAGTTTATTTGACAGCCTACTTCAAACTACTGGCCACAAAGACTCAGCTGTCTGCAAGGAAAATCCTGCAAGCCCTGAGGTTCATGGCCTCTTGCATTCTACTAATTCCATATTCAAGACTGCATATGAGAAAACTACAGTGGTATCTAAAAAGCCTATGGTGTCAACATTCTCAGGACCTGGAATCAATGATTTTTATCATTCCTTGTATAAAGACAGAGTTCCTTTGGTGGGCAGAGGCCTGTTACCACAACAAGGGACTGCAATTCACTGTACCCCCTGCCGCCCAAACCCGAACAGACACATCAGACTATGCATGGGGGACTCACTTGGCAGGGCAGTGCTTTCAGTGCAAATGGAACTCAAGTCAGATGCACCTGCTTATCAATCAAAAAGAAATGTTGGTTGTACAGAATTCCCTGACAGCCTTAAAGGACCACATTCTTCCAGGACAATTATTGGTAAAGATGGACAACACCACTGTTATGTGGTACATAAACAAGCAGGGGGGGATCCCACTCATATCCTCTCTGCAAACTACCCATGGCTCTGTGGAACACAGCCTTGAGCTACCAAGTGCAGCTACAAGCTCAATTCCTGCCAGGCAAGCTAAATTCACTGAGACGACCCAAGCAGAAATCTCATGGACCCACACAAGTAGAAACTGGAACCAAAGATATTCAACATTTTGAGAAACAAATGAGAGAACCCAGAGATAGACCTGTTTGCCTCCCCTCAGAACTACCAATTGGACAAATTCTGCACAAGGACTTCCCACAGTCAAGCTTGGAAAATGGATGCCCTAGCCTTCACCTGGGAAAGCCTCTCAGTCTATGCCTCCCCCCCTCCCTCTCTTCTCTAAAGGTCTGCTAAAGATCAAACTGGACAAACCAAGGACAATACTGATTGCACCAGACTGGCCACGCCAGCACTGGTACCTCCTCTTGCGCAGTGTGTCACTGCTGGAACCATGGCACCTGCCTCAGACCCCTTTCCTGCTGTCCCAGCAGGAGGGCCGGATTCTGCACCCCCAGCTTCAAACCTCGAACCTTCAGCCTAGCTAATTCCCTGAGCTCTCCAATAGCATCCCTCAGTAAGCAGGTGCTAGATGTCATTCTGGAGGCAAGGATGCCTATTACTAGAAAATCCTATGCTGAAAAGTGGAAACGATTCTGTTCCTAGAGCCAGACTCGGGATGGGCTCAACAGTGCCCAGCTTACCGCATATTCTTCAATAATAAACAGAGATGCTTCACAAGGGCCTTTCCTTCTCATCAATTAAAATTCATGCCTCAGCCATTTCAGCCCATTGTAATATTGAGCCCAACCCTCTTCTCTCACCCCCTCCTAAAACCGTTCCTCAGAGGGGCCAAACATCAAGACCACTGAGGAGAGCCCCTACTCCAGCCTGAGACCTTAACTTTGTATTGGAAAAGCTCACTCTACCTCCTTTTAAGCCAGCTAGAACTGCAGCGTTGAAATTCCTTTCCTGGAAAACCGCCTTCCTTCTAGCCATCACTTCAGCAAGAAGTGTGTGTGAATTACAGGCCCTCATGGCAGTGGAGCCCTTCATCTTCCATGCTCACAGGGTGTCCCTCAGGACCAATCCTTCCTTTATGCCCAAGGTGGTATCCAGTGTGGCCCTTAATCTGTCCATTCATTTGCTAACTTTTTTTTCCTAATCGACAGAACAAAGGAGAACGGATGCTGCACTCTTTGGACATGCACAGACAACTTCGATTTTATTTGGACAGGACTAAGCCTCTCAAAAACTGAACATCTGCTAGTTACCTTTGCTGCAGTGGCAGAGGGAAAAGCCATTTCAAAGCAAACCATTTCTAAGTGGATAGGCCATTTCATTCTTTTCTGCTATAAGCACCATGGAAAACCTACCCCAAAGGGGATAAGATAATATTCCACCAGAGCTGCAGCTACCTCTATAGCCTTTCTCAGAGGTGTCCCTACCAGGGACGTCCTAAAAGCTGCTACCTGGAGCTCTGACATACTTTCACCAAGCATTACCACTTCCCTTTTTTTTCTAAATCCAGAGCTGGTTTTGCCACTACAGTCTTGCAGGGCTTAATAGCTGGTCCTAATGCTTTCTAACTTCCTCCTCCCTTCCTTAACTTTGAGAATCTACCCAAGTGTAATGACTGCAACAGTTGAACACGAAGAACATAGTACAGTTGTGTACACTTACCATAAATGTAGATGTTAGAGTGTATTCACTGTTGCAATCCTGGTTGCTCTCCCTCCAGTCCCCCCCTGACTTCTCTTGGCTATACCTTTCTTCTTGTTAAGTGCATTTCAGCTTTTTGGTGTATTTTCTTTTTGTTGAAGGTGTAACCTTGTATATAATTGCTTACCATTATAGGGGCACCTGACATCTTGGGCAAGAAAAACTGATGTAATGGTGTCCGCTGCATGCTTTATACCCCTGACGACCTGACGTCATGAAAGAAGAGAGCATCCGATGCAGAACCCAAGACTTTGATATTCAGGCCGGCTGAGGGCTACCTGCAGGCAGATAACCCAAATGTAATGACTGCAACAGTGAATACACTCTAACATCTACATTTATTGTAAGTGTATACAACTGTACCCCCCCCCCCACCCCCCTTAATTCCTAGGGCACAGACTGGATTTTTCTTTTCCTGGTCTTACCTTTTTTGGGGGCCTCCTGACTGTTAAGGCAAGAAAAACTGAGGAAATTACATCTGCTTTCTTCCTTTGTACCCAACACCCAGACATCAGGCTTAAACCGAAGGCAGCCGACGTCCTATACCTAGGACTTTCATATTCTGGCTGACTGTGGGCTACCGGGAGCCAGATAACCCGTTTTGTAAGAACTGCAACAGTGAATACACTCTAACATCTACATTTACGGTAGGTGTACACAACTGTACTTTCTCTTTGCTGCCAGAACTTTTACCAAGATCTGGTAATTTCAACTAAGAGTTTCACTACTCTGTTTTGAATGCTTGTGGCCTGTAATTTGTGTATAACTATAGAAACTGGTATACTGAAAGCATTTTGGTTATTGAGCTATTGACGAATGATTGCTTACAGCTAAATGTTGCCATTTACGCTTTTAAATGTCTTATTTTAATGATAAACCGTAATTTGTGTTTTCAGTTTGTCACAAGAATCTCGCTTATGACAGCATTTCTGTGAATTAGAAAGAGAGCTTATATTCAAAAGGTATTTACTTCCCTGCTTTCTGGGAAATTACTGTTTGTGAGAGCAAAATATTTTTGGGCAAGTTTCAATTTTTTTTTTGCTAAAATTGCACTGTACGGCACTGAATTCAGTTCAAGATTGGTGAAATCAGTGTGCCAGGGATTATAACGCCAATCTGCTTGCTGTACAACATCTAAAGCATATATGTATGCACATCTGTTGGCTGTTACACGAGGAGCAGTGCGCAGTTACAATGTATCTTTAAGGTTAGTTGCCCCTTGCATATTTAATTGACTTGCAGCATTATGACTCAGGACTATAATACCCTTGCTTATGTACCATTTGCTGACAGCAGGTGGAATTATACTTCACATAGTATAGCACGGCAGTTCACATACATTTGGCAGCAGAGTTGTGATATTATATGTTGGACTTGTATACCCTGCAAAACAGCTGTCATCAGAAAGTGTGTATGCAGCCTTGCAGCTACATGTGCAGTGATGTATCTTGCCTAGCAGTTTTTTTAGCCAGATTAGAAGGAAGTGATAAAAAGTGTCTGGAGTATAAAAATTTGGTTGTCATAGTTTGAACAGTGAAAATTTTGTATGCCGATATGATCTAAATTGACATAATAGCGGTCTTGAATATAGCTTATACTTCATTGAAACTTGAAATAGCCTGCTTGGTGGCTTTGTGCACAGAGCATATAGCAAAATTGAGCGTTTCCCCAAATGGTCTTAAAATTCAGCTTAAAGTCGAACAAAACTGCACAAGAACTGGAAATGACACCTTGAAACAGCTGAGTGTGAAACCACACAAGGTGCAGAGGCTGTAAAAATAAATAAATAGAAGCTGAAGAAAGAGGCACAGCACCAACATGAGTGAAAGATGCTAGTTCTTCATCAAATGTATGTGAGTAAGTGGGGTGGCAGCCAAACCCTGATTCATGTTGAACAGTAAATTGCTCCCTCATTATGAAGAGGGTTGGCTTTGATGATTTTAATTGGGTATTTGGACACCCCGTGCAATCGGCACCAAATTGACTAGGGGCAGTGACGGTTTTCATTCCCCTGCTCACTAGTAAGCCTCTGCATACATTAGCTAAACTGACTGAAGTGACTAATGCAATTATGATAAGGCAACCACTGTTTGTTTGACTGTTGTAAACTTGCTCATAAAGCTTGTAGGAAACTGTTTTGTAAAAAAACAGAAGAAAGACAGAGGACAGTGTTAACGATTTCACTGTAGCTAGAAATAAGCCCTTCATCAGTGGAATGTCACATTAGTAATATTTGAAATGTTTGGAGACCTTGTAAGAGAGCAGACAATTCGTACTTTGCCTGTGGGTTTGCAAATCTTATTAATAGATTCCAAATATAACACTGCTTTGGAAATTGGAATGAAGTGTAATGTTTTTCTAGCAGATGTGGCACAACTGCTTAAGAAGGGGGTACCCAACACTGCACACAGGAATAAGGATGCCTGTGGGGACAAGTCTATGCATTCATTGTAATCTGCACTGGAAACGAGGGAACACTGGCTTGAGTAAACTTCCAGAATTTTGTTTAAAATATTTCCATTGTAACCAAATGCAATATGGGTAGTCCAGATAACTACAGTGGTAGTGTGGGGAACAGTTAACACATGAAGGAGCTAAAGAAGGTAACAGAGATGGAAATGGGTGTTTTGAAATTTCATATCTTCTAGGTAATGACAATGGCCTTACCCTACCTTTGTAGATAGAAAATAAACAATTGCTGTTTAGCAACTGCAGTATTATTAGTAACATTATTTGGATAAAATCACAAAAAACAGCATGTTGTAGCTCCCTGAGTTCAGTTAGCTAAAAAACGTAGGTTACTGTATAACTTGAGCGTACCGTCATAGTCTGAACAATTATTGTATTTTTGTAGATGACCAGCTTCATTGAGGCTAATCCAGCTAACGAGGTACACTAACTTCGAAATAGCTTGTAAACTTATTAAATAACCACATTAAAAACAAAAGATGTGTAATTCATTCCAGTCTCCCGGAATGAAGAACAATGGCAAACTCCAACTAGACAAAATCTGGAGCCATTCCAAGATGCCATTATCCCCAGTGGAACAAAAACTACTTGAAAAAAGGTGTGACTTTTGTCCCTCATCAGAGAAGGGCCGCAGTACAGACAATTATAGATTTAAAAATGTTCACTTGAAATATCAACCTTAAATATTTTTTCATGACAAGCATGGTCCCAGTGAAAACAGGAGGAGAAAAATGGTCTAAACCAAACAACGTTTGCACCCTTCCACACCCAACCTTAGCTGCTTTCTAAGCCAAGTGTGAGTCTGATATCAGAAAGGCTGAGTTGACCCTCAAAGAAAAGATTGTACAATTTTAATCCACAGGAATACAGCGCCCTCAAAGCCCTGAGCACGGACCACACCAGAACAATTATGGAAGCTGACAAAGGCAGCAGCATTCTGATAACACACCGAAGCATACAAGAAGATCATAGGTATGCTTAGTAACCATTTTAGCTATGAAAGTTACGATCTTGCACAAGTCAAAGCTGTCTATAACGACATCAACACACAACAGCTTTATCTGAGTGAGGAATGACTTAGCAATTAGATGTACGATTTTATCATGGTCGCCACCCCAAGACTTCCAAGTTTTTTCGGTATGCCTAAACCACACAAGACCATCCACAACCCACCGTATAGACCATTAATAACAAGTGGGGGAAGTGTAACAAAGTATTTCCATCTACTTGCAAGTTCAGATCAAGCCGATTGCTGAGAACAGTACTTTTATCCTGGACACCAGCGATTTTCTGAAGAAAATCAGGAACGTCATAGGGGAAAAAGAAACCTTCCTTGTGACTATAGATGTGGAAGCACTATATACAGTTTTCCCACACGCATACTGCATCCAAGCAGTCACCGAGGCTTTTAACTTTACCAGATGTGGGGCAGACAACAAAGCTGAAATCATCAGTGAAATCTTATAGGTTTTGTTCAGTAGCAGCTACTTCCAGTTTTATAATTTATACTTCAGACAGAAAAAAGGAATCACTGTGGGAGCTGCCATGGCTCCCAGCATAGTGAACACTGCATTGGAAAAATGCGAGGTGAATATTTATAACTCTACTTAGTTTCAAGCTATGGGCTACTATCTTCGTTATATTGCCACATTTTTATCATTTGGAATAGCACAGAGGAAAAACTGCTGGGATTCTATGACCACATCTTAAAATCCACGGTTTTTCTAAAATTCCATGGCACACAGCCTTGGAAAAAGCAACATTTTTAGACCTCACAATCTCTAAACCCAAAGGCACCAGACACCTTTCCAACAACCTTTGTCAAAAAACAACCAGAGCCAGTCTTACTACACAGGAACAGCATGCAAGAATTCCAGACCAAACGAATGTAAATAAATCTCAAGGGCTGCTGATGGCTAGGGTCTCAAAACAATTAAGGACTTCATGGTCAACATAATTAATTTGGAGAAAAACATCCTAGCTTGTGGAAATGGCCATAAATTTATTTGAGGAATTTTAGACCCGATATCCACCTTAAAGATTGAAAACCCAGATTACCCCGACTTCAACAGTAGTAGGAAACCTAAAAGAAGAGAAGTCAACTAGAGGAAATTTCAGTGGCTCTTTCCTACTCCTTGGACTGCATCACCCTGAAGTCTCTAAGAACAATTGGGTCATCCCCAAGAACAACCTAACTATAGGTTCTATACTTCCTGAAAAACCCAACTTCAGCATAAGGAGAAATAAAAATGCCAGGTACTTTGTCGAGCACATGAAAATAAAGATACCCAACCCTCTCAACACCCCACTTGGGACCTACCCATGCAGTCGACAGGGATGTGTGTATGGCAAATGGCTGAGTAAAACGGACTTCTTTACCTGGCCAAATACCAACTGTGAAAACAAAAGCCACTTGGCCGGGATTTGGAATGCCGAATGCATCATTTATAGGGCCAAATGCTTGAAATTTTCAGCATTTTATGTTGGAAAGACCATTGTCTTTTGGCTTTTCCTTGTTGGGGATCACCACAGCGGAACTCGGGTCCTCTAATGATTGGCTGTTGATTTTGACGAACGCCGAGGTGCCAGCTCGACGTTCTACCTTCAACGAAGGCACGCCCATTTACGCATGTCTTTCGAACGCCCACCCAACCGCGGGAAGGACATGCAGACTCCACACAAAAGGAACTCCCCGCACTCCAGCCGAGAATCAACAGTCTGAAAACTAGAATAGCGCACCACAGCACAGATATCTGTTACAGCAACTAGAGCAATGCTCTTGCCAAGCACCATCGAGACACTGCTGGACATATGACTTTAGTTTCATATACTGGACAAACTTCCAAAAGAGGAGCTTAAAGGTGCACTTGGCAATAAACCTGAAAAGTGCAAACTGGAACAGCAAATCAGGCTTGAAGCCTGCATGCCCCCAGGACTAAACTCTCGCATTTCTATCATGATGAACTTAAGAAAATTACACTACCATGCTTATTACTGATAGAATGTTTGCATGAAGATCTGTATCTGGGATCCAGAACACATTGAAATAAGACGCACTGTTGACAGTTTTCACTTTTCTAGTTAATGGTTGACCAACGGTGAACTACATAGTTTAGTACTCGAATGTTGCTACTTTTTTATCATGCAGTTATTACATTTATCTGAACTGTTTTCTCTTATGTTTGGCCTCTCGTTTGGTTTAATGCAATTCTGATTGGTAACATTCTGTTGCCACACACTCTGTAACCTTTATTAATTTTTCCCACAGAAACGTTAAGACTGGTCTGAAGAAGGTTCTTGGCGAAAGTGCTAGAATCAGAAGTCATAGTAAAATCTGCACATTTTAACCTTGTATGTAGTATTTAGATACCTCCGAGGCTAACTATTTTATGAAGTATGAGAATTTTGGTTCTGATCCACACTAACCTATAACTTTTTTATAGAGGATTACAATTAAAGTCCCCAGCGATTCCCTTGAAAAATACAGGTAAAGACGGGCAAAGTCTTATATTTTTACCTATCTGTTCATGTTGATTTTCACTAAAATTTGATCTGATGTCAATCTTCATTCATTCATGACAGCTGGGTTTCTGTTCCGTCCTCGGAACAGTCTCTGCTGTTGTAACCAAACTTGCGCCGTACAAAAACTCTCGAGCTAAGGTTACACATAGTGGCTCTCTTCTCTTCAGATCGTGTTTGCCGCTTAGTTTCAAGACGCTTCAGGTCGTGCTCTCAAGCTAAGTGTTTATATTTTGTATTTTGCTCAATATTTTTTCTTCTCTACAGCTCTCTTTTCTTATTTCGTGGTCGCTTTATTATATACTTCTAAATTGGTGTGTGTGCTGTTTTTTCCTATCCTTTGTATCTCTTCCTTACCATAGTTGGTATAAGCCCCTCCCTTCCTTCTTAACTCTGGTAACTCTCAATACCAGTGTTGGTATTTTTTCATTTCCCTTTCTCCTCTTTACCCTTTTGGGTATTTCTTGTGGTACCATTGTTGGTACATTATTTTAAAAAAAAAAAAAAAAAAAAAAAAAAACTTGCTGTTTTTTCCATTATTGTGCGTGTGTGTTGTGACGCCCCGTGCACTGGCCCAATAATCAAGGAGCCTCAATCCTCACCACCACCACCAGTGAGGGGCATCCACGTTGGGAAGGATTACAAATACACACACAGTAAATAAATTTCCCTTAAGACCACACACAGATCAGTCAGTCTGGGGCTGGTTTCTCCCTTTCTCTCCAGATCTCCCCAGTAAGACTCCCCACTGGCACAGCTAATAGAGTGGGGTTCTTAGATAGGGTCCCAAGCCATGTCCTAGCACTCTTTGTCCAACCAGTGCTTAGTGTCCCTGCCCAAGTAGCTGACAAATGTACACACTTTGAGATATGATTTATATACAACCACAAAGACACTCCTGGGGAAGGCTGGCACAGGTTCACTAGCTGTGCCCCTGCTGTCCAGGCTGTAAGGTAGTAATCACTGCCACCAGGACCCTTACTTATCAGCTACTAAAAAGGCCTTTTTCAAAGGGTGTCCAATTATTGCTGTGCAATATTATCCAATTAGTAAGTGTGACCAGAACTTTTTAAGGCTTATTGGAGTTGCTTGGCCACTATCACTATATACATGCAATGTACTCTAGAGCTTAAGTTATCTCTACACAAAACAGCAACAGTTGAAAGGTTTGATATTAAATAATAAAGAATACAAGACTATACTTCTTACTAGACAGTGCTAGTCAAGAGTTCAGAGATCACAGGAAAATGCTTAAAATAATACAGTAGAATAGTTCTGACATCAGTGTAGAAAACTAGCCTAATATTCTTATTTCTTAGCTCTTTCTAAGTGACACTGAAGTCTAAGATACTACTTAACATACAGAGCACAGGTGCAGTGCTGATGAGGTGGATGTTCTCAAGACAAATGCAGAATGCTCTCTGTCTCTGAGAAAGTTCTTTAAATTGATTAATACATCCTGATGACTCATTTTAGATTACATCATTCATAACAATTCTCTGGTTCCCAAGCTGACAGAAACTATACATTTACATTTATTAGGAAGCTTGCACCTGGTCAGGAATCGCAGCAATAAATTAAATTATACATGTAAATTCTAGCAGTTAACTCTGGTCTCAAAACGATAGGAAGAATTCCTTCATCCAGACATCTTGGCTCTGAATTTTGAGACCAAGCAATTATACAGTGCTTGACTTATCTGCTTTCTTCCAGCAGAGTGGTTACATTTTTGAAGTTCAACATCCAATACAATTTTCTTATGTAAGAGAACAAGCCTGTGGCTTATATTATTTACAGATGACAGAATTCTTTATAAAATTCTATTTGGCTAGGCTGGCATCCTTCACATATCTTCACGTGAACGGCAGTTCATTGCTCGGATTCAAATAGTAATGACTGAAAAAAAAGGTACCACAGGTTTTAAGCAGTGTGACAAATGTGGCAGGAAGATGCCCAACTCTGATGGGCATCTTTCCTGTGTGTATGGTTTAGAAGTGCCACCATTACAAATCCAGCCTCCATGTGAGCTCTGTAAGGGCTTTAGTGCCAGGACCCTGGCAGTGCATAAAAACTAATATTGGAAGGGTTGTTAAAACACCTTTTTCGGAGGCTTTGTTTGAGGCATAGGTATCAAAACCTCCTAAAAAGGAAGCTAAGAGGAGCCACCTGGCCCCAGCTTCTCGTCTGGCTTTTTCGGCTTTTTTCCAGTTATTGGTCGCCACAGCGGAACTCTGGTTTGCTAATTATTGGCAGTGAATTTTATGATGCCGAGTTGCCAGCCCAACCTTCAAAGAAGGCACATCCATTTACCCACGCACCTACCTGCATGTCTGTAGACATAATTTCACTGCAGGGAGGGCATGCAGACTCCACACAGAAGGCGCTCCAGCCGAGAACCGAATGGGGAACCTCTTGCTGTGAGGCGGCAACACTAACCGCTGCACCACCGCGGCCCAGGCTCATGAGTCAAAATCATCCAAAGGCGATTTTTCCACGGTACTGAAGCCTAAACATTTGAAATTGACACGAACACCTGTCTGGGCACCAGAGTCTACGAACCCTTCCCTGGTGCCTTCTATTTCCATGTAACCGAGTAAAGCTGTCACAGTACAGACTCCTTCCACAGTACCTCAGACTGTCTCTGCACCAGTAATAGTTTCCCCTGTAAAACTGGTCACTTCCACCCCAACATGGGTTTCTAGTACTGTGCTGAAGGTTGAACTTCTGCCCGGGACACTCTATTCCCCGTCTAATAATCCCTTTGTTGGTCAGCAGTTCAGCCGCTTGATTGATTGCACAGACTTTCCCTCGGGGATGTCTATTCGTTCCACCAGGCGCCTTTTGGAACTTGGCATAGGTAAACTGCTGGATCAGCTCTTAGTGGCCAGAGGCATTCCAACCCCATCCACCCAAGTTTGAGTTTTTTTCTCCGCAGACTGCAACTTATCTTCCTCCTTCAAGCTCTCCACAGGATTGGGAGCCCTCGGTGCCGATGCCTCTCCTGGTGTCAACTTTTTTCGTACCGATGGCGGACTTCACCTTGGTGCCGGCACCCACTCTGTGGACCTCTGCTTAGTCTGACTCGACCCACCTGCAAAATCGTGATTTGGCTGCCGGCTCTGAAGTCACTAGTATGGTACCGTCTACGATTCCGGTTGCTTTGTCAGATGTTATTCGTGTTTCACTGTTGTAGTCATTACATTTGGGTACTCTGCTGGCAGGTTGCCCTCAGTCGACCTGATTAACAAAGTTTTGGGTCCAGCGTCTGTTGCTATCCCTTCTTCCATGACATCAGGTCATCAGGGGTATAAAACATGCAGCCGACGCCATTACATCCGTCTTTCTTGCCTTGCAGTGCCAGAAGCAGTTTGCAAGTGCTGATTGGCTGACTGCTGAAATTTTCCTTTTCGAATTTCAGAACCAAAGTCTTCAACTTAAAGCTAGGTACCCCATTGGGGAAACTTTTTCTTGCTCTAAACTGATGTCAGTAAAAGTTAATAATTGCATTACTTGTGGAAAGCAAATACCTCATAAAGATTTTCATTCGTACTGTATTCCTTGCCTAGGGTCCAGACCATGACGTACCTTGCTGTCGATTTTGTGCTTTAATCAATGCACTATCCTTCGTCTGTACACTTTTGCTTCTAAATATTTCGGTTCTCTGTTTAATTATCCAGAAATGTCATCTGTTAGCCATTCAACTACTGAGATTATGCAAAAACGCAAAGATAAAGACAGAGACAGGCCGCCGGGGCCCAAAACTGCCAACAATGCTTCTCCTAAGCCAGTCGCCAGTTCGCCGGTATTCAGTGAGGCACTTTCGCAGCCCCTGATACCTGCTACTTCTGATTTGCAGGCCTCTACTGAGACCCATTCGGAGTCTGGTATGCCACGAGATGCTTCACTTATGCAACCCGCGGATGTCTCTAACTTGGATGGGTCTAGAGCTGCTGTGCAGGCACCGGCTTCTGAGGGAGTATTCAGGGCTACAGACTTGAACATTAAATCGACACCGCCTTCATTACTAAGGCCTAAATCTCAATCCATGTCTAAAATGACGCCCAGGCCACATGTTCAGGCCCCTATGCCTAAAAAAAAAAATGATATAAATGGCTGAAGATCTAATTACTCTAATCGGAGGTAGTCAACCAACCCCCCCCCCCCCCCCCAAAGAGGCCTAGGGCTGAGCTTGATTATGAATCTTTTGATCAGGATTCTGTTTCTTCTGACTCTTCTAATGACCTGGATTTGTTCATACCTACTTATGAGGACTGTGCAGAGGATTACATTCCCTCTGCTTCCTCTCCTGAGAATTTTTCTTTTGGGGAAACTTTACATTCTTAAAGGGAGCATTTCACTGGGAAAGCCAGGAATTTTCTGATTCAAAAAAGAGGCTTAGGGATTTCCCTCTTCCTCAGCATAGCCCTTTGGCTATTCCTCCAGTATTAGACATTGTTGATGTGTTCTCTGAATTCAGTTTGGCCCCTGATTCCCTGCATCCGGCTCCTAGTAAACCTGATGGATACTACAAGGTTCCTGAGTCCCACAAGTTCCTTTTCAAAAATCCTGCTGCTGATCCAGAAACCATTTCTCAGGGGCCCAAGGGCATTAAGGCTTCTGCTGCTAAAAATCCTACCCCTTCTAATAGAGACTTCAGGGCACTGGATATATGGGGTAAAAAGGTTTATACTTCTGCAACCTTGACAATCAGAGCTTTAAACTGCCAATTTCATATGTTAAAATACCAACAGTGTATTATTGGTCTGCTTAAACAGAAAATGATGATTCCTGACGGTGTGGAAAGTGTTATGTGGTCCTATCTTGCCTACATTCATTACTGATGGGTTCAGAGCCGACAATCGGATCCGACTCGGCCGACTATTTTCTAGCACGAAGTCTCTAATTGGCTTGGCTAACAGGTATCCCAGGACGCACCTCGCCCAAACCCCCAGATCTCGTTTGCCGCTCGTTGAGTTAGGACGTGGTCTCTAGCTTGGCTGTGGCTAAGTACATTTTTTTACTAAAACTTTCTAAAGTTTGATACTCCTTGTCAGATTAAAAGCTATTCTCATAGCTATTTTGTGTTTGTGTGTGTTTGAGCTTGTCACTTAGTTTTGTGGAGAGTGTGAGTGGCTTCCCTTGTGTTTGGCGGGCTAGGCCCGTTTAATTTAGAGGGACCTAGTCCTCTCCTTCATATTGTTTTTTGTCGATCTCTAGGAACATTTAAGTTGGAGTTCCTGTAGTGTTCCTGCCTCCCTCCTGTTGTTGTTGTGTTTGGATATTAGTGAACATGTCTAAAGAACAAAAGGAGCATAAACCCTCCGGGTTTAAAAAATGCTCTGTGTGCCTACAAAATGTCGATCACAGATGGGCATGCCATCTGTGTTTATTGCCTTGGTGCGATTCATTTACAAGAATCCTGCAGTGTCTGCCATTCCTTTAGCTCTAGGGTGCTGCAGGAAAAAAAAAATAAACTGATTTTGAAGGGCCTGGTCAAGCCCTCTTTTGAAGAGGGTCTAGAGTCTGCTTCTTCTACTGGCAAATCTAAATCCACCAGAATTAAGAAACTGTCTGTGGCTCCATCTAGTTCCTCTGCGCCCCCAGAGAAGATTTTGAAAATAGATGATGTTATGTGATCCTATCTCGCCTACATTCTGTACTGATGGGCTCGGAGCCGATCCCTCGGCTCCGACTCTGCACGCTATGCTATAGAGCGAAGCCTCTTATTGGCTGAGCTATTTTCTATCCCAGGATGCACCACCACTAATCCCCCAGATCTCGTTTGCCGCTTACAAGCTAAGACGTGGTCTCAACTTGGCTGAGCTAAGTACTGTTTTCTTTCTAAAGTTTCCTGTCAGGAAATCTCTTATTACCCAAAAAGCTGTTTTAACAGCTATTTTTGTCGTACGAGTGTGTTTTGGTACTTTTTGTTGTGAAAAATTGTGTGTTTGATTAAGGGAAAGGTTTCCCGTTTAAATTAGAGGGGCCTTCCCCTATTATTCAGCTAGTGTCTTTATTTTTTCAAGAAGGTGAAGTACCCTTTTAAGTTAGAGGGTCTTGGCCCTCCTTTTTAGTATTTTGTTCTTGTCTGATATTACATTGTATTGTCTTAAAAAAAAAAAAAAAAAAAGTTGTTGGTTAAAATTTTTTGTATTGTGGTAAAATCTTCACATAGATAGTGCTACTTTTACTAGTTTTAGTCTTTTGATAATACATTATGTCGAAAGAACATAGACCCTCCGGGTTCAAAAAGTGCACGAGGTGCGGTTATAAAATGTCTATAACCGATGACCACTCCTCGTGCGTATATTGTTTAGGCGCCAAGCACCTACAGGAGTCCTGTAGTGTGTGTCACGCCTTTTCATCTAGAGTCCTCCAAGAGAGGAAGAATAAATTAATATTGAAAGGGCTGATTAAACCCTCCTTCGAGGAGGCCTTATCTTCCTCTTCCTCTCCTACCAAAAAGAAGAAAAAAGCGTCAGCTCCGACCAGCCTGTCTGAACCGACTGCTAAGAAACCTAGGCAGGCTTCTCCATCGGCTCCACGGACTTCGGAGCCGAGGGCGGAACGGTCTGCCTCGATGCCTCCAGTCTCGACTCCTCTGGTTTCGGAGCCGAGGACTGGGGCGTCGAGAGGCGGGTCACCTTCATCGGCTCCACTGATTTTGGAGCCGATGAGGGTTGCCGGCTCAGACTCTTCCCCTTCGGCGCCGAAGCCCTCCTCGGCACCGAGGGAAATTGTTTTGGGATCTCCCTCGGAACCGATATTGGTCGAGTCCATTCGGAGCCGGTCCCCCAGTCCTTTGGAGCCGATGGAGAAGTCGTTTCGGACCCGATCGGTCTCATCTAGATCCTCCAAGATGTCTGATTCGGACATCGACAGGGTGCTCCTAAGACTTTTCCAGTCTCCTGTGTTCCAAAAGTTAGTTTGGCTCCAGCCCATTCGGCTCGGAGCCGATGGTCCACCCTGTAGTTATGGTTCCTCCTCCAACAGCCTCGGCACCGTTGGAGCCGGTGCTGGTGGAGCCGATGGAGGTTTTCGGGTCTGGCCCGACCCTTACTCCAACCCCGGCTCTCGAGTCGGCGTTCGCACGCTGGACCTCCTCTGTCGGCCCCGGGGGGGACGCTTCGGGACTGATGTTTTCGGTCCCAGGCCTTCCTCTCGGTGCGTCGGCTGCGGGGGTACCGTCTACTGTTGTGGCCACGGAGGTGGGACCTTCCCAGGATTCTGGTGGTCCGGCCTTCAGGGCCATGAGGAGTGCTTTAGCCAAATCCTCTTTGGCTACCTCCACGGTCTCTCCAGCATCTTCCCTGCGTACGGAGACTGGGTCTTTGGCAGTCCCCCTGTCCTTAGACAGCGGAGCCCCGGGGCCTGAGATCACCCCCACTGGGGGTTTCCCCCCTCCTGGAGGTCCTTCTGAAGCTTCTTCGGAGGAACCTCCAAGGAAAAGATTGTGCAAGAGGAAGCACGTTGACTCCCCCGATGAGTCTCTCACGTCAGACACTGATCTTGATGATGCAGAGGGGTCCCCTAAGTCGTCCTCAGATGATGTCTCCTTTGCAGACATCCTGGAAGCCCTCAAACAACGAGGCGGCTGGCAATCCAAACCCCCTTCTGCTGACGAGTCTGTGTTCCTTAAGGCCTTCGGGGCTCAGCCCTCCGCCTCCTGGGTGTCTCCGCCCTTCGACGAGCTTCTAGATTTGATCTGTCGAAGGGCGTGGGAACACCCAGACTCTGTGGAACCGGTGCCTGCTCGCCCAAACAAGTTCCTGTCAGCACCCCCAGAAAATGAGTTTTTGACGAAAGGTGTGGCTGTAGATGCCTTGGTGGTGGCATCTGCTAACCAGCAAGATGTAGCAGAGGCTTCAACGTCCATCCATCCTCCTAATAAGGAGTCTAGGAGCATGGATCGGTATGGTAAGCGCACCCTAAGTTCAGCGGCCTTTACTTTAAGGTCCCTGAACTATCTAACGCACTTCACCAGGTTTCAGAGGGATCTGATCAAGGAGCTTTCAGATACCCTCTTGGGTAACCTACCTGAGCAGCTGGCCCAGACGGTTGGCTCTCAGTTGGCTACGCTGTCATCCATATCAAACTCGTCCATGAGGCTCATTTTTTTATGCGGCCGAAGGGGCGAATAGAGCGGCGGGTACAGGTATTGCTCTACGGAGGCAAGTCTGGCTCCGCCTGTGTCATTTTGCGGAAGCCTTCAAGTCTTCCTTTGCCGACGCCCCCTTTGATGGGTCCTCTTTGTTTGGACCCAAGGTAAAGGACACATTGACCCGCTGCGAGCAAGAAGGTAAGACTTTGACTGCTGTAGGGGCACGATTTTCCACTCCCTTTCGGCCTTACCCCAAGGCTAAAAGAGGAGGGAAAATGTGGTTCCGTAGATCTCAGAAGTCTTATCCCTCACAGCAGGACGATCCCCCTTCTAGAGGCAGAGGAGGGGGAAATTCTTTTGGAAGACGCCGTCCCAGAGGCGGCAGAGGCCCCCGCAACACTGGAGACCACGAATCCTTTCGCGGCTCTTCAGCCTTTCACAGTCCCTGACGGATTGTCCGACTGTGCGGCTCCGGAGCCAGTCGGGGGTCATTTTTCGAGGCACCTAAAAGCCTGGGAAGGTATCACTCAGGACTGATGGGTGCTTCGAATTATCGCCGGAGGTTACGCCATCCCCTTTTCTCACTCCCCACCTCAGTCCAAAAAAATCCCGGACCAGCCACCCAGTCAACGGGAACTTGCAACCCTAGAAGTTTCAAAGCTGCTTCAAAAAGGAGTCATCCAACCGGTCCCCGCAGACCAGATCGGATTAGGGACTTACTCAAGATTCTTTTTGGTGCCAAAAAAGACCGGGGACTTGAGGCCCATTTTGGATCTCAGCATTCTAAATCGTTCAGTCAAAAAGTCCAAGTTCCGAATGGTCACCCTACAATCCATTCTCCCACTGCTGGAGAAAGGTGTTTGGATGTGCTCCATAGATCTCAAGGATGCTTATTACCATATCATGGTACATCAAGCGTTCAGGAGACATCTGCGCTTCAGCCTAGGAGACAGTCATTTTCAGTTCTGCGCGTTGCCCTTTAGTCTCACCACAGCCCCCAGGGTGTTCACCAAATGTTTGGCGGTCGTGACTGCTCACCTGAGAAGTCTAGGATTCCAGGTGTTTCCGTATCTAGACGACTGGCTCCTAACTGCCACCTCCAAGCATCTACTATTGCGGAGCCTACAAGCCACAATATCACTGGGCACTTCCCTTGGAATCGCCTTCAATTGGCCAAAGTCTGTGTTGCTGCCATCTCAACGCATAAGATTCATCGGAGTAGATAGACTCAAACCGAATGCGGGTCTATCTACCTACAGAAAGGATACAAACCATACAGGCTCAAGTTCGAGCCTTACTTCCCAGATCCAAAGCCCCAGCCAGAATGGTCCTGCAGCTATTGGGATCTATGTCCGCCACGGTTCTTCTAGTTCCCCTAGCAAGGTTGCACATGAGAATTCTCCAGTGGCTTCTTTCAACACAGTGGTCCTTTCAGGATCTCCCTCTGTCACCTCATATGGATCACGGAAACATGCAAACGGGGCCTTCGCTGGTGGCTGGTGCCCTCCAACCTGGATCAGGGACGACCCTTTGTTCCACCTCCTCCTGTGGCCACTTTGACTATGGACGCCTCCCAGATGGGGTGGGGGGGGGGCATTCCCTGGGCAGGTCAGTCCAAGGCAAATGGCATTTGGAAGAGTCCCTACTTCATATCAACATCTTAGAAATGAGGGTGGTGTTTCTGTCCCTACAAGCCCTTCACGATTACCTCCCTCAGGGCGTAATTGCCGTTCACTCCGACAACATGTCAGTAATCTGGTACCTGAACAAGCAGGGAGGGACCAGATCCTACCTCCTTTGCAGAGAGGCCATGAGAGTTTGGGAATGGGCAGTGTCGACCAAACGATTTCTAGTGGTGACTCATATCCCTGGCAAGGCTAATGTGATAGCCGACAGACTGAGCAGAACTATCCTCTCTCCACACGAGTGGTCTCTGAACATTACGGTTGCACATCAGATTTTCAGCAAATGGGGAATTCCTTGTTGCGACCTCTTCGCAGCCCCGCTGAATGCGAAGTGCATTTCTCCCTCACTCCGGCTCCGGGGGAGAGCCCTATGGACGCACTAGCCCATCCGTGGCCCACCGGCTTACTATATGCTTTTCCCCCAGTTCCCCTCCTTCCCAGTGTGATCCAAAAGGCGTCTCACTTGGGGAGCAAAATGATCTTAGTTGCTCCATACTGGCCTCGTCAGGTATGGTTCCCCTATCTTCGGATATATGCACTGGACGGTCCATGGTTCCTGGATCAGATCCCAGACCTATTAGTTCATCAGTCGGGACTACTCCACCAGTCCCTCCACACCTTGAAATTAACAGCTTGGCTCCTCCTCTTCCGACTATAGTCAGGAATCATACCTTAGACCCGGAAGTTGTACATATCTTATCTTCGGCCCACAAGTCTGCCACTAAGAAATTGTATTCTAGCAAATGGAAGAGATTTGCTGCTTGGGCTCAACTCCGGGGCCTGGATCCCATCAGTATTCCCGTATCAGAAGTCCTGAAATTTCTAACTTCCCTATTCAATCAAGGTTCTTCAGTCTCTACCATCAAGGTTCAATTGGCAGCTATTTCCAATTTTCACGAGTCTATAAACCCACCTTTAATGAGCAACAGATTGTGTAAGACCTTCATGAAAGGTGCTGCGCTTTTACGACCTCCGATTTCTCATCCTGCTCCTCCATGGGATCTCGATGTGGTGTTACGTGCCTTAACTTCCTCCCCCTTCGAACCGGCAGCAACATGCGATTTGAGATTTCCATCATGGAAAACTGCCTTTCTGGTTGCGATTACTTCTGCCAGAAGGGTTTCAGAGCTTCAAGCTTTGTCTGTAAAACCTCCGTACCTGTTTTTTCACAAAGATAGAGTATCCCTCAGGCCTAACCCATCTTTTGTCCCTAAAGTTTGTTCCAGTTTTTGCTTGCAACAGTCATTAGAACTTCCAGTTTTCTTCCCAAAGTACTCAAACAAAGCGGAATACATATCCACACATTAGATGTCCACAGGCAATTGCGTTTTTATTTAGATAGGACCAAACAAACAAGGAAAACAGATCAATTGTTTGTATCCTTTTCGGATAATAAATTGGGCAAAGCCGTCACAAAGGTCACTATTGCCAAATGGATCAAGGACTGTATTACTCAAGCTTATTCCTCTTCTAATAAAGAGCTTACGACCTCTGTCAAAGCTCATTCTACAAGAGCTATGGCTACTTCAATAGCATTCCATTCTAAGCTTGCCATTAGTGACATTTGTGCTGCGGCTACGTGGTCTTCCCCGCACACCTTCATTTCCCACTACAAATTGGATGTGGCTTCTCTGGGGCAAGCTTCATTTGGTTCCACAGTTCTCAGGAGTGTTTTCCAGTGAGCCACCCAGGAATCAGGTGCTAGGGACGCGGTCCCATCAGTACAGAATGTAGGCGAGATAGGATCACATAACATCTTTTAGTTATGTACTTACCATAACGTTAGATGTTTGGGATCCATCTCGCCTACATTCCTAATAACCCACCCTCCTTCCCCCTGCCTTGGAGATCGGAAGAGACCGGACGGTCCGAATACTATTGTTTCATCTTGAAACGTCTGGCAATGTTATATAAACAGTTATGTGTGTATGCATGAGTGCGGACAAACAAGATCTGGGGAAGTAGCGGTGGTGCATCCTGGGATATAGAATAGCTCAGCCAATGAGAGAGACTTCGCTCTATAGCATAGCGTGCCGAGTCGGAGCCGAGGATCGACTCCGAACTCATCAGTACAGAATGTAGGCGAGATGGATCCCAAACATCTAAAGTTATGGTAAGTACATAACTAAAAGTTACTACCTCCTCGGCTCCGTTGGCTTCAGAGTCGCAGGACAAGAACTCTGGTTTGGATACTGCTTCCTCGGCTCCAGGAGTTATCGGTGGTACTGGAGTCAACCTCGGCTACGATCATTTTGGAGCTGATTTGGAGCCGGTCACTCAGTGTTAGACAGGAATTCATAGGTAGGAGATCCTCATCTCCTTCAGTTGCCTCCAAATCCTCTAGATTATCTGATTTGGACGTGGATAAGGTGGTCGAGGCTCCTTCCGTTGCCGGTGTTAGCCAAATTATTTTCGGCTCCGACCCAGTCGGCCCCGGAGCCTACCCCCTTGTTGGTACCGATGATTCTTCCTCCGAGCACATCTGTGCCATCTGAGCCGGAGTGTTCGGCGCCGTGTGATGTCTTTACTCCAGCTCCGATACCCTTGGCGGGTTTATCGGAGCCTTCTGCTCCAACCATTTTGGTTCTGTCATCTGGTTTCGGTACACTGGTTTCCTTGGTCGGGCCCGAGGAGGATGCATCGGGACTTCTGTCGGCCCAGAGTCTCCCTCTTGGCGCTTCGGCTAGGGGGATCCCGCCTCCGGTTGTGGTCTCGGAGATGGGTCAGTCTTCGGATTTGGGGGGACCCACCTTCGAGGCCATGCACCCGACTAGAGCCTCTGACGCCTCTCTATCTTTGGACAGCAGAGCTCGAAGGCCTGAGGACACCCCCATGAGTGGTCCCCAGCTTTCTGAGGTACCCTCAGAGTCTGTGGCTGAGGAGCCTCCCAGGAAAAAGTTGTGCAAGAGGAAACACACGGACTCCCAAGACGAGTCCATCACCTCGAATACCAACCTCGAAGATGCAGAGGGGTCCCCTAAGTCGTCCTCCGATGATGTCTCCTTCTCCGACATCCTGGAGATTTTGAGGCAAAGAGGCGACTGGCCTTCCAAGCCCCCCTCTGAGGAGGAGTCTGTATTCCTCAAGGCCTTCGGAGCTCAACCTTCCGCCTCCTGGGTGTCTCCACCCTTTGATGAACTCCTAGACCTGATTTGTCGAAGGGTGTGGGAGCACCCTGATTCCGTGGAACCAGTGCCCAGTCTTCCCAATAAGTTCCTGTCTGCTCCCCCAGGAAAAAAGTTCTTGACAAAAGGGGTCACTGTAGATGCCATGTTGGTGGTGTCAGCCACTCGGCAACAAGTTGCAGAGGCTTCTTCCTCCATCCATCCTCCTAACAAGGAGTCCGGGAGTATGGATCGCTATGGGAAGTGTACCCTGTCTTCAGCGACCTTTACACTGCGGTCACTGAATTACCTCTGTCACTTTACTCAGCTCCAGAGAGAGCTCCTCAAAGAGTTGGGAGATACTTTGACGGTTAATATGCCTGAGGCAGTAGCACAGACTGTTAACACCCAGTTGTCTACCTTTGGTTCCATTGCAAACTCGTCCATGAGGCTCATATCGTATGCAGCCGAAGGGGCGAGTAGGGCAGCTAGTTCAGGCTTGGTTCTTAGGAGGCAAGCTTGGATGTGCCTATGTCACGTCGCGGAGGCCTTCAAGTCTTCCTTCACTGACGCCCCCTTCGATGGGTCCTCTCTTTTTGGACCCAAAGTGAAAGACACGCTCACCAGATGTGAGCAGGAGGGTAAGACTTTATCTGCCGTAGGGGCCTGTTTTTTTCTTCCCTCTAGGCCTTATCCCAAAGCTCAGAGAGGAGGGAAGATGTGGTTCAAGAAGTCACAAAAGTCTTTCCCAGCCACTCATGGTGAGCCCCCCTCCAGAAGCAGAGGGGGGGGAATTATTCTGGAAGACGCCATCCTAGGGTCAGAGGAGGCCCCCGCAATTTGGGAGACCGCGACTCCTTTTGCGGATCTTCCTACCAGCATCTCTGAGGAATCGCCCAACTGTGCTATTCCGGAGCCAGTCGGGGGCCATTTTTCGAGGCATCCTCACGCCTGGGAGAGCATCACTCAGGATCGATGGGTGCTTCGAATAATCACCAGAGGTTACACCATCCCCTTTGCTTCACCCCCTCCCCCAGTCAAAAAAATCCTGGATGTTCCACCCAGTCAAAGGGATCAAGCAGCACTCGAGGTATCAAAGCTGCTAAGAAAAGGAGTCATCCAACCGGTCCCCACAGACCAGATCGGATCAGGAACTTACTCAAGACTCTCTTTGGTGCTGAAAAAAACAGGGGACCTGCGACCCATTCTGGATCTCAGCCGATTGAATCATTACATCCTGAAGTCCAAATTTCAAATGGTCACTCTTCAGTCCATCTTCCCATTGCTTGGAGAAGGGAGTATGGATGTGCTCCGTCGGCCACAAGGATGCCTATTTACCACATCAAGATAGACAAGGCATCCAGGAATCATTTACGCTTCCGGCTGGGAGCCAGTCATTTCCAGTTTCGAGCCCTGCCCTTTGGTCTCACCACAGCCCCCAGGGTGTTTACCAAGTGCTTGGCAGTGGTGACAGCTCACCTGAGATGTCTAGGATTCCAGGTGTTTCCTTACCTGGACGATTGGCTCCTTACCACCCCCGCCAGGGATCTACTCATTCAACCCAGGGAAGCTACCATAACCCTTTGCCAAAGGCTAGGAATTTCATTAAACTGGGAAAAATCTGCCTTGCTGCCTTCACAGCGTGTTGTATTTATAGGCGCAGAGCTAGACTCTGTTCAGATGAGGGCCTTTCTACCTCCAGAAAGGATAAGTGTTGCAATCTCAGGTCCAGGCTCTATTGCTCCGGAAGAAGGTTCAAGCCAGGTTAGTTCTTCAGCTATTGGGATCCATGGCGGCGACCATCATGCTAGTACCCTTAGCCAGGCTACACATGCGGATCCTCCAGTGGCTCCTTTCAGTCCAGTGGTCCTTTCAAAAATTTCCTCTCTCCCAATTCTCCTCACAGAGCAATGCAGACAGGATCTCCATTGGTGGCTATGTTCCTCCAACCTGGACAAGGGGAGGAATCTAGTCCCCCTGTCTCCTGCTGCCACAGTGACCACAGACGCTTCCCAGATAGGGTCGGGGGGGGCATTATCTGGGCAGAACGGTCCAAGGCACGTGGCAGGATCACGAGGTGCACTTACACATCAATGTCCTAGAGATGAGAGCAGTGATATTAGCGTTGTAAGCACTCCAGAGCTCTCCTCTCCGAGGAACGATTGCTATTCACTCAGACCACATGTCAGTTGTTTGGAGGGAACCAAGTCTTACCCCCTTTGCAGAGAGGCCATGAAAGTGTGGAATTGGGCAGTGTCTTCCCAACGGTTTCTAGTGGCAACGCACTTTCCGGAAAAATCCAACGTGATAGCAGACCGGCTAAGCAGTGCTATTCTGATGTCTTATGAGTGGTCGCTGAACAACTGAGTTGCGACTCGGATCTTCAAAAGGTGGGGTCAGCCTTGCTGCGATCTCTTTGCCAGTTCCCTCAATGCCAAATGCAGCAACTACTTCACTCTGATCCCCCCACAGGGGGAGTCACCCAGGGACGCTCTAATCCACGGTTGGCCTTCCGGTCTGCTCTATGCCTTTCCTCCGTTTCCTCTGTTGCCAAGAGTGATTCAGAAAGCCATTTACTTGGGAAGCAAGATGATTCTAATTGCTCAACACTGGCCCCGACAGGTCTGGTTTCCCTTCCTTCAGCGGTACACAGTGGATGGTCCTTGGACTCTGGATCCAGTGCCAGACCTATTGACTCATATGTCGGGACAGCTCCACCCCTCCCTACAGCCCCTCAGGTTGACAGCCTGGCTGCTCCACTTCCATCAGTAGTTAGACTCAATTACCTCTCACCTGAGGTGGTGCACATTCTGTCGTCTCACAAGTCCTCCACCAGAAGAATTTACTCTAGCAAATGGAAAAGATTTTCCATCTGGGCTCAGGCCCAAGGCCTGAACCCTTTCACAGCCCCTATATCAGCGGTCTTAGACTTTTTAGCTATGCTCTTCCGACAGGGCTCCGCTCCCTCAACCATTAAGGTGCAGCTGGCTGCCATTTTTAACTTCCATGTATTCTATGAACCCACTCTTATGGGCCATAAACTTTGCAAGGCCTTTTTGAAAGGGGCCTGGTTATTGCGCCCTCCTGTCTCAGAACCCGTCATGCCATGGGATTTAAATCTGGTATTGCAAGCCATCACTTCTCCGCCCTTTGAGCCAGCTGCCACTTGCGAACTAAAATTCTTATCCTGGAAGACAGCATTTTTGGTGGCCATCACTTCAGCTAGAAGAGTATCAGAACTTCAAGCATTGTCCATTAGGCCCCGTATTTGATATTCCATAAGGACAGGGTATCCTTGAGACTTTGTCTTTCCTCCCTAAGGTGTCTTCTACATTTAACCTCCACCAATCCATTGAGCTACCTGTGGTTTTTCCCAACTTCTCCAACAAAGCAGAGTTCAAATTTCATCAATTGGATGTGCATAGACAACTAAGATTCTATTTACACAGGACGAAACATGTAAGAAAATCAGATCAATTGTTTGTTTCCTTTTCAAAGAATAGGACAGGTTGCTTTGTTTCCAAGTGCACAATTTCCAAGTGGATTAACAATTGCATTTCCTTTATTTACTCATCAGCAGGCAGAAATTTACCTTTCCCAGTTAAGGCTCATTCCACCAGGGCAGTCTCTACTTCAATAGCATATCATACCAGTCTTTCCTTGGACGACATTTGTGCAGCTGCCACCTGGGCTTCTCACCACACCTTTATCTCTCATTACAAGCTGGACATGGCATCTAGAGGCCGGGCTTCCTTTGGTTCCATGGTTCTTAGGAGGATTTTCCTATGAGCTCCCGGATAGAGGTGCTAGGGACGCTGTCCCATCTGTAATGAATGTAGGCGAGATAGGACCACATAACATCAGTTAGTTATATACTCACCATAACGATCGATGTATGTGGTCCATCTCGCTTACATTCTTACGTACCCTCCCACCTGCCCCCTGCCTGAAGGATTTGGAGGAAAATTGCTCTGAGACCCTTCAGAATCTGTTTATTCCTTTTCTGGTGGATGGTATTCCTCTTAGTGAGGTTGCTGTGTGTGGAGTGATTGAGATGTATGCAAACAAGATCTGGAGGTTTGGGCGAGGTGCATCCTGGGATACCGGTTAGCCCAGCCAATTAGAAACTTTGTGCTAGAAAATAGTCGGCAGAGTCAGAGAAGATAGTCTGCTCCGAATCCATCAGTAATGAATGTAGGCGAGATGGACCACATACATCGATCGTTATGGTGAGTACATAACTAACTGATTTACAGGATTTAATGCATTCTGCTGAACAAGTTGGAAAACATAATTGCAATGTGGTTTTGATTCTTTAGAGGCCTCTTGCAGGGCTACTGTTACTGGGTCTGTGCTTAGAAGGCATGCTTGGCTTAAGGAGCAATCTTTGCCTGATCATGTTAGAGCTAAATTGTTGGATGTTCTTTTAAATCAGGGCCGCCTGTTTGGCAATAAGGCTTAAGAAGTTCTTAAAAAGATTGAAGATTAAGCTAAATCTATGCAAACTGTTAGTTTTTTTTTTTTTTTTTTTTTTTTTTTTTATACAAGTGCTACCTCCAAGATTTAGTAGGCACTGGCCTAATAAGAATTGGTCTTTTCCAGCCCCTTCCAGATCCTCTCATGCCAAGCCCAGACACAACAAAACCCCCAGGTTTCAGTCCCAAGAGACTCTCAGAACTAAGCAATGGGGGGCTTCCACTTCCAAATCTGGAAATAACAAGGCACCCAATATGGTAAACAATCTCAATGACTTCCCTTTAAAATTCCCAAGCACTTATCTTTTAAATGCCCCTTTGGGGGGAAAGATTGCTCTTCATGCCAAGAACTGGGAACTCATAACCCAGGACAAGTGGGTTTTAAATATAGTGTCCCAGGGATACAAATTTAATTTCCACATGTTGCCAACACCAAACTGGTGGCCAGACCTGCCCCCAAATCAGTGGGCAGAGTCTCAAAAAGAAGTACTTTCCTTCTTAAGCATGGGGGCTATTCGACTGGTACCAAAAGAGGAAAAGGGACAAGGTTTCCATTCCAGGCTTTTTCTGGTACCCAGAAAAGATAAATCATGGCGTCCAATCCTGGACCTGTCTATTCTAAACACCTTTCTGGAGATTCCAAAATTCAAGATGCTGACTCTTCACCTGTTACTTCTTATGCTAGGCAAAGATACCTGGTTGGCAACTAGATTTAAAAGAAGCATACCTGCACATTCCAATCCGTGAATCTTGCAGAAGATACCTACGCTTCAAAGCAGGCTACTTGCATTATCAGTTCTCTGCACTGCTCTTTGTCTTGTCTACTGCACCCAGGGTATTCACAAAGTGCCTGGCTCCAGTTATTGCATTTTGCAGACAAAGAAATATTCAAATATATCCGTACCAGGACGATTGTCTAAATCGGGCAGAAAACCAGGACATACTTTTAAATCATCTGGCGTTTGTAAAAAGGGTTCTAACATAAACGAAAAGAAGTTGCAAGTAGTACCCTGTCAACAGATTGCATTCCTGGGTGCAAGCTTGAATGCAACTGCCCAGATGACTTTCCTCATGCCAGAAAAGCAAATTCATTTGGTAACTTGCTTCAGACAAGTGCCCACAAAAACCCTGCTATCTGCAAGACCAAATACTGGAAGCCTTGGGGTTCATGGCCTCCTGCATTCTTCTAATTCCATATGCAAGACTGCATATGAAGAAACTACAGTGGTATCTAAAAAGTCTGTGGAGTCAGCATTGTCACAGCCAGGAAACAATGATTCCTATCATAACGTGCCTACGCCTGGAGTTCCTATGGTGGGGAGAGGCCTGCCACCAAAACAAGGGACTACCATTCACACTACCCCCTGCCACCCAAACCCTTACTACAGATGCATCAGACTATGCATGGGTGGCTCACCTGACAGGGAAGTGCATTCAGGGCAAATTGAACCCAAATCAAATGCACTTACATATTAATCAAAAAGAAATGTTAGCTGTACAGAATGCTCTGACAGCCCTCAAGGACTATATTCTTCCAGGACAACTAATGGTAAAGACGGACAACACCATGGTTATGTGGTACATAAACAAGCAGGGGGTACACATTCCTACCCCCTCTGCAGACTAGCCATGGCATTGTAGAACACAGCCTTGAGCTACCAAGTGCACCTACAAGCTCAATTCCTGCCAGGAAAATTGAATACACAGGTAAATGGACTAAGCAGAAACCTCATGGACCCACACGAGTGGAAACTGGAATCACAGATTTTCAACATGTTGACAAATGAATGGAGGAGCCCAGACATAGATCTATTGCCTCCCCCCACAACTACCAGTTAGACATTTTGCACAAGGACTCACCACAAACAAGCCTGAAAGTGGAGGGCTCTGTCCTTCAGCTGGGAAAACCTATCTGTCTATGCCTTTCCCCCTCTGCCCCTGCTCTCCAAAGTTTTATCAAGTCAAACAGGACAGGCCAAGGATGATTTTTGATTGCTCCAGACTGGCCGCGCCAACACTGGTACCCTCTCCTGCGCAGTGTGCCACAAATATCTCCATGGCACCTGA
Organism: Protopterus annectens; assembly: GCF_019279795.1. Lineage (NCBI taxonomy): Eukaryota > Metazoa > Chordata > Ceratodontiformes > Protopteridae > Protopterus > Protopterus annectens. The sequence goes on along the minus strand of NC_056729.1, from coordinate 271,816,756 downwards.
CTCAGACCCCTTCCCTTCTGTCTCAGCAGGAGAACCAAATTCTGCACCCTCAGCTTCCAACATTGAACCTTGCAGCGTGGCTAATCACTTAAATTCACCCTTATCATCCCTCAACAAACATGTGATGGATGTCATTTTGGAGGCGAGGAGACCTAGTACGAGAAAATCTTATACTGACAAATGGAAAAGATTCTGTGCCTGGAACCAGTCTTTAGGGATGAGCACAGCAGCGCCCAATTTACCTCAGAATTTGCAATACTTAACTGAGATGCTTCACAAGAGCTTGTCTTTTTCCTCCATTAAAATCCACGCCTCAGCTATTTCAGCTCACTATAACACAGAACCACCCCTCTTCTCTCATCCTCTGCTCAAGCAATATCTCAGAGGGGCAAAAAACTTGAGACCACCCAGAAGAACTCCTACCCCTGCCTGGGACCTTAACTTTGTTTTGGAGAAGCTCACTCTACCTCCTTTCGAGCCAGCTGCTACTGCAGCTTTCTTTCTTGGAAAACAGCCTTCCTTTTAGCAATCACTTCAGCTCGAAGGATATCTAAATTTACAGGCCCTTATGACAGTGGAGCCTTTCATCATCTTTCATGCGGACAGGGTATCTCTCAGGACCAATCCATCCTTCATGCCCAAGGTGGTTTCCATTGTGGCTCTTAATCAGTCATTCATTTGCCAACCTTCTTTCCCAATCCACAGATCAAAGGAGAACGAATTCTGCATTCCTTGGATGTGCACAGACGACGTAGATTCTTCTTGGACAGGAATAAATCTTGGAAGAAAATCTGAACAATTGCTTATAGCATTTGCTGCAGGGGCAGAGGGGAAGGCTGTTTCAAAACAAACCATTTTGAAATGGATAAGCCATTCATTCATTTCTGCTATAAGCACCATGGAAAACCTATCCCCCCAGGGGATCAGATCTCACTCCACCAGGGCTGATTCTACTTCTGCAGCCTTCCTCAGAGGTGTTCATACCAGGGATATTTTAGAATCTGCTACCTGGAGTTCTGTACATACTTTCACCAAGCTTTATAATTTACCAATTTTGTTTAAATCCAGAGCTGGCTTTGCCACTGCTGTCTTGCAGGGCCTTATAGCTGGCCCTAATGCTGTATAAACTCCTCCTCCCAACCATAGCTTTGGGAATCTACCCAAATGTAATGACTGCAACAGTGAAACACGAAGAACTTAGTACAGTTGTGTACACTTAGCATACATGTTCCTGGAGCTCTGTACACACTTTCTCCAAGCATTACCTCTTGCCTATCTTTTCTAAATCCAGAGCTGGATTTGCCACAGCAGTCTTACTGGGCCTGATTGCCAGCCCTAATGCTTCCTAATCTACCTCCACCCTTCCTTGGCTTTGGGGAACAACCCAAATATGAAGACTGCAACAGTGAAACACTAATAATATAGTACAGTTGTGTACACTTAATATAAATGTAGATGTTCGAGTGTATTCACTGTTGCAGTCCTGGATGTCCTTCAAGGATGCATCTGCAGTCCTTAAAAATGGGTTGTCCTGTCGTCAGGCAGCCCTTAGGTCACAGCTGCAGTTCTTCGGGTATAAAGGCATCAGCCGACGCCATTTTCCCCTTGCCACGTGGCGCCCGAAGCAGAAGCTGTTCGCAAGTGCCGGTCGGTCAGATCCAGAGATTACTACTACCGAATACTACTTCGAAGACTTCTAAAAAGCTAAGTACCCCGTTGGGGACTCTTTCTTGCCTCAGCCGATGTCATAAAAAGTGAATAACTGTTTAACTTGTGGGAAACAAATACCTCATAAAGATTTCCACTCTTACTGCTTACCTTGTTTAGGCCCAGACCACGACGTAGCAGCTTGTCTAGCCTGTGCTTCTTTTAACCGACGGACGCTTAGACTTCGGTCGGAGTTTGCTGAGCAGTTTTTCGGCTCTGATTTTGCGTATATTATGCCGTCGGATCATCCGACTACACAAATTGCCAAAAAACGCAAAGAAAAGGACCGACACTCGCGGTCCGCAGTTTCGGCCGAAACCGCGGTTAAGCAAACCACGAGTGTCTCGGTTTCGGCCGAAACCGAGCAAGCGGTCCTTCCTTCAGCCGAATCCATGCCTACTACCGAGGCCTCTTCTAGCCTAGTAGAATCGGCTTCTGAAATCCAACCTGCTGTTGTGGTTTCTCAGGAATTATCGGACACTATTCCCTTGGATGTATCAACCCCTGCACGTGGAGCTGCTAGGCCTCCTGCAGCCATGTCCATTAAGGCCTTTGCCAGGGCTAAAGCAGCCAAAACTACTAAGACTGTGCCTGTTAAACCCCCCTCTCACAGGCCCAGCTCCAGTTCCCAAATGCTTTCTCTGGCAGAGGATCTCTTTTCTTTAATAAGGGGATCCCAACCACATCCAGACAGGGCCTCTCATCCACCTCCAGAGAAGAGACCTAGAGCAGAGCCCCCTGAGCCAGTGTCCACGGATGATTCCTCTGATGATTCAGACAATACAGACCCTCCAGAGGCTCCTTATTCTCCTTACGAAGACTCTGATGCTGAAGAGTCGATTCCTTCTGCCTCTCCACCTGAGGAATTTTCCTTTGGGGAAACCTTGCATGCCATGAGGGAACATTTCCAGTGGCAGGGCCAAGATTTCTCAGACTCCAGGAAAAGGCTTAGGACCTTTTTGCATTTACCACAACATAGGCCTTTAGCTATACCTCCAGTTCTTTCTGTTGTAGATGATGCATTTAATGATGCTTGTACTGCTCCTGATTCTTTACCTCCAGCCCCTGCTAAGCCCGATAGGTTCTACAGGGTCCCGGACACACATCACCATTTATACAAGGCTCCTTTTGCAGATCCCGAGACTATCTCCCAGGGGCCTAAGGCAGTAGCATCTACCTCTGTTAAAAATCCCCTCCCCTCTGAAAGGGAATCCAGGTCCTTAGAGATGGGGTAAAAAAGTATACACCTCTGCTACTCTGTCAGCTAGAGCCTTGAACTGTCAGTTTCATATGATCCAATATCAGGAGTTTATGCTTGATCAGCTAACTAAGAAACTGTCCTCTGATGAATCTTTAGATAAGAAATATATTCTGGAAATGGTACATAACATTCAGCAGGTTAGTAACCATTCTTTAAAATGCGGCTATGATGCACTGGAGGCTTCCTTTAGATCAGCCATGACTGGCACAGTTATCAGAAGGCATGCATGGTTGAAAGAACAGGCCTTGCCGGATCATGTCAAATCAAAACTATTAGATGCTCCCATGGATAAGGTCAATTTATTTGGTTCTCCTGCTCAGCAGGTACTGAAGAAAATGGAAGAGAAGGCAAAATCTGTACAAACAGTGAAAGATTTCTTACAGGTCCAACCTCCAAGGTTTAGCAGGAACTGGCCCTCCAAAAATTGGTCCTTTCCAGACTCCTCTAAAGCACAGAGAGGCAGGAATAGGCGTTCAAGAGGCAGAAACCAATCCAGGGGTGCCTACAGGGGACGCCAGTGGCAGGGCAACAACCAGCGAGACACATACGCAGCTACTACCTCTGCAACAGGACAATCACAGTGACTTGGTTCTGGCACCGCCTACCAGGGAACAGATAGCAGCACCCTTAGGCGGAAAGCTAGTCCTTTTTTCAAAAAACTGGCACTGCATCACAGGGGACAAGTGAATTTTGAAAACTATAGACCAAGGTTACAGGTTTCATTTCCATACTCTACCAGGAAAAAGAGGAATGCCAAACCTACCACCAAATCAAAAGACAGAAGCTCTCAAACTAATAGCTCAATTAGTAAGCATGAGAGCTGTGGAAAAGGTACCATCTATGGAGCAAGGAAAGGGATTTTACTCCAGACTCTTCCTGGTACCAAGAAAAGAGAAAAAATGGAGGCCTATTCTCGACCTGTCCGCTTTAAACACATTCCTCATTGTTCCAAAATTCAAAATGCTGACCCTACAGCAGCTTCTTCCCATGCTGGGCAAGGAGTCTTGGCTGGTAACTCTAGATCTCAAGGAGGCATACCTGCACGTCCCCATACGACAAAATTGCAGAAGATACCTCAGATTTCTTGCAGGATCAGAGCATTATCAATTCTCAGCATTGCCCTTTGGCTTATCTACTGCGCCCAGAGTGTTCACGAAATGCCTGGCATCAGTAATCGCTCATTGCAGACTTCAGGGAATCCAAATTTATCCATACCTGGACGACTGCCTGATACAAGCGGACAACAAAAACAAACTAACAGAAGATTTACAGAGAGTCATTTACTTGCTGCAAGCCCTGGGATATACAGTCAATATAAAAAAGTCAAGGCTGATACCATCCCAAAGAATGACCTTTTTAGGCAGAGCTGGACACATCAAAGCAGATGGCATTCCTAACTGTAGAAAAACAAGAACAACTCCCTCTCTACTTCTTGGCATTAACAAAGCAGAACCATCTAACAGCAAGAAAAGTACTGCAAGCCCTGGGCTTCATGGCATCCTGCATAATTCTGGTCCCTCATGCCAGACTACATATGAGAAAGCTACAGTGGTACCTGAAGAATTTATGGTCCCAACACAAACACAGCCTAGAAACCAAAATCCCACTAATACCATGCCTGAAGCAAGAGTTCCTATGGTGGGCTCAGGCCTGTCAATCAAACACAGGTTTGCCCTTCTACAACATTCAACCAAGCCAAACCATCACAACGGACGCCTCAGACCTCGGTTGGGGGGCCCACATGCTGGACAAGTGCATACAAGGCCTATGGACTCAGGATCAGCTGCGCCTGCACATAAATCTAAAGGAAATGCTGGCAGTAAAATTGGCAATCCAGACATTCAGACCATTCCTCCAAGAAGGGCAGTTGATAAGGACAGACAACACCACAGTTATGTGGTACATCAACAAACAGGGAGGCACACATTCATACCCTCTATGCCGGATGGCACTGGACCTATGGAATGTAGCTCTGAGCTACAACATTCAGTTACAAGCAATTTTTGTACCGGGAAAGGAAAACATTCTAGCAGACATATTAAGCAGAACTACCACGGATGCTCACGAATGGATGCTACACCCGGACATCTTCAAAGCCATCACAAGAAAATGGGGACTACCACAAATAGACTTATTTGCATCCCCACTCAATCACCAGCTCAAGAAATTCTGCACAAGGACGTACCACCCACTTGCTTGGAAGGTGGACTCCCTATCTTTCAGTTGGGAAAACCTGACAGCATATGCCTTCCCACCACTTCCTTTGATGCACAAGGTGCTATTGAAGATCAAAGAGGAACGTCCAAGGATCATTCTGATAGCTCCAGACTGGCCAAGACAACATTGGTACCCATTACTGAGGAGCATGTCTCGGGAACAAATGTGGACACTACCCCTGATCCCATTGCTGTTAACACAGAACAGCTACAACATCCTCCATCCAAACCTAAAAACTCTGCAGCTGACTGCCTGGAACATTACATAAGAGCAACTAACCCAAATTTATCTCAAAGGGTGAAAGACGTTATCCTTGAGGCTCACAGACCTTCAACAAGAAAGAATTATGCAGCAAAATGGAAAAGATATCTCGTTTGGAGTAATGCAAAGGGAAAAGATGCGTCATTGGTAAACATAGCCAACATCCTGGAGTACTTGGCAGAGCTCTTCCATACAGGCCTGTCCTATTCCTCCATCAAGATACACGCATCAGCTATTTCGGCAGAATACAGCTTGGATCCCCCTGTCTTCTCACATCCTCTGCTCAGGCAGTTTCTGAGAGTAATTAAAAATGTAAAACCTCCTAGGAAACTACCACTGCCAGCATGGGACTTGAACTTTGTCCTAGAAAAATTGACACTTCCTCCTTTCGAACCAGCAGCAACAGCAGAATTGCAATACTTATCCTGGAAGACTGCTTTCCTGCTGGCAATCACGTCAGCAAGAAGGGTTTCTGAACTACAGGCATTAATGGCAGTGCAACACTTCCTGATCTTCCATCAAGACAGAGTGTCCATGAGAACAAATCCTACATTTATGCCTAAGGTGGTATCCAGTGTGTCTTTAAACCAGGCTATCCACCTACCTACTTTCTTCCCCAACCCACAGAACAGGGGAGAAAGACTGTTGCATACCTTGGATGTGCATAGACAGTTACGCTACTACCTGGACAGGACCAAGTGCAATAGAAAAACTGACCAGCTTCTGGTAGCATATGCAACAGGAAGGGAAGGAAAAGCAATTTCAAAACAGACAATCTCCAAATGGATAGGAAATTGCATTAGATTTTGTTACTCCTTCCACGGAAAGAAAACTCCAGAGAACATCAGGCCTCACTCCACAAGGGCTACAGCCACTACTATAGCTTTCTTTCGAGGAGTGGCTACCAAGGACATTATAGAGGCTGCTACTTGGACCTCCGTGCATACATTTGCCAAGCATTATAATTTACCTTTATATTCTAGATCCCGAGCAGGTTTTGCCTCTGCTGTTTTGCAAGGGATCCTAACTGCACCATAATCTCTCTTCATTCCTCCTCCCCTAGTTTGGCTATGGTATTCTACCCATTTGTAAGGACTGCAGATGCATCCTTGAAGGACATAGTACAGTTTTGTACCTACCATAAATGTAGATGTCCAATAGGAATGCATCTGCAGTCAGGATTACCCACCCGCCTTCCCCTCTGTGGTATTCCTAGGGTATTTGCCATCTTTCAGCTAGCTTGGGGGGGATCTATTATGGTGTATTTGTTTGTATATATGTACATACATGCTTATTTTATGTGTTTGCTCTCTACTATTTGGAAACATTGGCATTTATCCAAATTTAGCCTTCCAAGAGGGCACCTGGCATCTGGGGCAAGAAACACTGAGGAAAATGGCGTCGGCTGATGCCTTTATACCCGAAGAACTGCAGCTGTGACGTCGGGTGAAGTGCGACACCAGCCGAAGCCAGACCCAGACTTTGGAATCCGGCCGACCGAAGGGCTGCCTGACGACAGGACAACCCATTTGTAAGGACTGCAGATGCATTCCTATCGGACATCTACATTTATGGTAGGTACAAAACTGTACTTTACCCTCCCTCCAGCCCCCTAGTTTTTTTTGGCTATACCTCTACTTTCCTTTACTATGCTTAAAAGCCTTTTTGGTGTATTTGTTTTTGGTTGGAGGTATACTTTTGTGTTTTTTCTGTTTATTTGCTCCTTATTAGGGGGGGAACCTGACATCTGGGGCAAGAAAAACTGATGTAATGGCGTCGGCTGCATGTTTTTATACCCCTGACATCATGGAAGAAGGGACAGCAACCAACGCAGGACCCAAGACTTTGTTGATCAGGCCGACTGAGGGCAACCTGCCAGCAGATTACCCAAATGTAATGACTGCAACAGTGAATACACTCCAACATTTATGGTAAGTTTACACAACTGTACTTTGAGTCCTCACGCGACTCTTTCCTTAGAGGTGGGCTCGTTGGAGCGGGGTGAGCCAGGTTGCCTTTCTCTGATGTTCTTCATCTCACATTGCTGCAGTCCTGACACTTGGGTAGTCCCCTGTCCCAGTCGGCCCGAATACCAAAGTATAAGGCTGACGTCGGTCAAGGCGCATTAGTCTGACGTCAGGACGTCAGGGTACAAATGCGCATGACCGACGTCATTTCCTTAGTCTTTTTTGCCGCATGGTCCGATGCAGAAGCAGTTTTGCAAGTGCAGGTTGGCGTTCTGAGATTTTCCGAAGTCGGAGTTTCAGACCGAATCCAAGTTGGCTAAGTACCCCGTTGGGGAATATTTTGTTTTTTTTTTTTTTCTTGCCTCAGTATTTTACCGGATGTCAGAAAAAGTGACTAACTGTATTTCTTGTGGGAAACAGATACCTCATAGGGATTACCATACCTTGTGTATACCTTGCTTAGGGCCTGAGCACGACGTTGTTGGCTGTCGCTCTTGTGCTAGATTTAACAAACGCACTATAAAGAGAAGATTAGATTGTGCCAGGTTAGTTTTTGGGAAGCGGTGTAATTATAAAATGCCGTCGGATGCTCCGGCGCCTGCTTCGCCTAAAAGCGCAAGGACAAAACAGCAAAGCCTAGGCTGGAAGAACCGTCCGTACCGGACGTCGGTTCTTTAGAGGGCTCGGTGGAGCCAGAGGTTCAGCCAGAAATTTCTTTGGAATCCCAGGGAGAGACTTTATTACTGCAAGATGTGACCTCTCAGGAGGTAGGCCAGGCGGAAGGGGCTTCTCCGGTAGCTGTTCTTCCCTCCCTTCCTAAGGTGGTTAGGCCCTCCCCTGCTGTTCCCAAGGCTTCTCCCAGGGGCAGGCCAGGTTTTGTTTCAGGTGTTACCCCTAGTTCTTCAGGGTCTGTACCTAAGAAGCATATGCTTAAGATGGCAGAAGATTTGATTACAATGATTAGAGGTTCTATGCCCCCTCCTGATAAGAGGCCTAGGGTGGAACCTGAGCTTGGGAGTTTTGAGCAGTGTTCGGATGCTTCTGAGTCTTCGGCTGAAGATTTGCAGGAGTATTCCCCTTACTCTGATTCTGATGTAGATGATTCTACTCCTTCTGCTTCTCCTCCTGAGGATTTTTCATTTTCAGAAACTCTTCATTCCATGAGGGAGCATTTTAAATGGGAAGGTCAGGATTTCTCTGACTCCAGGAAAAGGCTTAGGGAATTTTTGTTTCTACCCCAGCATAGGCCTTTAGCTATACCTCCTGTTCTAGATGTGGTGGAGGATGTTTTTGCAGAGGCTTCTCTGAACCCTGATTCTTTGCCTCCTGCTCCAGTTAAACCGGATAGATATTATAGGGTGCCTGAAGCTCATAAGTATCTTTTAAGAGTCCTAGGGCAGACCCAGAAACTGTTTCACAGGGGCCTAAAGGTGTTAAGGCTTCTGTTGTTAAAAATCCTGTTCCTCCAGATAAAGAGGCAAGGGCTTTGGATAGATGGGGAAAGAAAGTGTATACTTCTTCCACTTTGGCCATGAGAGCTTTGAATTGCCAGTTTCACATGTTGAAATACCAAAATTATCTCCTTTCTCAATTAAAGTCTAAGGTAGATGCTTTGGCGGAAGGTATTGAGTGTAAAGAGTTGCAGGATTTAGTTCATGTTTCTGAACAGGTGGGTAAGCATTCTTTGCAATGTGGTTTTGATGCTGTGCAGGCCTCTTCCAGGGTGGCTGCCACTGGTTCGGTTCTTCGCAGGCACGCCTGGTTGAGGGATCAGAATTTAGCTGAGCATGTGAAAACAAGGATTTTAGATGCTCCTTTACAATCTGATGTGTTGTTTGGTTCGCCTGTGGAAGCAGTTCTAAAGAAAATGGAAGACAAGGCTAAGTCTATGCAGACTGTTAAAAAGATTTTTTGCAGGTTCAGCCTCCGAAGTTTAGTAGAAATTGGCCTACCAAGGGGTGGACATATCCTGCTTATGATTCCCAGTCTAGGGGTAGGTCTAGACGTGGTAGGGGCAGAGCTCAAGGTTCTTTTAGACCTAGAACAGGGAGTTCACCTGCTCAGTCTTCTGGTGAGGGCAGGGGTCAGTCCTTTCGTAAACAGACCCAATGACCTGCCTTTTCAGCTGCCAGAATCTTCTCGTCTGGCAGCACCTTTGGGAGGAAGGTTGGCACTTTTCAAAGAAAACTGGAGTTTAATTACCCAAGACAGATGGGTATTGGATATCATTCACCACGGTTACAGGTTTTATTTCCATACCTTGCCTCCTTTCAAAGGCATACCAGACATTCCTCCTCAACAAAGGAAAGAGGCTCACAAGCAAATTTCTCTGTTACTCCAAATAGGGGCCATTCAGCCGGTTCCTGTGCCAGAAAGGGGCCTAGGATTTTATTCACGCCTGTTCCTAGTACCAAAAAAGGGGAACACGTGGAGACCAATTTTGGATTTATCTATCCTCAACACTTATCTGGACATTCCCAAGTTCAAAATGTTGACGTTACAACAGCTTTTACCTCTGCTGGGCAAGGATCACTGGATGGTAACTTTGGATCTCAAGGAAGCTTACTTTCATGTTCCTATCAGACTGATTTGCAGGAAGTATCTGCGTTTTCTAGCTGGGGGTTCTCATTATCAGTTCTCTGCATTGCCCTTTGGCTTATCTACTGCGCCCAGAGTATTCACAAAGGTTCTGGCTCCAGTGATAGCTTTCTTCAGGCTAAAAGGAATACAAATCTATCCTTATTTGGACGATTGCCTGATTCTGGCTCAAGGAAGGGACGTGCTTCTTCAGCATTTGGAATATGTGATAGCAGTGCTAAGATGCCTAGGGTATTCTGTGAACAAAATAAAGTCCAGTCTAGTACCCTCTCAAGACATGGGCTTTCTGGGTGTGAGACTGAATACAGCAGCCCAGATGGCCTTTTTAACCCCGGACAAACAACAGAATCTTTCTCTTTACTTCCATCAACTATCTCTTCAGTCCGGGCTGACTGCAAGGACAGTCCTTCAAGCCTTAGGGTTCATGGCATCTTGTATTCTGGTGCTTCCCAATGCCAAACTGCATATGAGGAAGCTGCAATGGTATCTCAAAAATGTTTGGACACAGCACTGCCAGGATTTGGACACTGTCATTCAAATAATACCTTGCATTCAAAAGGAATTTTTGTGGTGGGCTCAGGAATGTCACCTAAACAAGGGACTCTCTGTGACCCGACCAGAGGCGAGTCGGATTCTAACGACAGATGCCTCAGACACAGCTTGGGGAGCTCATCTGAATGGAAAGTGGATACAAGACAAGTGGCCTGCCAGACTGCAACATCTACATATCAACATGAAGGAGATGTTAGCAGTCCAGTTTGCATTACTGGCTTTCAAGGATTTACTTCTTCCAGGGCAGGTGTTGATTCTAACAGACAACACAACTGTCATGTGGTACATCAACAAGCAAGGGGGAACACATTCTTATCCTCTATGCAGGCAAGCAATGATTTTGTGGGAGACTGCTAAGCTTGCAACTGAATCTTCAAGCAAGGTTTCTGCCAGGAGCACAGAACTCCTTAGCAGATGTGTTAAGCAGGCAAATCATGGATCCCCACGAGTGGAAACTGGATCTTCATGTATTTCAGAAATTGACAGTGTCATGGGGAACTCCAGACATAGATCTGTTCGCTTCTCCACTAAACCACCAGCTGCCAAAGTTTTGCAAAAGGTTTCATCACACAGCCTGGAAAGTGGATGCTCTTTCTTTCAGTTGGAAAAATCTTCATGTGTATGCCTTTCCACCTCTGCCTCTCCTCCCAAAGGTTCTCCTAAAGGTCAGACAAGACAAGCCAAGGATGATTTTAATAGCTCCAGATTGGCCTCGGCAGCACTGGTACCCATTGCTGAGGAGTCTGGTAAGGAAGCCTCCATGGCCCTTACCTTTGATTCCACACCTATTGTCTCAGAAGGACGGGCATCTACTCAATGTCAAGCTTCACTCTCTTCATCTAACAGCCTGGCATATTCTGTTTTGAGCCATAGCAGGTCTCAGCTTCCTCAACAAGTTTTGAATGTGATTATGGAAGCCAGAAGACCTAGTACAAGGAAAGTGTATGCAGAAAAATGGAAGAGATTTTTGTTTTGGAGTGCAGCAAAGGATTTGGATGTGTCTGAGCCAAATTTGAGTGTGGCTCTTCAATATCTTACTGAGTTATTGGACAAAGGTTTGTCTTTCTCTTCCATTAAGATTCATGCTGCCGCAATTTCAGCTCACTATGATTGTGACCCACCACTGTTTTCTCATCCTTTGTTCAAGCAATTTCTTAGAGGGGCAAAGAATATAAGACCCCCACGTAGAGCTCCTACTCCTGCTTGGGACCTCAATTTTGTGTTGGAGAAACTCACTCTACAACCTTTTGAGCCTGCAGCTACTGCTGAATTGAAGTATTTGTCATGGAAGACTGCTTTTTTGTTAGCCATTACCTCTGCAAGAAGGGTGTCTGAATTGCAGGCCCTTATGGCGGTTGAGCCTTTCCTGATTTTTCATAAGGATAGGGTATCTTTACGTACTAATCCTTCCTTTATGCCTAAAGTGGTTTCTAGTGTGGCTTTAAACCAAACTATTCATTTGCCTACCTTTTATGCAAATCCCCAAAATAAGGGGGAAAAGATTTTGCACACTTTAGATGTACACAGGCAATTACGTTATTATTTAAGCAGGACTAAGAATTTTAGGCAGTCTCAGCAATTGTTTGTTTCTTTTGCTTTGAGTTCTCAGGGTAAGCCTGTGTCAAAACAAACTATTTCTAAGTGGATTGGGTTTTGCATTACTTTCTGTTACTCCCATCATGGCAAAGAGATTCCAGCTGGGATTAGGCCTCATTCCACTAGGGCTACTGCCACTTCAACAGCATTTCTAAGGGGGGTGGCAACTAAGGATATTTTGGAGGCAGCTACTTGGAGTTCAGTGCATACTTTCTCTAAGCATTACCACCTTCCTCTCTACTCTAAATCTAGGGCTGGTTTTGCCACTGCTATTTTACAGGGCATGTTGTCCGCTCCTGCTTCTTTGTGATTTGCCATCCTCCCTTTCCTCTGCTTTGGGATTCTACCCAAGTGTCAGGACTGCAGCAATGTGAGATGAAGAACATAGTACAGTTTTGTACCTACCATAAATGTAGATGTTCGAAGATCCACATTGCTGCAGTCCAATTTACCCTCCCTCCTTCCCCTCTGTGTTTAGGGGTGGTTGTGTGTGTGGGATTGCACCTTTTTGACTTTGTATATATTGTGTATATATATTTGGTACAGGGGTGTTTGCTGTGTTGTTGTTTTTTGGTTTGGCCTTATCTTTTTAGGGTCTTCTGACATCTGGGGCAAGAAAAGACTAAGGAAATGACGTCGGTCATGCGCACATTTGTACCCTGACGTCCTGACGTCAGACTAATGCGCCTTGACCGACGTCGGCCTTATACTTTGGTATTCGGGCCGACTGGGACAGCGGACTACCCAAGTGTCAGGACTGCAGCAATGTGGATCTTTGAACATCTACATTTATGGTAGGTACAAAACTGTACTTTTCAGGCTCCCATCCCTCTTCAGGTGGGCCTGCCTTTCAGATTATGGTGAGGGCACTCGCCTCAGCAGGCTCATAGTTGGCACCCTTGATGTCGGAATGTCATATCTGTGTACCTTCTGGTTCGCAGCTGTCACAGTTTACTACATTGGGACAGCAGGCACAGGAGCTGCAAGACCACCTACTGCAAGGTACTCTGTTAGGAGTCCTCTTCAGACCCTTCACCATGATGAGGCACCCCTTAAGAGATCGTTCAAGAGGAAGTGCATTGATTCTCCGGAAGATCCCCCCCCCCCCCCGAGGAACAACCCCACTAGTCCAAGGGTTTAGCCGCGGATGCTATGTTGGTGGCAGCGGCCCCAAAGAAGGAACTCTCGAAAGAGAGTACTACTGTCCGTCCTCCAAACTGAGAGTCTCGAACGATGGACAGATTAGGGAAGCAGGTTTATGCTTCATTGACCTTTGCCATTCAGTCGTTGAATTATTTGGCACATTTATACCCATCTTCAAAGGGACCTGATCACTGAACTGTCAGGAACCCTAGCAGGAGAAGTGTCTGACAAGGTTGCCTCCCAGCTTGCGACCCTAGAATCTCTCTAACTCCTCCATGTGGTTGATTGCACATACAACTGAAAGGATGGCCAGAGCAGCGGATGCAGACGTCATGAGACGTCACGCCTGGATGTGCTTGTATGGCTTTGTGGACCCCTTCAAATCTTCCTTTGTCAACGCACTTATTGTGACCCTTCCTCGTTTGGCCCAAAAGTTAGGCACATTAGCCAGGTGTGAAAAGTATGGAAAGACCCTTTCTGCTGTAGGCATACATTTTTCCCACTCCTCAATGACCTTATTTCAGGAATCAGAGAAGTGTGAATAGGGTTCCAGACATTCGTTCTCTGAACAGCCCTGTCAGCGCTCCTGAGAAGCGGCCCAATTGCTTACCTCTGGATGCAGTCGGGGGAAGGTTCTCTCTGCACCATTTGGCCTGGTAGTCAAAAACATCTGATTCTTGGGTGCAGATGATAATTATCATAGGTTACCATGTTGCCTTTGATCTTTATCCAAGGTCGCAAAGGTGAATCCCCAATGTTCCTCCCAGTCAGAGGGATGCAGCAGCTCAAGAAATGCAAACGTTGCTCAGAAAAATTCATCTAGAGAGTCCCACCAGACCAAGTAGGATCTGGATATTACTCAAGATTCTTTTTAGTGCAAAAAAGAGGGGGACTGGAGGCTGATTCTAGACCCTCAGTATCTTGAACAAGTTTGTTAAACAGACAAAATTCTAGATGAGCACTTTTTTCTGGAGAAAGACGGTTGTATGTGCTCTATAGATCTTCAGGATTCGTATTACCACATAAAAGTGGACAAGCTCTACAGAAGATGCAACTGCTTCTGGCTGGGAGCCAGTCTTTACCATTTTTGCGCACTGTCCATCAGTCTCACCACGGCCCCTATGGTGTTCAAATGCATTATAGTGGTAGCAGCTCATCTAAGACTGCAAGGATTCCGGGTGTTTCCATATTTAGATGTTTGGCTCCTTACTACCCTCACCAGGCATCTGCTGCTTCATGCCTTATACTACACTCTGGAACTGGAAGAGCTCTTTGGCATTTCAGTAAACAAAGAAAAGTCAAATCTAGTGCCCACTCAAAACTTAGAAATCATCAGAGCAATCCTGTCTGGTTGCTCTACCTCATCACAGACTACAAAGGTTAAGGTCAGAGCAGAAGTGATACTGTCTCAAAACATAGTCCCAGCTTGCTTGGTCTTGCAACTGTTAGGGTCACTGGCAGTGATGATCACCCTAGTTCCCCTGGCGAGATTCCACATGAGGCTGCTTTAATGGCTGCTAGTGTCACAGTGGTCTCTGCTGACTCACCCCATGTCTCATCCAATCTGCATAACAAATCAATGCAAGCAAGATCTGAAGTGGTGGATGAAGCCAGAACAGGAGATAGTCACCCTTTTTTCTCCCCCCTCAGCCCAAGGTCGTTGTGACCACGGCTGCATCCCTGATGGGATGGGGACATATTCAGGGAAGGACAGTCCAAGGCACTTTTTTCCCCTTGGAGGGCAATTTACATATCAGTGTCCTAGAATTGAGGGCGGTGCTTTAAGCATTGCAAGCATTCCAATCTGCCTTTCCATCAGGGACAATTGCTGTCCAGACAAACCTGTCTGTTTTCTGGTACATCAACAAAATGGGAGGAAGCAGATCCTGTCAGTTATGTCGGGAAGCTATGAGAGTATGGCAATGGGTGATCACCTCCAACCGCCTTCTGATAGCAATGCACATTCCCAGGAGTTCCACGGTGATTGCAGACAAACTGAGCAGATGCATTCTCCTGCCTCACGAGTGGTCTCTCAATCCCATTATAGCGATGGAGATCTTTCATCTTTGGGATCAGCCTTGCTGCGACCTGTTTGCATCTCCCACGAACTACAAATGCAGCAGCTACTTCACCCTAATCCCCCCTCAGGTGGAGTCTGTGCGAGATGCCGTTCTCCAGAATTGGCCCCCAGGACTGCTTTATGCCTTTTCTCCCATTCCCCTAATACTCCAGTTTTTGAAAAAAAGCTCAACGGTTGAGAAGCAAAGTGATCCTCATTGCACTCTATTGGCCTCGTCAAGTCTGGTTCCTTTTATTTATTTTATTTTACATTTGTTAACCAGGCTAGTCTAGCTGGATATATTTCCATTTTTAGTAGAGGCCCGGGGAGAAAAGCTCCAAACAGATATAAAAAGTATGAAATATTCTTACATGGTAAATAAAGGATTAATAAAAAATAGAGAAACATACAAGTAATTATTACATACTAAAGATATTAACATTTGAGAAAAGCAACAGTAAAAATATTTACACTTAAGAAAGCAAAAACAAATGTAACACAGTAAGAATCGTGCAAGTATTCACATCAGGTGGAAAGATTTCAGCAGTAAGTTAGTTTAAACAGTGTCAATCTTGCTTACATGACTAAGCATTAAAATGTTTGGAAGTTTGGTTGGAAGAGGAAGAAACAGGTGTGAAGAGGGTGGTTAGTCAGGGTTACTACAAGGGCATAACCAGTGCATTTGGAGGTGTTTAAGTTTTTGTTTAAAGAGTGGCAAGGATGTGATTAGAGTTAGTTCATTGGGTAGCAGGTTCCATTTTTTTCCTGCTGTGTTAGTAAACAGAGAGTCACCAGCCATATTATTAGACTTTGTTATGCTAGTGAGGAGTTTGCTAGAAGAACGTAGGGAATTCAGATTTTTGTAGGGGATTAAGAGCTTGGAGAGTATAGGGGTTTTATTGGGTTGGTAAAATATCTTGTGGGCAATCGTGAGTTGGGGTATTATCAGATGGTTTTGGAATTCCAGCCAGTCTAGTTGCCTAAGATTAAAACAGTGGTGGGTTCTAAAGGGATTGCCAGTAGCGAATCTGGCAATGTTGTTATAGGAAGTTGCTAGTTTGTTAAGGTTAGTTTTCTTTAGGTTGGTAAAAATAGGTGAAGCGTACAGAAGTCGAGATTAGATGGGAGTGAGCAAACTTGGATGTCCTTCAAGGATGCATCTGCAGTCCTAACCATATGGGTTGTCCTGCCTCAGGCAGCCCTTCGGTCGGCCGGATTCCAAAGTCTGGGTCTGGCCTCGGCTGATTTCGCACTTCACCCGACGTCATAGCTGCTGGGGTATAAAGGCATCAGCCAACGCCATTTTCCTCAGTCTTTCTTGCCGCGGTGCCCGAAGCAGAAGCTGTTCGCAAGTGCCGGTCGGTCAGATCCAGAGATTTCTACTACCGAAGACTTCTAAAAAAGCTAAGTACCCTGTTGGGGACTCTTTCTTGCCTCAGCCGATGTCAGACAAAGTAAATAATTGTTTAACTTGTGGGAAACAAATACCTCCTAAGGATTTCCACTCTTACTGCCTTCCTTGCTTAGGCCCAGACCACGACGTATCAGCTTGTCTAGCCTGTGCTTCCTTCAACCGACGGAAGCTTAGACGTCGGTCGGAGTTTGCCAAAGAGTTTTTTGGTCCCGCTTTTGCATATAAAATGCCGTCTGAGACTCCGACTACACAATTAGCTAAAAAGCGCAAGGAAAAGGACCGACACTCGCGGCCCGCGGTTTCGGCTGAAACCACGGTTAGGCCAACCGCGAGTGTCTCTGTTTCGGCTGAAACAGAGTCCTCGGTTCTTCCTTCGGCCGAAAACATGCCTCCGATAGCCGAGGCCTCACAGAGCATGGCTGAATCTGCTACTGAATTTACTGCTACAGAAGCAGGCACCCAGGATTTGTCAGACACTTCCTTTAGACATATCTACCCCTGCACGTGGGGCTGCTAGACCCCCTGCTTCTATGTCTATCAAGGCCTTTGCCAGGGCTAAAGCGGCTAAATCTTCTAAGGCCTTACCTGCTAAAACTCCTTCACATAGGCCTACCTCTAGTTCCCTAATGCTCAGCCTGGCTGAGGATCTCATTTCTTTGATCAGGGGATCCCAA
This sequence comes from Protopterus annectens, assembly GCF_019279795.1. Lineage (NCBI taxonomy): Eukaryota > Metazoa > Chordata > Ceratodontiformes > Protopteridae > Protopterus > Protopterus annectens. The sequence continues at coordinate 271,799,307 of NC_056729.1, read as the reverse complement.
CCTCACCCAGACAGGGCCTCTCAGCCCCCTCCAGACAAGAGGCCTAGGGCTGAACCCCCTGAACCTGTCTCTACAGATTACACCTCAGATGACTCAGACATTTCAGACCCTCACGAAGGCCCATATTCTCCTTATGAGTCTTCTGATGCAGAAGACTCCATTCCTTCTGCTTCTCCTCCTGAAGAATTTTCCTTTGGGGAAACTTTGCATGCTATGAGGGAGCACTTCCAATGGCAGGGCCAGGATTTTTCAGATTCAAGGAAAAGGCTTAGGACCTTTTTACACTTACCACAGCATAGGCCTTTAGCCATTCCGCCAGTACTAACAGTTGTTGATGCATATAATGATGCCTGTACTGCCCCTGATTCTCTTCCTCCGGCCCCTGCCAAACCAGACAGATATTACAGGGTCCCGGATACACATTACCATTTGTATAAGGCTCCTGTTGCAGACCCTGAAACCATTTCACCGGGCCCTAAAGGTGTGGCAGCTGCTTCTGCCAAAAACCCTCTTCCCTCTGAAAATGAATTTAGAGCATTAGAGAGATGGGGTAAAAAGGTTTATACTTCTGCTACTCTTTCGGCCAGGGCCTTGAACTGTCAATTTCACATGATTCAGTACCAGGAATTTTTGTTAGACCAGATAAACAAAAAACTGACTTCTCCTGAACCTTTAGATCGCAAGTCCCTTCAGGATTTGGTACATAACTCTCAGCAGGTCAGTAACCATTCCTTAAAATGTGGCTATGATGCACTGGAGGCTTCCTTTAGATCAGCTATGACTGGTACAGTGATTCGAAGGCATGCCTGGTTAAAAGAACAATCCTTACCAGACCATGTCAAGTCAAAACTTCTAGATGCTCCCATGGAGAAACAAAGTTTGTTTGGCTCCCCTGCACAGGAGGTTCTAAAGAAGGTGGAAGAAAAAGCAAAATCTGTCCAAACAGTCAAGGATTTCTTACAGGTCCAACCTCCGAGGTTTAGCCGAAATTGGCCTTCGAAGAATTGGTCCTTTCCAGACAACTCCAGAGCCCAGAGAGGCAGAAATAGACGCCCCAGAGGCAGAGGTCAATCTAGGGGTGCCTACAGGGAACGTCAGTGGCAACCTACCAACCAGAGAAATACTGCCACAGATTCAACTACAACCACTTCCACAGGGCAGACACAATGACTTGGCTCTAGTTCTGCCTCCCAGGGAACAACTGGAAGCACCCTTGGGCGGAAAGCTAGCCTTATTCTCCGACAACTGGCATTACATTACAGGAGACAAATGGACTTTACAAACAATAGACAAGGGCTACAGGTTTCACTTCCACACTCTACCAAAAAAGAGAGGAATGCCAAACCTACCACCAAGCCAAATAAACAGACGCTCTAAGACAAGTCAACAACTTACTAAGGATGAGAGCTATAGAAGAGGTACCACCTGTGGAACAAGGCAAAGGATTTTACTCCAGGCTTTTCCTTGTACCAAGAAAAGAAAATCAATGGAGACCTATTCTAGACTTGTCCGCACTGAACACATACCTCATTGTTCCAAAATTCAAAATGCTGACCCTCCAGCAGCTTCTTCCCATGCTGGGCAAGGAGTCTTGGCTGGTGACTCTAGATCTCAAGGAGGCATACCTGCATGTCCCTATACGACCAGATTGCAGAAGACACCTCAGATTTCTTGCAGGATCAGAGCATTATCAATTCTCAGCATTGCCTTTTGGCTTATCTACTGCGCCCAGAGTATTCACGAAATGCCTGGCATCAGTAATTGCTCATTGCAGGCTTCAGGGAATTCAAATTTACCCATACCTGGACGACTGCCTAATACAAGCGGACAACAAGGCAAAATTAACAAAAGATTTGGAAAATGTCATACAACTGTTGCAAGCCTTGGGATACACAGTCAACATGCAAAAGTCAAGACTAGTACCATCCCAAAGCATAACATTCTTGGGTGCAGAACTGGATACATCAACTCAGATGGCTTTTCTCACAGAAGAAAAACAAAAGCAACTACCAGCCTACTTCATGACATTAACTACACAAACTCGGCTTACTGCAAGGAAAGTCCTGTAAGCCCTGGGCTACATGGCATCATGCATAATATTGGTTCCACATGCCAGGCTACATATGAGAAAACTACAATGGTACCTAAGGAATGTATTGTCTCAACACAAGCACAGTCTGGAAGCCCAGATTCCAATAATTCCATGCCTGAAGCAAGAATTCCTGTGGTGGGCTCAGGCCTGTCAGTGGAACAGAGGCTTGCCTTTCCACAAACCTCATCCAAGCCAGATCACCACGGACGCCTCAGACCTAGGATGGGGGGCACACATGGTGGACAAGTGTATTCAAGGCTTATGGACCCAAGACCAGCTGAATCTACACACAAATCTAAAGGAGATGCTGGCAGTGAAAAATGCGATCCAGGCATTCAGACCACTCCTTCAACGGGGTCATCTGCTGATAAGGACCGACAATACCACAGTCATGTGGTACATCAACAAACAGGGAAGTACACATTCATATCCTCTATGCCGGATGGCAATGGACCTGTGGAATGTGGCCCTGAATCTCAACATTCAACTTCAGGCCAGATTTGTACCAGGAAAAGAAAATTCTCTAGCAGACACCTTAAGCAGAACTACCACGGATGCTCACGAATGGATGCTGCATCCAGATATCTTCAAAGCCATAACAAAGAAATGGGGACTTCCAGAGATAGACCTGTTCGCCTCCCCACACAACCACCAATTGAAGAAATTCTACACAAGAGCATACCACCCACTTGCTTGGAGGGTGGACTCCCTTTCCTTCAGCTGGAAAAACCTGACAGCATATGCATTTCCACCTCTTCCCTTGATGTACAAAGTTCTACTGAAGATCAGAGAGGATCAGCCAAGGGTAATCCTGATAGCTCCAGACTGGCCGAGACAACATTGGTACCCGCTACTGAGAAGCATGTCTCGGACACACGCATGGCCTCTACCTCTATGCCCCTTACTTCTAACACAGGGCAACTACAAGATCCTACATCCAAACTTGAAAACACTGCAGCTAGCTGCTTGGAATATTGCATAAAACAAAATAACCCAGGTTTATCCCAGAGGGTTAAGGACATTATCCTGGAGGCACGCAGACCTTCCACAAGGAAGACTTATTCAGCCAAGTGGAAAAGATACCTCATTTGGAGTGCAGCAAAGGGAGAAAATGTCTCATTGGCAAACATAGCACACGTCCTGGAATATTTAGCAGAACGGTTCCACAATGGCCCGTCTTACTCCTCCATTAAGATTCATGCATCAGCAATTTCAGCAGAATACAACATGGATCCTCCTGTCTTCTCTCATCCTCTACTCAGGCAGTTCTTGAGAGGAATCAAAAATGTAAATCCTCCAAGGAAACCACCTTTACCTACATGAGATCTCAACTTTGTGCTGGAAAGGTTAACACTTCCTCCTTTTGAACCAGCAGCAACAGCAGAATTACAGTTCTTGTCTTGGAAAACTGCTTTCCTGCTAGCAATCACTTCAGCAAGAAGGGTATCTGAGTTACAGGCATTAATGGCAGTACAACCCTTCCTTATCTTCCATCAGGACAGAGTCTCTGAGAACTAACCCTACCTTTATGCCAAAAGTGGTCTCCAGAGTATCATTGAACCAAGCGATTCATTTACCTACATTCTTCCCCAACCCACAGAACAGGGGGCAAAGACTACTACATACCTTGGATGTGCACAGACAATTACGCTACTATCTGGACAGAACTAAGACCAGCAGAAAAACTGACCAGCTTCTGGTAGCATATACAACAGGAATGCAAGGAAAAGCAATTTCAAAACAGACAATCTCAAAATGGATAGGAAATTGCATTCGATTTTGCTACTCTCTTCATGGAAAGACAACTCCTGAAAATATCACGCCTCATTCCACAAGAGCTACAGCCACCACTACAGCTTTCCTACGAGGAGTGGCTACCAAAGACATTTTAGAAGCTGCTACTTGGAGCTCCGTGCATACATTTGCCAAGCATTATAATCTTCCCTTATATTCTAGATCCCGAGCAGGTTTTGCAGCTGCTGTTTTGCAAGAGATCTTAACTACACCATCTTTATCTTAGTGCCTCCTCCCCCCAGTTTGGCTATGGTATTCTACCCATATGTTAGGACTGCAGATGCATCCTTGAAGGACATAGTACAGTTTTGTACCTACCATAAATGTAGATGTCCGATAGGTTTGCATCTGCAGTCAGGATTACCCACCCTCCTTCCCCTCTGTGGTATTCCTAGGGTATTTACCCCTCTTTTAGCTAGCTGGGGGAATCTATTATGGTGTATTTTTTTGTATATATGTATGTGTATATATATATATATATATATATATATATATATATATATATATATATATATATGTATGTATATGTATTCTTATTTTGTTTGCTCTCTACTGTTTGGAATTATTTGCATTTATCCAAATTTAGCCTTCCTAGAGGGCACCTGGCATCTGGGGCAAGAAACACTGAGGAAAATGGCGTCGGCTGATGCCTTTATACCCTAATAAACAGCAGCTATGACGTCAGGTGAAGTGCGACATCAGCCGAGGCCGGACCCAGACTTTGGAATCCGGCCGACCGAAGGGCTGCCTGAGGCAGGACAAACCCATATGTTAGGACTGCAGATGCATACCTATCGGACATCTACATTTATGGTAGGTACAAAACTGTACTTTCTGACACTAGCAGTGAGTTGGGGTTTCCATTTGGAGTACTTTCGACCAGGGTAGCAGCTGTTTTGCCTATGTTCGTTGAGAACATGTCAGCCAAGGGCTTATGAGAGGTAGCCACTTAATATTTGTGCATATATATTTTCAAGCTTACAAAACCGTGCAAAATCAAGCGGAGAGTAAGTTTGGCAGGGTAAGATTTAGCTTTTTGTGGAAAATGTCTGTTACTGCTTTAGTACTCTCCTGTGTGTAGCAAGTAACTCAACAGCTGTAATTCCCGTGATGAACATAGTACCATTGTGTGAGCAACTCAACTTAGTAATTGAAGAGGTAGGAGATAAGTTACTGCGGCAGTATTGGCTGCCTCCCTTCTACCCATGGGCCTCCTCCTCCACTTTTATCATATACCCCATGGACTGGGAGTTCTGGCATTCTGCTGTAAATCTATTTATCATTAATTTAGGGAAACTAATTATCAGCCTTGTATGTGTGAAGAACAAGACGGTAGGGCATGTGCTGTTAAAAATAAAAATGGGTTAGACCCTCTGCTAATCGTGGCACACTATGTGCTTTTCCCTAAAATAAATGGAATGACTATGATGCAAGTGTTTCTTTCTCATAAACTTTGCATCTGTCCTATGTTGAGTAAGGGCAGCTGTGTTTGTAGGAGTGTCTTTAAGAACTCAAATCTTTACCAGATTTTGTAGCAAATCTCTTAGTACTATAAAAAAATGAGCAAGCACAGGAATCTGTCTAGTTCCATCTTCACCAGGAGTATTGAGGAAAAAGATAAAAAATAGAGAAACTAGTCCTCTTAAAACTTTGTTGATGAGCTCAGTCACAATAATTTCCAAAAATCATGATAGGTAGGTTTACCTTCATAAGTCCGACAGACACATCGTCGAAACTGCTGCATGAAAACTGCAAATTCACAACAAAATCTCGCCTCCTTTTTGAGCCATGGTAGCAGTTGTTTCAGCTGTGGAGCGATCGAAAATGTCAACTTTTGCTGTTTTTTTTTTTTTTTTTTTTTTTAACTTTAGGGAAGTCAGTGGGGCAGATTTTGCGGAAACGGTTCACGTATCTGCACATTCGAAGGATGTGGTTTCAACTATATGAAGGTAAACCACCCAGGTAGTGGTAAAAAGCAACAAGCCTTTATTAGTCACAGACAAGTGGTCCTCGGTAGCAAAAAAATCAGAAATATTTTAGCAATATTAAACACATCAGCTTTTATATACTTAAGTAGGTGTGGAAAATATATGTATTTAATTTTAAACCAGCCTATTCAAGGCCCTGTTTATATTGTTTAACATTGTTAAAATATTCCTGATTTTGTGTTACTGAGGATCGCTTGTCTGTGAGAAATCGAGGCTTGCTGCTTTGGAACACTACCTTGAGTTTCATGATTTTTGGAAATTGTGACCGAGCTCATCAATGAAGTTTTAAGACCACTAGTTTCTCTGTTTTTATTAAATGTCATAGTACTGTTACCTGTAATGGGGGCTTGTTCTATATATATTCTGGTGATTAGTCTTTTATTTCAACGTTCTGTCATTTGGTTATAACTTATTAATCTTTCTATTAAATTGTGATATATTTTCATTTGTTCGCAATTTGCTAAGTAGATAATTCGTACTAACCCTTTTCGATCATCACTGGTGTAAAGATGTACAGTAGTCAATGGAGTGGAAGATTCATAGAGTACATTAACAGAGTAAGAAGCATTAAAGATTTATTGAAAAAAAACACGCAATTGGGAAAAACAAGTAAACTCACAGATGTTACACTCTTGTATGTTAGGGAAATGATTACAATCATTACTAATTTATCTTAACTCACAATATTTTATAGATGAGAATTTTTTTTTTAATGTGATTGTTATAAGGCTATGACTTGGTTGCAGTTAACTGGTGTCTAGAGAACAGTAACATGGAATAATTTATTAGATGATGTTACTTTGAGGTGAAGGTGTAGTTTTCACTCTCCTAATTGGTCTTTGCAGTGTAACTTCATTTGGGTAAAGCTAGCAGATAAAACTGAAACATCCACAACATGCAGCATTTTTCTTACAAGTTAAGTCAGTATAACATGGAAAAGTTATACAGTTTAAATCTTTTTTGTGCAATTTGCGGCCGTTAATGTGCATGAGCAGCACTTTGACTATTGTGCTGTTTGTGTTGTGTCAATGTTGAACTATTTTTTTCTCCCTCAAAGGTTATTCAACTGAATGTGCTGAGTGGGAAGAAGCCTGGGTCCATCCTTTTGACGACGCACCTCCTGAATTAGAGCCTAGTGGTTTTGTGACTGTTCAGCGGCCTAGGTCTGCTTTCCAATCAACTATGATTGAAGAGTGTTATGAATTTCCCAGCCAAGTAAGGTACAGAATTTTTGTGTTTGAATTGGATTTTTCTCTCCCCATGGAAATTATTTCAACACAAAATTGCATATTTTAAGCAGACATTTGTATGTGAAGCCGTATTACATTTTTGAATAAAATCTGCACGATCAACTAATCTCTTATCTGAACATCCTCATCAGTGGGTGTATTGTTGAGGATTTCTTCTCATGCTGTCTCTTAGCTTGGCTATTTTTCTGTCTTTACCCAATTTGGGGAGTGCACTGTCCTGTTTTCTGCGCATACTATGCGTTAGCTATAGGCCAGAGGGTTTAGCTCCTACTCTCACAACTTTTTTTTTTTTTTAATATTCTGACTTGTATTGCCTTAATGCCCAAGAAATATATACTTTCTAAGTATCCTTGTGGTCTTCATGTCACTGTTCAGTATCTGCAATGGCAATGCCTATCCAGCTTGGGGAAAGAATAGTATATGAAACACTGTTTTACACCAGCCAGCCAAAGATGTAGGAGTGAAAAACTCTAGCTTTTCCCTACTGTTTTATGTGTGTGCTCAAAGCACTGTTAAGTAGGAAGGTCCCTTGTGCCAACAGAGGCTGGTACACCATAAAAAGGTGAATTGCATAGAGCGCAAACATATATCACACCATCCTGAACTTTAATCCTGTTCCTAGATGGCATTGTTCCTGGCTCCAGATTGAATGAGTAATTGAACATGTGACCCTTCTCTGCTAGAATGGATGACAGGTGACCTGTTGAGTTGCATTACTGAAAGCTACTCTGAGGTTGTTTTCCAGTTTGTACATACTTTTTAATCCTGGTACAGTGGCTGAAGCTTGTTGTGGTTGTCTAGCAATGGAGGAGTGATAAACACTTCCTCTTGTCTGCTCAGTGGTTGCTGTTGTGACTCTGGATGTTCAGAACATAAATCCGCACAGGAATCTGTCTAGCTCCAATGTTACCACCCTGAGTATTGAGGAAAAACATAAAAAACAGAGAAACTAGTATTCTTAAAACTTTGTTGATGAGCTCAGTCACAATAATTTCCAAAACATCATGATACCCAGGTAGTGTTCAAACGCAATGGGACAAATTGATCTTTCCTGACTTTGCATATTTGAAAGGAAATTATGGGTGTTTGTCTAAACTTTTTTGACTAAAAATATGAGGGCTAAACGTCTGTTTGGAATAGGATATTGTGCTTGTGGTGAACTCAATTATTTGCTTACCTCAGAATCACTTTCTCTGCAGTTGCACTTTCTACATGCAAAAAGAAGAAACATGTTAAGATGTTTTTTGAGATTAGACCAGCTCTGGCCATGCCCACTAGTGTGCGACTTTGCTGTGGCTACTTGTTGGTCCTCAAGCCCTTATCTTTTTGCCTCTGTCCTCTTTGATGTAGCCTTCTAAAGACCAGGAGAGATAGCCATGTCCCCTGTGTCTGTAGGGATGCCCTAAGCAGGCAAGGGAGAGCAACTTGCAATGTTCCTTAGTGTCAGAGGAAGGAGCAGGTGAAGGTTCTTCAGCTGTCCTGAGATAGGTGGAAGTTGGGTCAAGTGCATCTAAGGGTACCACAGTTTTTAGGGAACAGGTGCGTAGTGAGAAACTTCGAGGCTGCTGTTCTTTTTTCTATGTACAGGAAAGATTTACTGGGATTTGCTAAAGCACTTATTTTTGCCTTCCCAGTGCCTTCTGAATCTTCAGATTAGAAAAGGAAGGATTTTTCAGTCAAAATTGCAGACATTATAGGAGGAGGGTTGTATCTCAGGAAAGTATTAGTTAGAGCATTCTGATTCTGAGGAAAGTACAGTATCGGACATATTTGCTGAAGAGATTTTTCATTTCATCTAACATGATAGAGGTTTTTCAGTGGGGACCAGAATGAGCTTCCTATGCAAAGAAAATGTTTTATGACTTGTTAAAGTTGCGGATGCTTAAGGCTGCTCCTACTCCTTCTGAAGTAATGTTTATCTCACTGCTTCCAGCGTATCTGTCGTCCAGCCTCTTGCTCCCAAAAGGACTGAAAGGATGTTCTTCGTGTTTCACTGTTGCAGTCATTACATTTGGGTTATCTGCCTGCAGGTAACCCTCAGCCGGCCTGAATACCAGAGTCTTGGATTCCTGCGTCAGATGCTGTCCCTCCTTCCATGACGTCAGGTCATCAGGGGTATAAAACATGCAGCCGATGCCATTAATCCAGTCTTTACTGCTGTGCGGTGCATGAAGCAGTTTGCAAGTGCCGGCCGACTCCTGCAATTTTCGTTTTCGAGTTTCAGAACCAAAGTCTTCAAAAAAGCCAACTACCCTGTTGGTTCTTGCTCATAAACCGATGTCAGTAAAAGTTAACAATTGTATTACCTGTGGAAAGCAAATACCTCAAAGAATTTCATTCATACTGCATTCCTTGCTTAGGCCCAGACCATGACGTCCCTCACTGTCGGTTTTTGTGCTTTATTCAACCCTTGATGCAGCAAATTATTTTGGTACTCTGTTTAACTATCCAGAAATGGCTTCAGTAAGCCATCTGACTACCGATATTCCGAAAAAACATAAAGATAGAGCCAGACCGCATAGGTCCAAAACTGCCGATGCTTCTGTTGAGAGTTGCCAGTTCGCCGGTACTCAGTGAGGCGCTTTCAAAGCCCTTGATACCCACTACTTCAGATTTGCAGGCCTCTGCTGAGACCCTTTCGGAGTCTGGTATGCCGCAAGATGCTTCTTCAGCTATAGAACTTGCGGATGTCTCTACCTTGGATAGGTCCGGAGCCGCTGTGCAGGCACCGACTTCTGAGGGTGTATTCAGGCCTACAGACTTGCATTTCAAACAGACGCCATCTTCTTCTTCAAGGCCTAAAACTCGATCCACGCCTAGAAAACCAATGCCCAAACTCCATGGTCGTGCCCATATGCCTAAAAAGCAAATAAGAATGGCTGAAGACCTTATTACTTTAATTAGGGGAAGTCAGCCTTTCCCCCCCTCTGAGACCTAGAACTGATTTTTCTTCTGATCAGGATTCTGAAATGTCTGTTTGTTCTGATTACCAGGATTTTCCCGTATCTACCCATGAGGATTCTGATGCAGAGGATTCCATTCCCTCTGCTTCTCCTCCAGAAGATTTTTCTTTTGGTGAAACCTTGCTTTCTCTTAGGGGAGCATTTCCACTGGGAAAGCCAGGCATACTCTGACTCCAAAAAGAGGCTTAGGGAATTCTTACTCCCTCAACACAGGCCTTTAGCTATCCCTCCTGTTCTGGACATTGTAGTTGATGCCTTCTTGGAATCTAGCTTGGCCCCAGACTCTTTACTTCTGGCTTTTCCTCCAGCTCCCAGAAAACCTGACCGGTATTGCAGAGTACCTGACTCTCAAGTTTCTCTTCAAAAATCCTACTGCGGATACAGAGACCATTTCCCAAGGACCAAAAGGCATTAAAGCTACTAGTGCTAAAAACCCTACCCCCTCTTATAGAGATTCCAGGACCTTGGACAGATTGGGTAAGATGGTATACGCGTCTGCTACTTTGGCCATTAGGGCCTTAAACTGCCAGTTTCATATGTTAAAGTATCAGCAACATATTATGGAACTTCTTAAATAGAAAATGATGTTGATTCCTGACTGTGCTGAACAGAATTAAAATATTTAATGCATTCTGCTGAACAAGCTGGCAAACGTGCTTCTAAAGAATCAAAACCACATTGCAAAGTATCTTGCAGGGCTGCTGCCACTGGGTCTGTACTTAGAAGGCATGCTTGGCTTAAGGAGAAAAACTTGCCAGATCATGTTAAAGCTACATTCCTGGATGCTCCTTTAAACCAAGACCGCCTGTTTGGCAGCAAAGCAGAAGTCCTTAAAGGATGGAGGAAAAAGCTATATCTAAGCAAACTGTTAAAGATTTTTTGTGAATACAGCCTCCCAGATTTAGTAGGCATTGGCCTTCTAAGAATTGGTCCTTTCCAGTATCTTCCAGGCCTTCTCAGCCCAAACCCATGAACAGCAGACCACCTAGGCTACAGTCTCAAGGTGCACAATGCAAAAATGTCAAAATGACTTAACCTTAACCCTTCCAAGCCTGCTCAACTGCCTGCTCCCTTAGGGGGAAAGATTGCCCTGCATGCAGAAAACTGGGAAATCATTACCCAGGACAAATGGGTTTTAAATGTAGTCTTCCAAGGATACAGATTCCGCTTCCACACCTTACCAACCCCAAACGGTTGGCCAGACCTACCCCCAAATCAGTGGGCAGAGGCTCAACAGCAGGTTCTCTCCCTTCTAAGCATCAGGGCTACTCAACCTGTCCCAGCAGAAGAAAGGGGACAAGATTTTTACTCAAGGCTTTTAGTAGTACCCAGAAAAGACAGCTTCTGGCGTCCTATCCTGGACCTGTCTATTCTAAACATCTTTTAGGTAATCCCAAAATTCAAAATGCTAACACTTAAACAGCTGATTCTTATGCTAGGCAATGATGCCTGGTTGGTAACCTTGGACTTAAAGTAAGCTTACCTGCACATTCCAATAAGGGAATCTTGCAGAAAGTACCTGCATTTCAGAGCAGGCTCCATGCACTATCAGTTCTCTGCACTTCCCTTTGGCTCATCTACTGCACCCAGGGTATTCACAAAGTGTCTAGCTCCAGTCACTGCATTTTGCAGGCAGAGAAATATTCAAATATACCCATACCTGTATGATTGTCTGATTCAGGCAGAAAGCTAGGACATGCTATTAAAACATCTGGCATTTGTAAAGAAACTTCTAAACTCGCTGGGGTACACCATAAACGAAAATAAATATCATCTAGTACCCTGCCAACAAATTGTATTCCTGGGGACAATCTTGAACACAACTTCCCAGATGGCTTACCTCATGCCAGAGAAACAAGTTTTTTTGACAGCCTACTTCAAACTACTGGCCACAAAGACCCTGGGGTTCATGGCCTCTTGCATTCTACTAATTCCATATGCAAGACTGCATATGAGGAAACTACAATAGTATCTAAAATGCCCATGGTGCCAACATTCTCAGGACCTGGAGTCGATGATTCCTATCATTCCTTGTGTAAAGACAGAGTTCCTTTGGTGGACAGGGGCCTGCCAACTCAAAAAGGGGCTCCCTTTCAATCTACCCCCTGCTGCCTAAACCCTGACTACAGGCGCATCAGACTATGCATGGGGGGGCTCACTTGGCAGGGTGGTGCATTTAGGGCAAATGGAACCCGAGTCAGATGCACCTGCATATCAATCAGAAAGAAATGTTAGCTATACAGAATTCCCTGACCGCCTTCAAAGATCGCATTCTTCCAGGACAATTTTTGGTAAAGACAGACAACACCACAGTTATGTGGTGCATAAACAAGCAGAGGCAACCCACTTGTACCCTCTCTGCATACTTGCCATGGCTCTGTGGAACACAGCCTTGAGCTACCAAGTGCACCTACAAGCTCAATTCCTGCCAGGCAAGCTAAATTCACTGGCAGACCTAAGCAGAAATCTCATGGACCCACACGAATGGAAACTGGAACCAAAAATATTCAACCTCTTGAGGAACAAATGGAGGACTCCAGAGATCGACCTGTTTGCCTCCCCTCAGAACTACCAATTGGACAAATTCTGCACAAGGAATCTCCACATTCAAGCTTGGAAAGTGGATAACCTGTCTTTTACCTGAGAAGCCTCTCAGTTTATACCTTTCCCCCTCTGCCTCTCCTCTTGAAGGTTCTGTTAAAGATCAAACAGGACAAATGAAGGACAATACTAATTGCGCCAGACTGGCCTCATCAGCACTGGTACCCCATCTTTCATAATATGATACTGCTGGATCCATGGCACCTACCTCAGACACCTTCCCTGCTGTCCCAGCAGGCGGGCCAGATCCTGCACCCTCATCTTCAAATCCTGAACCTTGCAGCCTGGCTAATTCTTTGAGCTCTCCAATAGCATCTCTCAGTAAGCAGGTGCTAGATGTCATTCTGGAAGCAAGGAGACCTAGTTACTAGAAAATCCTATGCTGAAAAGTGGAAAATATACTGTTTCTGGTGCCAGACTCGGGGGATGGGCACTACAGTGCCCAGCTTACTTCATATCCTTCAGTACTTAACAGAAATGCTCCACAAGAGCCTATCTTTCTTGTCAATTAAAATTCATGCCTCTGCCATCTCAGCACATAATACTGAACCACAATTCCTCAGAGGGGCTAAAAGTTTAAGACCCCCCCCCCCCCAGGCGAGCCCCCACTCCAGCCTGGGACCTTAACTTTGTATTGGAAAAGCTCACCATTTGAACCAGCTGCTGCAGCAGATTTGAAATTCCTTTCTTGGAAAACAACCTGCCTTCTAGACATCACTTCAGCAAGAAGAGTGTCTTAATTACAGGCCCTCATGACAATGGAGCCCTTATTTATCTTCCATGCAGACAGGGTTTCCCTTAGGACCAGTCCTTCCTTTTATGCCCAAGGTGATGTCTAGTGTGGCCCTAAATCAGTCCATTCACTTACCTACCTTTTTTCCCTAATCCACAAAACAAAGGAGAATGAATTCTGCACTCTTTGGACGTGCACAAACAACTTAGATTTTATTTGGACAGGACTAAGCCCCTCAGAAAATCTAAACAGCTGCTATTTGGCTTTGCTGCAAGGGCAGAGGGGAGGAAGGCCATTTCAAAGAAAACCATTTCTAAATGGATAGCCCATTGCATTCATTTCTGCTATATAAGCACCATGGAAAACCTACCCCACAGGGGAAAGATCACATTCCACCAAGGCTGCATCTACCTCTACAGCCTTTCTCAGAGGGGTCCCTACCAGGGACGTCCTAGAAGCGGTTACCTGGAGCTCTATTCATACCTTCACCAAGCATTGCCAGATGCCTGTTTTTTCTAAATCCAGAGCTGGTTTTGCCACTGCAGTATTGCAGGGCTTAATAGCTGGTCCTAATGCTCTCTAACTTCCTCCTCCCTTCCTTAGTTTTGGGAATCTACCCAAATGCAATGACTGCAACAGTGAAACATGAAGAACATAGTACAGTTGTGTACACTTACCATAAATGTAAATTTTCAAGTGTATTCACTGTTGCAGTCCTGGTTACCCTCCCTCCAGCCCCCTGACTTCTCTTGGCTCTACCTTTCCTTCTTATTTGGTGTATTTGAGCTTTCTGGTTTATTTGTTTTTTGTTGGAGATGTAACATATATAATTGCTTCCCGTTATGGGAGAGTCTGACATCTGGGGCAAGAAAAACTGATGTAATGGCGTCGGCTCCATGTTTTTATACCCCTGACAACCTGATGTCATGGGAGGAGGGACAGTATCTGATGCAGGAATCCAAGACTCTGGTATTCCGGCCAACTGAGGGCTACCTGCAGGCAGATAACCCAAATGTAATGACTGCAACAGTGAATACACTCTAACATCTACATTTATGGTAAGTGTACACAACTGTACTTTATGCCCCAGACACAGAAGTAATCTCTTTCTAAAATTGATGCTGGTGAACTAGTTACTCCTAATAATGGTAAAGATGGGAAAAGCAATGGATAGGGAAGAAAATGTACTTTTTAACTTCCAGTGTTTTAAATTGTCAGGCTAATGTGTTGGTTTCTGCTTCTGTCTTTTGAGAATATTCAGAAGTTAATGGTCAACCTTTTGTTGAAGTAAAGAATTTATTAATTGTTTCTGTGACAGTGGTTCCATGGGTGATTAAGCATATTATGAAGTGCAGATGATATTGCAAACTCTTAATCCAGAGCTGCTTTTTTCGATCAGTTTTGAGGTTTGTTTGACTTCACTTCACATCTTCCTGATGTTGACAAATCTGAGAATAAAAGTTCTCCCTTAGATAAAGAGACTTTGTTTTAGCCCTTTTGCAGCTGAGTTGCTCGTGTGATGAAAGTGATATAAACTAATTAAAAGAGCGACTCAGATTTTTTCAGCCCTTCTTTTACAGATTAAATAGTTCTCTCCATCTCCGCTCCCTTTTCCATTAAGCAATTTAAGTAGCAAGGAGCCAGTAAACATGGTTAAAAAATTAAATAAAAATGGAACGGCTTAAAAGTTGAGAGTCAACATGACTACAAACTTAAAAATTTAATCAAAAAACAATTTCAAGGTTATGTTATGGTGCTCTTTAAGATGTTATATTAATTGATTAATTACTGGATTGATTTGATTATAAAACATGGCTGTTGGTTTTATGTAATTGTCTGAGGAAGTGCACTCATGAGAGGTGCATGAAAGCGCTTATATTACGATAAATTTGTTGGGTATTCGTGGTCTTTGTCAGCGGTTTTACTTCTTGGTTTCTTTATCTTGTTTGCTGTTTTTCTTGTTTTTTATGTTACTAAACGCTAGGAGTCTTCGCATGAAACTGTACTTATGGAAGCAGTCCTCACCTCGGAAGACGCAAACATTTGTGCAGTCACAGAGACCTGGTTCGAGGCTGTGGAGAGTACCCCAGCCATAATAAGTTACATCTCCTTCCACACATTTGCACCACAAACTGAAGGCATGAAAACAAAAGGAGGTGGTATATCAGTATTCATTAAAGATAAATACACCTCCAGCTTGGTTAAACAGTACGATTCCCTGTAGATACTTTAGGTGCATTTAACTATTGGAAGGACACCTATTCAAGTCATTGCCAGCTACGGGACCCCCTCCATGAATCAGGTTACCCACTCAGCCTATTTGGATCTACTTGAGTCTGTCAAGGTGCATCCAAACACCATTGTTTTGGACGGCTTCCAGTAACCTTCCATTGACTGGGTAAATTACTTGTACTCAAACTCACTTGCCCAAAGATTCCTCCACTTCATTAACTCCAGTGCCCTGGACCAACTGGTTGACACCCCCACAAGGGGTGCCAGCATCCTGGATCTGGTGTTTACCAATATAGGGTACTGCTGTACCACCCCTACTGTGCGGTCTTCCCTGGTGAGATCTGGCCACAAATCAGTCTCACTGGAAGTAACTATCGCACCTTGCTCCCCAGCAGCAACTAGACTAAAAAACTACTTCAAAGCAGACTAACGCTTATGTAATGGTATAAATAGCTTCACTGCACCTCCCCCTCAGATGGAACTGGCAACCATGCCAAGTTCTATATCCATGCTTTATACAAACACCTGCATAACTGCATTGACTCGGCTGTACCTAATGAGATGAAAACAAGCTGTTAAAGGAAGAGCAAACCTGCCTGGTGGACAACTGCCATTAACAGGCTTAACAATAAGAGGGAGAAATTGGTGTCTTAAGTGTAAGAGGTAGTGGGCCCTAAACTGGAAACGCTCCATCCTCAGCTTAAACAAGCAAATAAGACTTCTAGTGAAGTCCTCCAAAGCAAATTATGAAACGAAAATAGCTTCCTAAACTAAGGGCAATCATAGGGCAATCTTTAGGTACAAAGGAAAGGTCCAGATCTGCACCAAATTGGTAGTTAATGGTACCACACATACTGAATGTTTGGATATAGCTAACCTATTAGCAACCAGGTTCTGTGAAAACTTCACTGTCACCACCACACGTATCCTATGACATCCCTTCCACCTGTTCTCTGTTGCATGTCTGAAGCGCAGGTCATAATGTCACCTCTAAAGCCAAAAACATGGCATCTATGGGACCTGATAACATCCCAGGTTGTGTCCTACGTGGGCTCAAACAAGATTTGGCAACACCACTGGATACTCTCTTCAGTCATAGTCTCAAGCACCAGTGTTAAGAGTTGTGGACTTTCCTAAGTCCAAACCTAAACGCTACCCCAAGGAAAGGAAATTCCTAAGGCCTATGCTTAGGCCTACTGGCTCCCACACATAGGGTTTATTAGCAGGATTTGGTTAGGTTGGCTGAAGACCTAATTTCCCTGGTCAGGTCCTGACAGACCCATATTGAGTTTTCCCCAGGCAAAAGGAAAAAGGATCTTACACCTGAAGTATTTTTCTGATCCTTTTGAATCTGCTGAGGATTCTGACCAGGAGGAGTCTGTTTTTGATGACTGACCCCTCCATTACTTCCTTTGAGCATTCAGATTCCGAAGAAAATCTGGCTACTACTACTCCCCCGAGCACAAAATTTTGGAGAAACTCTTTCATGTCATGAGGGAAATTTTTCAGGGGGAAACGCAGGATTATTTGCAGTCCAAGAAGAGGATTAAGGAATTCCTTTACCTGCCAGAGGTCAAGCCTCTTGCCATTCCTCTTGTTTTAGAGGTTGTAGAGGATGTTTTCTTAGACTCCTGTTTGAATCATGTTTCCCTTTCTCCACCTTTCGAAAACCAGATAGGTTTTATAGGGTTCTTGACTCTCTTAAACATCATTTTAAGAACCCTTCTGCTGATCCAGAGGTTGTCACCTTAGAACCCTGGAAGGAACTGGAGCCAGTTTCTCAAAAAGGAAAAAAAAAAAAAAAGTTGCCAGTTAAGAGCAGGGCTATTGATTTGACTAAAACGTTTGCACCTCTGCCACCTTAGCTTTGTGCCAGTTCCACATAATAAAATACCAGCAGACCATTCTGGATCAGTTGAAGCAAAAAATTACTACCATTGAGAACAAGAACCTTTACAAAGTATTACTAGATCTTTGTCACTCTAGCTTTCAAGTAGCTTAGGCATTCCTTTCACTGTGGCTATGATGTGGAGGCTCCAGCCACTGGTTCTGGTGTTAGAAGACATGCATTGCTAAGGGAATAATCTCTCCCTGAGCATGTCAAGTCAAATCTTTTGGATGTCCTCCTGGACAAGCATTTCCTGTCTGTGCCCAAAGCTGAGGCTGTACTTAAAAAGATGGAAAACAAAGCTAAATCCATGCAAACTGTTAGACTTGCTTCAAGTTCGTCCCCTTAGATTTAGTAGGAACTATAACACTAAACATTGCTCTTTTCCCTCACATTTCAAAAACAGACAGAGGAAACCCCAGAGGGAAAGGACAGAAAGGCAGTAGCAAGTACAGAGACCCAGACCAGTGGACCTCTGACACTTCCAGGCAAGGGAGTTCTAGGCCGCAGGCCACTGGAAGAGAGCAACAATAACTCGTCCATCTCAGTGTCTTTGCACTCCCCCCACCCCTCACCCCCAGTACTAGGAGGAAGACTATCCCTGTTAAAGGAAAATTGGTTCCTCATCCCTTTGGACTAGTGTGTCCTAAATATTATTTCAAATGGCTGCTAACTCACTTTCAAAAAACCATTAAAGTACTCAGGCTGTCCAGACATTCCAGCAAACCGCAGGGCAGAGGATGTTTAATAGTTTCAGATTTTGTGATTTTAGGGTTCAGTGGAACCAGTTCAGGACACCAAAAAGGAAAGGGTTTCTACTCCAGGCTGCTGTTGGCTTCCAGAAAGGAAGGCTCTTGTCCCGTTTTAGATCTGTCCTCCCTCAATCAGTCCCTGCTGGATTTAAAATACATAATGTTAACTCTTCAAAAACATTTACCCATGACTGCTACTCGGGCCTTCATGGTCACCCTGGATCTAAAAGTTGCCTACTTGTACATTCCTGTAGAGGAGTTCCACAGAAGCTTTCTGCACTTCAGGACAGGTACCAGTTGCTATCAATTTTCTGCACTGCCTTTTGGCTTGTCTACTGTTCTCAGGATCTTCACAAAGTGCTTAACACCTCTAATTGCCTTTTGCAGATCCAGAGGAGTCCAGATCTTCTCCTACCTGGACGATTATCTAATATAAGCCATGCGTCTGTCAAAACTCTCCACAGTTCTGGTGTTCACCCAGAACCTCTTGGCATCTGTGGGCTTTTTCATAAATCTGCACAAATCCAACACAGAGCTATCCACCAGGATTGTCGTACTGGGGACTCTTCTGTATTCATCCCTTGAAAAGACCTTATCACAAGGCAAGGTCTCTTTCCTTACTCACTACTTCCAAAAGGTCATGCAGAGACGATGCCTCTCAGCTAGGGAATTCTTCAGAGGAGCACTGGCCTACATGATATCTTGCATCCTTAAGGTCCTGCTGGCTAGGCTGCATGTGAGGAAGTTCCAGTGGTACCTCAAAAATGTGTGGTGCCAGCATGCAGAGCCCCTCCCATCCAAGATCCAGCTGATTCCTTGTCTCAAGGAGGAATTTGCATGGCGGGCACAGGCTTGTGCTCAGAACGAGTGCCTTCTTTTCATGTACACTCCTCAGGAGCGTTTACACTCAGCACAGATTTCTTGTGACAGCCTCGAGTGCACATTTCAAACGCTTCTAATCCCAAGGGAAGTGTGATTTTCAGTTCAAAGATGCACATAAACTGGAAAGAGCTTATTGCAGATCTCCTTCAAGGATGCATCAGCAGTCATCACATATGGGTTGTCCTGCCTCAGGCAGCCTTTCGGTCGGCCGGATTCCAAAGTCTGGGTCCGGCGTCAGCTGATGTAGCCCTTTCCCTGACGTCAGAGCACCTGGGGTATAAAAGCGTCAGCCGACGCCATCTTCCTGAGTCTTTCTTGCCGCGTGGTGCCCGAAGCAGAAGCAGTTCGCAAGTGCCGGTTGGCCAGCTCCTGTAATTCAGCTACCGAAGACTTCAAAAGCTAAGTACCCCGTTGGGGACTCTTTCTTGCCTCAGCCGATATCAGATAAAGTTAATAATTGCTTAACTTGTGGGAAACAAATACCTCATAAGGATTTCCACTCTTACTGCCTCCCCTGCCTAGGCCCAGACCACGACGTCTCGGCCTGTTCAGCCTGTGCTTCCTTCAACCGACGCACTCTTAGACGTCGGGCGTAGTTTGCAGAGGAATTTTTGGGGCTAGTTTTTCATACAATATGCCGTCGGAGACTCCGACTTCACATGTAACAAAGAAACGGAAGGACAAGGACCGACACATGCGGCCCGCGGTTTCGGCTGAAACCACGGCCAGGCCTACCGCAAGTGTCTCGGTCTCGGCTGAAACAGAGTCCTTGGTACTTCCGACCCCTCAAACCACTCAACCGACAACCTCGGCCCCAGAGGCCCCTGCTGAGTTGGTTATTGAATTTCCTTCAGAAACTGGTGTCTTGGAAACTTCCAACACCATTTCTCTAGACAAAACTACACCAGAACGTGGTGCAGCTAGGCCTCCTGCATCCATGTCCATATAGGCATTCACCAGGGCTAAAGCTGCTAAACATACTAAAGCTATGCCTCCCAGGGTTATTCCTCAGGGACCCTCTACAAGTTCACAGATTCTAACTTTAGCAGAGGACCTTATTTCCTTAATTAGGGGCAACCCCATCCGGACAGGGGCTCTCAACCTCCTCTAGACAAAAGGCCCAGGGTTGAGCCCTCTGATCCCCACTCCTCAGAGGAGGCCTCTGATGGCTCTGCTCTCTCGGACTACCAGGAGGAGGCTTTTTCGGCCTACGAGGATTCTGATGCAAAGGAATCAATCCCCTCGGCCTCCCCTCCTGAAGAACTATCCTTCGGGGAGACCCTTCACACTATGAGAGAGCATTTCAAATGGCAGGGCCAGGAATTCTCTGATTCTAGGAAAAAATTAAGAACTTTTCTGCATTTACCTCAGCATAGACCTTTGGCTATTCCTCCTGTTTTGAATGTCATTGATGATGTTTAATCTGAGTCTAGCATAACCCCTGACACTCCTCCTCCGGCCCCTGTCAAACCCGATGGGTACTACAGGGTACCGGACTCGCATCTTTTTCTTTACAAGGCCCACTCTGCTGATCCATAAACTATCTCCCAGGGCCCTAAAGGGGTTGCAGCTGCCACTACTAAATATCCACTCCCCTCTGAAAGGGAGTCCATGGCTTTAGAGAGATGGGGCGAAAAAGTGTATACTTCTGCTACTCTTTCTATGAGGGCATTAAATTGTCAATTTCATATGATACAGTACCAAGAGTATTTCTTAGATGAATTACATAAGAAACTGTCTTCACCTGAACCCCTGGATCGAAAATCACTTCAGGATCTGGTACATAACTCCCAGCAGGTTAGCAACCATTTCTTACAGTGTGGTTATGATGCATTGGAAGCTTCATGTAGGTCAGCTATGACAGGTGCAGTCATACGTAGGCATGCTTGGCTGAAGGAACAATCTCTGCCAGACCATGTTAAAGCTAAGCTTCTGGATGCCCCACTGGAAAAGGAGGTCTTAAAGAAATTTGAGGAAAAAGCAAAATCTGTACAAACAGTCAAAGATTTTCTACAAGTCCAACCACCAAGATTCAGCAGAAATTGGCCTACCAAGAATTGGTCCTTTCCGGACACAGAAAGATTTCAGAAAGGCAAGAACAGGCGTGCCAGAGGTAGAGGGCAAGTTAGAGGCTCCTACAGAGGACGTCCATGGCAGCCTCCCAACCAGAGAGGTAGTGCAGGACCTACAACTGCTGCACAAGGACAGACTCAATGACTTTGCTTTGACTCCGCCAACCAGGGCTCAATTAGAAGCACCTTTGGGTGGAAAGCTTTCTTTATTCTCAGAAAATTGGCACAGTATTACAAGAGACAAATGGACACTGCAAATAATAGACAGAGGATACAGGTTCCATTTCCACACATTGCCAAAAAGAAAAGGCATGCCAGACCTGCTACCAAATCAAAGGGCAGAGGCTTTGAAACAAATCTCCAACTTAATGCAAATGAAAGCTATAGAAAAGGTTCCTCTTTCAGAACAAGGCCAAGGATTTTATTCCAGACTATTCCTTGTTCCAAGAAAAGAAAATCAATGGAGGCCTATTCTCGACTTGTCCGCACTGAATACTTATCTCATTGTGCCAAAATTCAAAATGCTGACTCTACAGCAACTCCTTCCCATGCTGGGCAAGGGGTCTTGGCTGGTGACTCTAGACCTCAAGGAGGCATACCTGCATGTCCCTATCAGACAAAGTTGCAGAAGACACCTCAAATTTCTTGCAGGTTCAGAGCATTATCAATTCTCAGCATTGCCCTTTGGCTTATCTACTGCGCCCAGAGTATTCACGAAATGCCTGGCATTAGTAATTGCACACTGCAGACTTCAGGGGATTCAAATATACCCATGTCTGGACGACTGCCTTATACAAGCGGACAGTCAACAAACTTTGGTAAAGGACTTGAATTATGCCATCCACCTACTGCAGGCCTTGGGATATACAGTCAGCATTCACAAATCAAGACTTGTTCCATCCCAAAGAATAACCTTTCTGGGTGCGGATCTAGACACAACCACCCAAATGGCTTTTCTCACAGAAGAAAAACAAAGACAACTACCGGATTACTTCAAGAATCTGACAAGACAAACTCAGCTGACTGCAAGGAAAATCCTGCAGGCCCTGGGTTACATGGCCTCTTGCATTCTTCTGATTCCACAAGCAAGGCTGCATATGAGGAAACTACAATGGTACCTAAGGAGTTTATGGACTCAGCACGGTCACAGCTTAGAAACTTTGATCCCACTCATTCCATGCCTCCAAAAGGAATTTCTGTGGTGGGCTCAAGCAAGCCAGTCAAACAGGGGTCTGCCCTTCAGCAAGCCAGTAGCCAGCCAAACCATTACAACGGATGCTTCAGACCACGGTTGGGGAGCACACATGGAGGGCAGATGTATTCAAGGACTATGGTCACAAAAGGAGCTACGCATGCACATAAACCAAAAGGAAATGCTGTCAGTGATACATGCAATCGAGGCCTTCAAACTCTTTCTGCATCAAGGCCACCTGCTAATAAGGACAGACAACACCACAGTTATGTGGTACATGAACAAGCAAGGAGGCACCCATTCCTACCCTCTTTGCAGACTGGCAATGAATCTATGGGAACTTTCCTTGAAACTCAATATAGAGCTGCAATCCCAGTTTGTGCCAGGAAAAGACAATATACTGGCGGACAGCTTAAGCACAAATATCATGGATGCACACGAATGGATGCTGCACCCAGACATTTTCCTACAGATAACACAATCATGGGGAAGGCCAGACACAGATCTTTTTGCCTCCCCCCACAATCATCAGCTGAAGAAATTCTGCTCAAGGACATACCACTCACAAGCATGGAAAGTGGACACCCTATCTTTCAGCTGGAGAACTCTAACAGTGTATGCATTTCCACCTCTTCCATTAATGACCAAGGTCTTACTGAAGATCAGGACAGAGCAGCCAAAAGTGATTCTGATAGCTCCGGACTGGCCAAGACAGCACTGGTACCCACTGTTGAAGAGCATGTCACGCACGAAACCATGGCCTCTTCCTCAATGGCCACTTCTCCTGAAACAGCACAATTACAAAACTCTGCATTCCAACGTGAAAACCTTGCAACTAACAGCCTGGAAAATACCTTGACTCCTCCTCAGGATAAGCTATCTAAGAGAGCGAAGGATATTATCATGGAAGCTCGCCGGCCTTCCACAAGAAAGGCATATTCAGCAAAATGGAAAAGATTTCACACTTGGAGCACCACAAAGGGCCTAGATGCGACAGTGATGAACATGGCATATATCCTGGAATACTTGGCAGAAATGCTCCACAATGGCCTGTCTTACTCTTCCATTAAAATTCATGCTTCAGCAATTTCAGCAGAGTACAATACTGATCCACCTGTCTTTTCACATCCTCTCCTAAGACAGTTTCTAAGAGGAATTAAAAACATCAATCCTCCAAGGAAACCTCCAGTGCCTACTTGGGACCTTAACTTCGTGTTGGAAAAACTAACTCTGCCTTCCTTTGAACCAGCAGCATCTGCAGAACTACAGTTCCTGTCTTGGAAGACCGCCTTCCTTCTGGCCATAACCTCAGCAAGAAGAGTATCTGAGTTACAGGCCCTCATGGCAGTACAGCCATTTCAAATTTTTCATCAGGACAGAGTCTCATTGAGAACCAATCTTTCATTTATGCCAAAGGGTGGTATCCAGGGTCTCATTAAACCAAGCAAATTCACCTGCCTACCTTCTTTCCAAATCCACAAAACAAAGGGGAGAAACTTCTGCACACCCTGGACATACACAGACAGTTGCGCTACTACTTGGACAGAACTAAAACCTACAGAAAAACTGACCAGCTGTTGGTAGCATATGCTGCTGGTGCACAAGGAAAAGCAATTTCCAAACAGACAATTTCAAAATGGATAGGGAATTGCATACGTTTTTGTTATTCCTTTCATGGAAAAACTGTGCCAGCTAACATTAGACCTCATTAAACCAGAGCCACAGCCACCTCCACAGCCTTCTTAAGAGGGGTGGCTACCAAGGACATTTTAGAAGCAGCTACATGGAGCTCCGTGCATACATTTTCCAAGCATTACAATTTACCTTTATATTCCAGATCCAGAGCAGGCTTTGCTACGGCAGTCCTGCAGGGCATTTTAGCTACACCATCCTTTACATAGATCCTCCACCCCCAGATTGGCTATGGTATTCTACCCATATGTGATGACTGCAGATGCATCCTTGAAGGACATATTACAGTTTTGTACCTACCATAAATGTAGATGTCCGATAGGTATGCATCTGCAGTCAGATTTACCCTCCCTCCTTCCCCTCTTTGGTATTTATTGGGTTCTTTTCCCTCTTATAGCTAGCTGAAGTTATCTATTATGGTGTATTTGTTTTATATATATATATATATATATATATATATATATATATATATATATATATATATATATATAGATATATATATATAGATATATATATACACACACACACACACATATTTCTGTGCATGTTTGGAATTTATTGCATTTCTCCAAATTTAGCCTTCCTTTGAGGGCACCTGGCATCTGGGGCAAGAAACACTGAGGAAGATGGCGTCGGCTGACGCTTTTATACCCCGGGCGTGCTGACGTTGGGGAAAGGGCGACATCAGCCGACGCCGGACCCGGACTTTGGAATCCGGCCGACCGAAGGGCTGCCTGA